>NC_081184.1:167358181-167958181 GCF_029867415.1 Vicia villosa | reverse complement strand
CATCCCCGACAAAAGTCCCTGCTTCAAATAGGGCAAATTTCTTGGTATTCTAGTGTTCAATCATCTTCCACCTTCAGATACCGACTGGCATACAGACCACTCTACATCTTCAGGTTTAAGATAATTGAACAGGGGCAGCTGTCATACCCCAAAATTTGCCCATGTTATTTTTCACACATAAAATCAGAACAAAAGACAAAGCTCCAAAACACACTCTCCTATACAAAAGCTCTGAACTAGGGTTTGATTAATTCGATGGAAAATCATTGAATCAATGGCTCAAGGTGGTTCCATAGGGTCACTAACATCCCAAAGTATCTCCATATAAAGTTTCAAGTCAAACAGAGCAAATTTAGTCCCTCAAATCCTGATTAGGTCAACAGTCGACTCTCAAGGGCAAAACAGTCATTTCAAGTCAATATATAGTCAAAACTCAAGATATTTGGTCAACAACATCCTCATAACCCTAAAATCATCATTTGATCGAGGGTTGATCATGATGATGCAAGGAAAGATCAGAGAAGTCAAAAGTCAAAAGTTACTATTTTGGGCATGAACTGAAAAAGTCAACCAAACTTTGAAAATTCGCCAAATATTCATACTTCATCAGAAAAATTTCCACCAAAGCTCATGTTGAAGGGAATTCATTCCTCTATCCAATTGTCCAAGAATTAGAGCCCATAGATCAATGGTTCAAGAGATATGGCTTCATACATTACAGGTCCTCTTCAAAAGTCAACAAAAAGACACTTTCTTCAAAAGGTCATAAAATGAGAATGAAAAATGATTTTGACATGGAACCAAAGACATTGGTTAGAGGACTCTCTAAGGTTTCCAAAAAGTCCAAGAACACCCCCATACCTCAAAAGTTGAGGGAGATATACCTTGTCAAAGTTGGCTAAATTTTGAAGAAGAAATGTGAACAAAAGAGCTTCAAAATGAATTTTCTTGCAAAGAGGCCCAATATGTTTTGGCCCAAGCTTGTTCCCCAAGTCATCTAGAAGCTCTAATTAGAAGGCCACGAAATTTTGATTAAAATTTGATTTTTATATGAATTAACATTCAATTAAATCATGATTTAATCAAATATTTAGAAGGAAAATTGAAAAGATTCAATTTATCTTTAATTTCAATCAATCCAATCCACAAATATATCCTGTAATCATCATAAATTCGTGCACAAAAAGATTGGTAAAAGAAGATTGAAATTGAGCCATAATCAAGGAAAATTTCTTCATAATTTCAATCAAATTTCCATCACATTGAATTCTTGATTCAAAGAGATTTCCTTCATTTTTATTTAACCTAATCAATCTCATATATATACTGACCAAGACCAAACCCTTGAGGACAAGATTTTTGCAGTCAGAAAACTCAAACTCGAGCTCTAAAAAACTCAAAGAAATCCAATTCGGTTTCTTGCTTACAGAGAGATTCAAGAGTTTTTAAAGATTCAAAAAGCTTCCTGAGGCATCAAGGAAGCTTTCCCGATCAGTTACAAGGCCCAGAACCTCAAGAACGCGCGAGCATCCCACTCGGTTTGTCACTTCTAAACTTGAATCGATTTGCATCATACATACATTGTCATTCAAAATTAATTGCATATTCGTGTTTATTATCATCTAATGATTGTTTCTGGAAAGTTTGGTGAGTTTTAAACGTGAGAATCCGGATCCGCCATGTTAGGGTTCTTACCTTGAATTTGGGGGTTTTCGTTTGAGGAATTTTTAGGCCACAAAGCAGGTACCCACGCATTCGTATGAACGAGACGGATTGATTAGTGGCATCGCGCCAAATTTCTGTATGCGTTTGCATGTATTCGCTATTTCGCAGGTATGGAAGATGGAGTTTTTTACAACGCCATTGCCAATAAGCGCTGTAAAAAGCGCGCTGCTGAAAATCCAAGGTTGAAGACGACCTCGTGTCGTCGTGTGATTGGCCCATTCAAATGGGACGCGCGCGCATCTTTTAAGTGGAACAGCTGGATCCTGTGCATTACGATGCACACGCTATCATGTTCTCTCTCGTTCCTGGCCTTACGATCTCCTTAATTCCAGATCCAACGTGCATCAACCTGCGAGTCCATCATGCCCCACAGGCGAGCGCTACACTGAATCAAAAGTTAAGTATTTTGTAATTTTTTTTATTTTTAATTACACAACCTAGTTTTGATTTTTATTTATACTTATACATATATATATATATATATATATATATATATTAATTTCAATATCTTTTTTTTTTCTTATTAATAATAGTAAATTATTTATTTGTTTTAAGAACTTTTTTTATATATGATAAATATTTATTTTACATGCTTATTTATTTATTTATAAATGTAATTATTTATATATTCATTTAATTTATTTTATCTTTAAATCATTAAAAATAATAATTATTTTATTTTAATTCCAAAAAATTCCAAAAAAATTATTTTTTTACTCAATTTAGTCTTTTGCCTCGATTTAATTAATTAGGTCGCAAGACCAATAATTAATTAAATCGATTTACCATTATATTCCATTTGAATCTTAACCAGGATTGATAATACACTGAAAATATTTCTTTGTGCCTTTTTCATGCCTTTCAGGGTTATCAACATGGTTCACTCCGATAACACGCCCGATCAAAATACAAAAGCTAAGTATTTTATTTATTCGATGTCTATTCTGTTTCCTTTTTAATTTTAGGGTTTGTCCTTATATTTCTGAACTGTGCATACATTCACTCCCTCTCTTTCTGCCTTGTCTTTTCAGGGTTACCCCCGAGGTTTCCTCCGACTCTAACCAACCATATCAGATCAAATCCAAATCAAAGCTAAGTATTATTTATCATTCATTATTAATTTATTTATCTTTTATTTTATTAAGGTTAACCTCATTTGCCTCCGAACCGATAATGCACTCACCCCTCTGTTTATTCTTTCTTTTCCAATTTTCAGGGTTTGTCAACTGCCAAAGCTACAAGTATTGGTAACCCTAAACCCTATTTACAAATTATTACTTGTGTTAAACCTTTTGCCTTTTATTTTTATATCCCGCTGGTTTCAATTCCCCTCTCCTCCGCTGGTTACAATTTCCCTTCCCCATTATTATTGTTATATTATTGTGTGGTTAGTAATTCTAGGGAGTGCAAGCCTGTTAATTGAATTAGAATCACGTAATTTTATAAGATAACATAACTGAACATAATCACGTGATTGGTGCACACACGCACACTTTTTGGGTAACCCTCTCTGTTGCCTTGTTGCCTGTTGCCTTGTTGCCTGTTGCCTTTGTGTTTTTGCAGAATAAGCCACGTCCCTCGAATACGAGGATACCTCAGCCATGTTGCCTCGATAAATAAAGGTCATGTGACCCTAATGATGCTGCCTTCGATACACTAACATGACCTCGACCCTCGGATGTTGCCTACGGAAAAGGCTGAGGTATCTTCTGGCTGCCTACGAAAAGGCTTATTCTGATCCTTGCCTTAGACTACCTGCCCTTCTATGGCATGGGACAGTCTTATGGCAAAGGATATTTCGATGACCCTTAAACCTCCAAATGAAAGGCTTCCTGCCCTCTTATGGCAAGGATAGACCCTTTCGCTCTGAAAGGCTGAAAGAACAGATTTCTCAAATATAAGGTAAATTGCTCTTAAATTGCTTTGCCTTGCTCTAAATATTTTCAAATATTCTTTCTCAAAATTTTTCAAAAGGGCAACGCTTATTCACAAGCTAAAGTCCATATCTTCTTCTTCTACCTTTCTGAAACAAAAAGAGCAAAGCAAGTTAAGAGCCCATGGATAACCATGGATGCAAAGGGTGCCTTACACCTTCCCTTTGCATAATTACCCCCCGAACCCTATTTTATTTAAAAGGTTTTTCCTGTTCTTTTAGCCTTTCTAATTAATTTGGATAAAATAAAAGTCGGTGGCGACTCTTGCTTACCGCGACATTTCGATCGATAAAAAGTCAGTTCACCGTATTACACTTACGATTATACCTCTTGTTTTGCAGAGTTCCATTAATCATCTTTCAAACTTTGAGTTATAAAGCATACTTGTAAAACACTAAGATTTCACCTTTTGGACCCAATTTTTCTTGGGTCCATGTGCTAGTTTTTCCAGAAGGTCTAGGGTTATCACCTTTAGAAATTTTCAATTTGTCCAAACAAAAAGGCTATAAATGTCCAAATCTCTTACAGTGTGTGCATTTATAAACTAGACGATTCTTTTTCTTGTGATCTACGCCTTTAAAAGGTTTTCTATCCTTTTTGAATTCTAGTCCATTCTTTTTTATGTAAGACTTTTGAATTGATAGAATCAAGTAAAGATTTTGTTTCCTTTGGATAAACTTACCTAGGGTTTCATTCAATTCATTTACTCCCTTTTTCAAAAAGACCCAAGTCTCACGGGATTTATCTGAGTTTTTAATTTAGTTATTTCTAAATTAAGTGATGTATTGCTTTCTTCAAGAAAGCCTAAATACCCTTTTAGGTATAAGTAGCGTTTTCTAAGTATATTATTTTCTTTAACCAACTCATAACTAATTTTAAACAATTGCTTATAAGATTGTTTAATCACCTCAACATCATCTTCCTCGTATGATGCCTTTAAGTAAACTTCATATTCTTCATTGAAAGAAGATTCTTTTATGGTTCTCCCCGAGGTTAATGTTTCTTCTCCTTTTCTTCTTTAGAATATTCCAGTTGAAGTTACTTATTCTTCATAGTTTCTTACACATGCACGAGGTTCCTTTATTTGATGTTGGACCTTCCAAAAATCATTTAACTATTGAGTAAGTTCTTTCAAAAGATATCATCAAAGTTGTATAATAGAAGTTTGATGAAGTTGATGATTCTTCATTTCCTAAGATTGTAACTTCATCTTAAAGTAATTGAACTAGCTCATTCAATTTCTTTATAATCTCCTTTTCTTTTGATTTTTCTTGAAATTCATGAAGGCTCTCGTCTTTTGATTTAAATATTGAATTCAATTTCCAATTCTTCTTCTTCTACTCGTGTGTTCATCTCTTCCTGCTCGATTCTTGGAGAAACTCCATATATAATTTTAAGAGTATCCCACATTTTCTTAGTGATTTTGCAATTATGAACATAAAAGAATTTGGTGTCATCTAGAGACATTACTAAAAACTCTTTGTATTGAAATTTATTCCAAAATTTCTTGTTTCTTCTTTGGTCCAAAGGGACACGGGTTTATCTATTACTTTATCATCTACTTGATGAGTAGGGATAAACAAACTATTGATTAATGTTTCCTAAAATTCATAATTGATAATTTGAAGATAAAATAATTTGGTGTCATCTAGAGACATTACTAAAAACTCTTTGTATTGAAATTTATTCCAAAATTTCTTGTTTCTTCTTTGGTCAAAGGGACACGGGTTTATCTATTACTTTATCATCTACTTGATGAGTAGTGATAAACAAACTATTGATTAATGTTTCCTATAATTCATAATTGATACTTTGAAGAAAATTTTAAAAGGTGGAGATGTGTTTAGAAAAGATCCCCTTTAAGGTGTTGGAAGTCATTTTCCTTTTTAGACAATTAGTCCTTAAAGAAGAGTTAGGCTCTGATGCCATTTGTTGGACATGTGAATTCATACACAAGAGGGGGTGAATTGTATGTTTCTAAAAAACTTGAGTTTTAAAAAATTGGATTAATTTTAAAGTTTAAAAAATAGAAAATTTTGAAAGTAAGCCGCGGAAAATAAAATTTAGAAGATAAAGTGCGAAAATTAGAAGTTTATGGGAAGAGAGAAGACACCAAGAATTTTACAGGTTTAGTAAAAAATGACTTAGTCCTTTCTCCAAGATTTGATCTTGAGAGTGTCCAATAAACTTAAGAGCTTTTAGTAGGTTCAACCCTCGAACCCCTTTATACAAGGAAAATGACGTTTTTGGCTAACTTCCAACCAAACAACAAACAAGGATATAAGCGGTGAGTCTTCCGTCTAAACAATGTATCGAAGCGGTTAATCCTTTTTCCACAAGAAATTCAGAGCAACTAGTCTTCAAGCTTCAAACCAAGATTTTACACGGGCTGGTCTTGAACCTAAGAGAGCTTTTAACACCACACTGAGCTCGCGAACTGAAACGTGGTTTTATACCGGTCTAACTAAGAATCTAGGAGATTTTAATAACAGGACGATATCCAACCTTAATAAGCTTTTAACATTGGGTTGAATTTGAACTGAATAAAGACTTTTACACAGGGACTTAATAACTAAATCCACAAAAACCAATCCTTTGATAAATTTAGCTTAAAACCCAAATAAACAATCCCTGAATGGATGAATTATTCAACCAAGGTAAAACAAACTCCATTGATGAACTTACAAATTTACCCTTCTATAATTACAACTGCCTCACTAAACTTTAGTGAGAGAAAGTAAAAATAAGATTTTTAGATAGAGAGAGTCGGGAGTGAGAGCTCATATTTTTGGATATGAAAAAAATGGGAAGGGACCTCTATTTATAGGTTAAAGTTTGGCACAAATAAAAAAAATTGGAGCCATAATTGACGTGTCATTCGATTGGCATCATGCACCAACCGATTGGATGACCTACAGTTAATCGACTAAAACACTTTAAAAGGCAAGAAAAGATATATAGTAGTTTCCTATCATTAAGATGTAATCCCAATATGTTAGGGAACATTTTTGCACTAACCCTATTGATTTTGTATTAGTGCCAATCGATTGGCAGTGACAAAAATTTGTCCATAGCTTTTCTGACAACTCCTAACTCATATGACATGATTTCAAGAAATTTTTTAAAATAACTTTATTTAGAAAAATATGTTTAAAAACTTGTTTGTGTGTGGGTGATTAGACGTATACTTTACGAGAAAGCCCTAATGCCTTTACAATGTATATTCACTTAGACGATTCGGGCAGACTTTCAGATACTTCAAGACTTTGTCACATACTTCCATCTTGTAGACACTTGCTTGAATTTTACTTTAAGACGAGGCTTGAATTATATTACATTTAGGTGTCATCATCAAAGATTCCAAGTTATCAAGATCTATTGATCTGGTTGCATCTTTAGTCGTTTTACACTTTACTTTAGTTGTCATCAAAGACGAGTTGTCATCACCAAAAGCATGTTCATTTTTAATGGAACTCCCTTGATTAGTAACTTGCAAAATAAGATTCCACAAAGATGAGGTTGATTTACTGTGTCATGACTTATCTATACATGTCAAAAACTTTGACAAATTTGTTAAATAGTCAAGACTTAAAAGATATGCAAACTTATAATGACCAGGGATGATCCTGTACAAGAGCAACAAACTCCACAGCACAAAGCCCCAAATGTTGGGAGGCCTAAATTTTTTCATTAATAAACATAAAAAATATTATAATAAATCTAATATATGAAAAAATGTTATGATAAAAACCCAATATATAAAAATAAGATTAACAAAAAGTTAAATCTATTATAATTAAATTTATTTTTTATTAATACTACTATATAATTGTATTTTTAACGCGTAATTTTTAATTACTATAATTATTTTATTTTTTAATTTGGGTCTATTTTTTAAATTAGATCGAGACCTCTGAATTAATTGAGTTGGCCCTGATAATGACTTCCGTCTTAGGAAAGGTATAACAATAATGCATAAACACTACAACAAATATTTAAATACATAATAATTATGGGTGCACGTGAGCCGATTTAGGTTGTGTTTTGCCAAATCCAATACTAACCACTGGTTATACCAATGTGCCAATTTGAATAAATCCATTAATTTTTAGGTTGGATTAAGTTGGGTAGTGGGTTGTTCAAATTATTTTTCTATTTTATTAATATTAAATGATAACTATTTTATAAAAATTAATTAACATTTTTATCTTTTAAAAAAATAGATAACCTATTTTTGCTAACTTTTAGCATCATAAAATAATAAATGACAACATCAACTATTCAAAATTATCATAAACTTATAGCAATAAACTAAAGTTGCATGATATAACATTATATTAGCATCAAAATAATCAAATAGTGAAACATTCAAAATTAGTTAAAATTATAGTTCAGTAATATAGTAAATGTTAAGAGATTAAAATTGCAACAACTAAGTTAATATTTATCAAATTTGTAATAATAAATGTTTGATTTGTGGGTGTCGCGGCGCGAAAAAAATACCCGAGCGCATGGCACACTCAGAATACAAACAAAGTCACCATCGATCTTTATTTGTTCCAAAGGAATGGGAAAATATCAAGTAAAACCCACGGGGAAAAAATGGTCATCGCAACCATATCGGGTCCGGGAGTCGATTACGCGAGGGGAACATATTAGCACCCCTCATGTCCATTGTACTCAACTGAACCTATTTAGTTAGTGATTGTGAAAGAGTGTTATCCTAAATCATTTTTTATCTTCTACTTAGTGAGCGAGAAAAAAATAAAAGAAGGTTTTTTGTTTTTTAGTTTATTGGGTTCGCCAAGACATCACATCTTGTGCCTACGTATTCACTCGTGCGATGGGAAAGTCAGAGTTCCGTAGTTCTTTTAAAGAACACAAATTTGTTTGGTTGATTTTAGAAGAATGATGCGTTATACATTTCAAAGGTTTGAAATTTGACTTGTTTTGCTTGTTCAGGGAGATTAAGTCTTTGTGTTCGTTTCGTATTGAAATGGCTAAGACACATTTGATTTTAAAGGGTTTTTGGAAAGTCGCACGAGGGAAAAAAAGAAGTTTGATGAGTTGAAGTTGTTTTTTATGTAGGTGACAAGTATTGGATCACAAGTCTGGAACAACAAACGATCTAGCTATTAGAAATCGGAGGAGTAAAGTGTGCTCAACCAATCGTCTTCATCCCAAAAGTTTTCTTATGAAAATGGTGACGTGAAACAAGGTTCACTTATTAGGGTTCCTTATGCATAGAGGACAAGTATTTGATCACAAGTCTGGAACAATAAATGGTCTAATACTTGGAATTGGAGGAGCAAAAGGTGCTCAACCAATCTTTTTCACACCAAGTTTATTTTGAAAATGTTTTGAAAAATCAACTCGACGTTGGATCGAGGTTTGGAACTTTGATTATGAAAAAGGTGCTTGATTTTGTTAAGACACCACCCTTCATAAGAACTAACATTTTATCGAACATATAGAATGCATTTTATCCCGTTATTCATTTTTGGTTCATTAAAATACCAACCTTTATAATTTTAGACCCAATATTCATGCATTCAGAAGAAAGAAAAGTACTTACAAAGAGACAAGTGAGATGCTCATGAGGCATCTTCATCGGTTCTGTGACAATAAGAAACTTACAGTAAAATTAAATCAACAAAAGAAAATGAAAGGAATGTGTTTAAACCACCAAATCAACTTTGACATTGAACCCAAATCAATATTTTTATCATAATAATATCTCTTTCATCTTCCACCGTATCTCTTTCTCTTTCAACATAAAAAAACAAACCAAAATAAAAACCAACCCAATGTTCTTCTTTTTTCTTCCATCAAGAAAGTGTGAGAAGAAAACATGGTCAATGAGACAAATCCTTAAATCATAAAAAATAAGTAAACAAAGACTCACCATGGATGGTGTAAATTAGGGATGTCAACTTGCCTCTGTTAGCGGGGATCCCCGTGGGAATTCCCGTTTGGGCCCCAAAGACGGGGAGTTTTTCCCCCGCATGGACGGGGATGGGGAAAAAAGTCTCCCCGAAGACACTTCGGGGACGGGGGTGGCGTAAATATCCCCCACCCCGTGGAGTCCTCGCCCCGCCCAAAATAACATAATATCCTTAATTTATATATAATTTTAAATTATTATGTAAGTTTATTTGTCATTTCATATAATTAATCTTATACACAAATTAAAAAAATATATGTATTGTTAGTAAAAGAATGAGATCTAAATGATTATTTCAATTTTTTGTAGTTTAAAATTTTGGTGGTCATGACACTCAATAAGTCAATATTATAAATTAAATATTGTTAAAACAATATATTTATCTTAAAGAAATAATTTCTAAATTTCTTGTGGTTAGTTTTTGAAGTTTTTACTATTAATTTTGTTTAAAATAATAAAATCATGTTTCTGGATCTCCGCATGAACCTTGGGGATCCATGGAGACCCGCGGGGATGAGGATGAGGGATAAAATCCTCCGTAACGGAGATCCGAAGCGGGGATGGCGAATAAATTCGAGGGCGGGGATTGTGATGGGAATGTATCCCCGCCCCGCCCCGCCCCATTGACATCCCTAGTGTAAATACACACATTTTAAAAAATAAACAAAATCGAATAAAATTAATTAAAATCAACTAGTGAAATTAATTAAGTAATGTTAATTAATCAAATTAATCAATTCTTATTAATAATACTAATTGGATTAAATTACCATACTATTTAAGAAAGAAACCATTAAAACTAAAAATACTAGAAATATTCTACTAAAAAAAAGCTAGAAATATTAAGACCAAACTAGAAAAATCTAACGGGCTCAGAAAAAACTGAGGAACAAGTGTTGCCCAATGAGAGGCGCTATCAGCAGCAACTCTGGCGTGAGATGGCAAATGGAGCGCCTGGTTGAACCGCGGCGGAGGAGAAGGGGTTTCGTCAATGGCCGCGGGTCGCGGTGGTTTCTGCAACTAATTGGCTTCCGTCTCGCTCCAATCTTCTTCTTCCTTTGATTTTCCAGCGGGTGTTCAGAGGTAAGTCCCTCAATTTCGCTCCTTCCTTTGAACTATTTTGGTAGATCGTTGCAGCAAATTTCATGTTGCTCATAGTTTGGAACATGTCTCTTTATTGGGCTCTGATCATGGTGCAATGTTTTTGTGCAGATTCATGGCAAACCTAGTGTTGCATATTTGGCAAGTTTCATGACTTAGCCTTTTCCTGCAAGTTTGATTTGTTAACTAGAACAAATTAAGTCATGCTGATTTCTTCCTTACCGACGTATTGTGACAGGTCTAGGATGGCCATATTTCTTGGTAGATACCTTTAGGTTTAGATTTATGACTTATAGGGGGATTCTTAGCTTTGTAAAGCTTGAATTCATGTGCCAAATGAGGTTTGAATATAATGGAGATCCTTCTTGTAGTTTAAGGCTTTGTTTGGATTGATGGAATTGGATGGAGCGGAGCGGAGCGGAATGAAATAAAATAATATTCCGTTGTTTGGATAATTTAAAAACGGATGGAGCGGAGCGGAAAGGAGTGGTATGGATTCCATTCCATTCCATCACTTACCACCATATTCCTTCCCCTCCAATTTGGGCGGAATGAATAATTTGTCTTATTCCGTTCTAAAATTTCCAAACAATGGAATGGTACATTCGTTCCGCTCCGTTCCACTCCGCTCCATTCCATTCTGCTCCGTTCATTTCGTGATATCCAAACATACCCTAAGGAATTTTGTATTTTAATTCAACTCGTGTCCCTTTAGACCTATTGTAAACTGAGAACTTTGTCATTTTAAATCTAGTGGGGAAGCTTGTATCAATGTGTTTGGCATTGCCTTTGTAATCCAAAACTTGATGTGAATAATAAAAATATTCAACTTGTTGCCTACTGTATGTAACTTTTCAAAAACTTGGCATAAAATCTGATTTGTGGGTTTTGTGGGTTGACCCAACTCATGTAGTCCTATACATAACAATGAAATTGCAACACTAAACCTTTGTTTCGTTGTTCCACTCTATTTATCAGCAACCTTTCCATAAAAATGATTTAAACTCTTCAAAGCTTCTTCCACTGCATGTAACAATCGAATGGAAGCTAAATAGTTACAATTTTTCTTTCGAACAAATGCAATCTAAAGAAAACGTTGTTCTGATTGCAGCTAACTGCAATCGTCTCTAAGAGATCCATACTCTTTATAGAATAATAAGATGGTGTATTGGTTTGTCCCATCCAAACAAATTATTGATCTCAGAGGCTCATTGAGTTTGATTTCTCTTCCTCAAAGATTGATACATTTTTTTGGATTGTCCAATAATGTGACAAAGACTGTGAAGGAGGTTTTCTATTTTGACTTTATCGAGCATTTATCTTGACTCCTATATGCTATATAAAAAAGAGAGAGAACATCTGAAAAAAACCAAAGAAAAGGCTCTTAGATCAAAATCAATTTATCTTCATTAATATTCATTTACGAGAAACAATATGAAAATTGAATGAACATGGTTAGGTTTTACGAAAGCTACAACATAAAAGGTTATCATACTGGCTAAAAAACGAAACAAATATTAATTGACATCGATCGGGTTTAGTTTTCGACAGATTCAAAATAATTATTTGAGTCCGACCGAATCAACTTTATACTATTCAAATTAAACAACTGAATCAATCTGATACCCGATCCAATCTACATCGTTTGCACAAAAATTATAATGGATTTGTCAGCTTGAATCGGTCGATTGAAATTTATCTGCCTTCATTGAAACTTATAATGAATACAATTATAATATTCCATTTTTACATAAATAGTATATGGAATTAAATACGACAAGATTTAAGATAAAAATAAAAATTACTAATGAAGATAACTGTACAAATTTCACTACTGATATTTTTAAAAGCATAAAATAAAGTGGAGTGTACTATTCCACCTCAAGACATGCGTTGTATGATGTTAAAAATAGTAGGACGTGAAATTAAGAATTTCCAAATCGAAAAATATGCTCCTGTACTGGCTGGCATGCATGTCCACATGTACAGTAAGTCCAACATGCTAGCTATAAACTTCTTATGAAATTCGTATGAATATTGTTAACTAATGCAAATTTTTGTTTGTAAAACAATCTAACAAGTAGAAATGTAAATGAGTTTCAAGAACAAATTTGTATAAAAATCACAAACTCTACATCCTATACTGTTGAATAAAGGGAGAAATCACAAACTTTACAGCCTATTCTTCTAAATAAAAAGGGAACGACTTCCTCACTTCTTTCTAAAAAGACATCGGGTTAGAAATACACACCTCTTAGATTTAGATTCGTTGAATTGTTTTTTATTTTTGATCAAATTCATCGATCTGTTGAGTAGGTAGGTAGGAGGAGGAGTATGTTTGGATTTGAGAGCTCAATTGGAGGTGTAACTTCCTCTTCAACCATGAGCAAGCTCTTATTTCCGATCTTCTGTCAATGATAAGGGATTTTGCTCCCTCTGCTGAGAGTGATGAGTGGAGGAAGTGTCATTCTAATGACGAGACTTATTTTGTGACAACCGCCTATTCTTTTCTTCTAGCCCATGAGATTCACTTAGATCGTCATATCAGTTTTGTGGAGGTAGTTCTTCTTTTTAACTGGGGCATTTAGGCTCCCTATAAAATCGTTATCTTCTCCCATCAGCTTTTGCAGGACCATAATCCCATAACAGAAAACATGTTGAAGAGGGGTTCTTATGGGCTTTGATACATTCTCTTGCTCTTTCTGTGTATCTTTCACTTAATCATCTTCCTATCTCTTTGTGACTTACGAGTTAGTGGTTACTGTTTGGTATAGGATTTTTTAGTTGGTTGGGTTGGTGAGTAGTTTTTCCTAAAGATAATTTGACCCTTTTCCAGATGTTTTTTCGCTTAGTGATCCAACTAAGATTGGGGGGGTGTTTCTTGATGGTTTGGCATGCCACGATTTAGTCGGTTTTGAAATATAGGAATGATATTGTGTTTTTTGGCCTTGCGGTGACCGTGAAATACATGAAAGATACAAGTATCCTCTTGGCTTGGAAATGATATCTTGTAGGTTTGTGAGCACCTCATGTGCTTTTTTGGCTTACTTATGAACCCTGGAATGCTTTTGAGTCAATAGTGATATGAGTGTCTTTGACCTCCCTTGGATGTGTTCTTGTTGTGTTTCTTCATATTTGGACTTTTTTGTTGGTACAGGCTCGGAGAGCTCTAGCTTGTCCTGATTTTGGCGGCTTTTGGTTATGTTTCTTCATATATCCTATTTGTCATTCGAAAAAGCTCTAAAAAGGATAAAGTTACCTCTTACCTTATATCACACATTTAAAAGACTGATGAAAACAATTGTAAAATGTTTTTCCTCCCGGATTGATCACACAAAATATCTGTGTTATTTTGTTGAGTGCTTGACTTCCTCATCCTTAGTCGCTCAATAACAAAAAATGCTAGATTGTGTTGAAGAGCATGAGAGATTTGATAAATTTCAAGAACTTAAGGGATTAACTTTTTAGCATAAGGAACCATTTAAGTTTTTGGGGGAAGAAATTGGGAAAGGGACAAGTCGAGCACAGCGGGACGAGAGATAAAAGAAACTGGCACATCAATATTTTGAAATCAATATTTTGAAGGGGAAAACAAGAAACATAAAAAGAGAGTAAGTGCTACTTGAAGAGATGGTTTTTAAGAATGATGGATTTCAAATTAAGGGAAAGGAACTTAGTGCCATATGAAAAAGAGACATGTCTTTTACTCAATACTTGACGTTAAAATTGAACTAGGGCATTTTTTATGGAACCGTCACAGAGCAAGTGTCGCAATATTAAAAAGGTATATTCTTAGGTACCCATGATAAGTAGATGAATACCAGTACCTTTAGGCTATGTTTGGATACAATAAAAAGAACGGAGCGGAATGGAACAAAGCGGGATAAAATGGAGCAGAACGAAGCAGAATGGAATAAATAAGTCTTTCCATTGTTTGGGAACTTCAAGATGGAGTAAAGTAATTTTTTCATTCCGCCCAAATCAGAGGATACAAAAAATGGTGGAATGGGATGTAATGCATTCCATCTAATACCACTGTATTCCATCCATTAACCAATCCAAACGATGGAACATAAACTTATTCCATTCCATTCTGCTCAATTCCATCCTATTCCATCAATCCAAACATACCCTTAAAGAAAATTTAAAAATTATAATTTATTTTAAAATAAAATGATTCAAAAGTTGACATGGTAATGAATAATTTTATTTCATTGGATGAGGGTACCGGTACCCAACTAAATTCAAGAGTACCAGAGTGTTCACCTATTAAAAATTTCAAGTGGTTTTAATGACTGCAGGATTCAAAGAAATGGTGTGGTCAGCCTTTAGCTCAACCCTTTAATATCCCCATTATCAATCATTCTGCTCTATCTTTCAAAGTTAGTGACTTATTGATCGATAATAATTGGTCTTTCCTAAATCTCTTCATTGTTAACATCTTTTTCATCATTAATGGGATCCTTATAATGTTCAGGTTGAGACAAGGGGTGTTGGATATAGATATCAACATTTAGGTGCACCATACAAAGATCAACAATATCTAATGCACCTTTGTCATCAACCAAAATGTGCATCCCAATGATAGAATCCTTGTAATATATTATATCTATTTCAGTATAACCTAATTCCTTCAATACATACCTAACTCAAAAAACTCCACTTGTCAACATCTATTTTCAAAATCCTGAATTTTTCCTCCTTCGTATTCAATTAAATCTTTATTAATAAATTCACCAACATGATGAATTACCAGATGCAAATATTCATCCATTTCTACCTATTTTCTAGCAAATACAAAATTATAACCGAGTATAATTTCAGTATATCATGTCTAATTAATAAAATATCAAACAATAAACCATAACATTTGAATACCTAACATTTAGCAAGTGCATGCATAAAAATCTAACATCTAATGCAGATAACATTTCAAATCCTAAAAACTTAGCTAACATTTACGAGACATAATCATAAACCTAATTACTAATCATTTTCAACAATGGCGTGTAAGCTTTTTTGCTATGTCTTCGCCCAGGATTTCACCTTCGATTTCGCTTCTCTACTTCGCCTTCGTTCCCTTTCCAGTTCTCCTCTCTGTTAGGGTTAGCATTTGACAACTGAAATGAGATATTACCTTTGCATTTCACTATTTTGTTATAATGTTTAATCCATATTAGCACCATGTGTATGCCATGTGTCCTCTTTTTGATTTTGACTAACGGACCTAATAGAGGGAGACTAATATAGCGCTGTTTGGAAAGATAAGAGATCAAACCGATCTTTTTTATAGTTAAGGGACTTAAATGGACACTGAGGTCAAGATAAACGAACAAAAAGGATATTTAGCCTAAAAAAAATTTCTTCTTTTATGTTTCAAATCTTCTTTATACTTAATTATTTCTCTAACTCTTTTCCAAATTATTTTTCAAAGCTCCAAAACTATTTGAAGTCAATCTTGTGAATTGTAACAATGGCGAAATATAATACTATGGTTTAGGTTCTAGGGTCACAAGCTTCACCTATTTCCAATATGAGACATTTGCAAAATATTTAAATCATTTTGTTTTGAATTAATTAAATTAATATAAATTATCACGTGAAAACTATATTAGATAAATATAAATAAAAAATATTTCAAAAATTCAATATGGCAATGTTATGATATTAATAAAATATTGAGAAGTTCTAATAAAAAAAACATGGAAAAACTATGTTTTTTATAATAGATTTCACTTCCTTCAAATTCTCTATAATGTGGCATATACAAATTGAATATTAACCAAAAAACAAAAAGTCGGATATGTTCTTAGTATTTGTAATATATTCAATTTTAATACTGAAATTAATCTTATCTCATACATTAATTTCTTGATGATTTTAAACTTTAATTTAATTTCATATGTTATATTACATCTAGAGGCGTGTCTAAAAAAAGTTAAGATTGAATCAATTGTTAATTGATAAGTGGTGATTGACGTTGAATTTGATAGGTCGAAATGCAATTTGATTCCTGCAACTATGATCGAAAAGAGATTGAATTTACTTGATTTATAATTGACTCCAAATTCGACTATGATATAAAAAGAAAAAAAGAAGTTAAAATTTGATATTAATTATTATTACATTAAATATATATAATTTATCATATAGCTATTTAACATTTATTCTTTTTGATATTACTTAATTTTATCATAGTTAGAACACAAGAAATTACTTAATTTTATCATAATTAAACCAGTCATTTTGTCAAATGTAATTTATCATATAGCTATTTAACATTTATTCTTTTTGATATTTTTAAAGTGATTTTCATTAATTATTATTTTTTATTACAATTTTCTAAATGTGTAATTATACAAATTAGAAAAAATAAACTACTAAAATTTTCGTATGAATAAAATAATGATACATATCCTTTTAGATTTTATTTATGTGTGTTTGCAATTTATATTTTTAATATTATTCTTTTATTAAAAAATTGAAATGATATATTTTTTAGAAAAAGCTAACATGTGCCATTGGGGCACAAGAAATATTCTCTTGAAACGCGTGCATTCAAGCATTCAATATATTGATACTTTAAATATAATTTAATTGTATTTAATTACATTCAACATTTTCTAATTATAGTAACCTTAACATGTTCATTTAGGGGTAGAGATCCTCTCCATTTCTTAAAAGAAATGGAAGACTCCATTACTATAGTTTTGAGTATATAAAATTAAATAAATGTGAAATAAATGTCACATATCATGAAAATACGTGTTATTTATATATAAAACTATAATAATGAAGAAAATGAAGAGAGAGAAAAATGGAGAGGATCCTGCTTCCCTTAGGTCACATTTTGCATCACCCATATTTTTTTATTAATTCAAGTGGTTTTAAATCAATGACAGTTGGATTCAAAGAAATTGTGTGGTCAGCCTTTAGTTCAAAGTTCAAACCTTTAATTAACTAGACGGCTACCCGCGCGATGCGCGGATTAATTTTATTAAATTGTTATGTATACATATAAAATATATTTATATTGATATTTTATATTGAATTTGTTTTTTAATCATGTTCAATACAATCATTTTAAAAAGTGAGTAAAAATCTATAATATAATATAATATAATATAATATAATATAATATAAATATATTTAATACTATGAAATTATTATGGTAATATAACTTTTTATTAATTAAATTGATTTACACCATATCAATTTTAATGAGTGCTTGTCATTTTTTCAAAGATAATTCTTTAAATGAATGCCAACAAAATTAAAATATTTTAAAATACTTGTTCATTCGTTAACATCATATTATGTATCATCATCATTATAATCTGTATTAATTATAATTTCAATGACTATTAAAATGATAATGAAAGAAAATAAAAGCAAAAATGGTAAGAAATAAAATTTAAAAAATGATGAGTTTTATGAAATGAACAATTCAATTGATAGTTAAGTAAAAAATTAAATACTTTTTAGTCGATTAAGAAATAGAAGAGATATTATTGTTTCACATGATATATTGTATTTTAATTTTTACTTGAGAGATGTTTTTTTATGAGGTATATAGAAACATAGATTTTATATTATAATATTTAAATTTAAATATAAAAAATATAACATAAATATATTATAAGTTATAAGAGTATTTGATGTAATTTTTTTTATAATAATGATTTTTTCTTATTTTTATTGAGTAAAGAGAAAACAATTGCTAATATATTTTATGTTAAAAGACGTTAGAATATTAACCTATTTAAATAAAAATTAAAAGTGAGAATTAGACAAAAAGGAGATTATAATTTTTTTATTAATTAAAATAAGAACTATTAAGGTGAGAATTAAATATTTCATTAAAAAATTTAATAAAAAGAAATGTTTTTAAAAGTATATATTTTTTATAAGCATAATTTTGGTAGATAAGATTTTATATCATCATTTTATTAAATTTTTTTATATAATAGAACAATACATAAAATTATTAAAATTAATCATCATACTTTAATCCTCAATAAATTTTATTTTGAAAGAGAAAAAAATTAACCCATTGATCTTGTTATAAGAAAAACTTAACTATTATTTATTTTGTCAGCAGAGAATTGTGGAATCAAAAAAGTTACAATATATAAAATTTAGTTTAAATGTGTATAAAAATAGCATTATATATGTAAAAAAAAATTGTTTAGTAGCATGCTGAAAAAGTTTAGTAAGAGGTTACATATAGTGAAACTATTATTCTTTAAATAATTTTTCTTTAAATAATTTTAGTACATATACCTCTAGAGTAGCAATGACATAATATAATGTCAAATGAAAATATATGTATTTCATTTTTCTAATATTTGCATGAATTTTTCCATACTATTCATAAATAAAAAGAAAATTAAACATATATATATATATATATATATATATATATATATATATATAATAAAAAATATAAAATATAAATATAAATAAGAATTAAGGAGGTATTTATAAAGAATAATAAAATATAAATATAAATAAGAATTAATATATATGGGAGTTACAATATATTAATTAATATAAATATGAGAATTAATATAAATAACGTTTACTTTTGATGTTTTTAAACCTTTTTAATGCATTAGAATTAATTGTGTATTTTAAAGTTTCATGAATTAAAATGATTGAAAGAGTAACTGTCACATTATGATGTTTTTAAAATTTTAAAAAATTATATAAAGAGTTTGGAATTTATTAAAAAATTATATATTTTTTATTAATTTATTAAAAAATGAAAAATATTTTTAGAGTTTGGAATTTTTCAATTACATGCAAAAAAAATTGTCTAACAAAACTTATAATAACAATAATATTAAAATTTCAAAATTTTAAGTATATATTTTATTTTTATTTTTTATTTTTATTTTTATAAGTATGTATTTTTCTTAATTAATTAAACAGTGGAAAAATATATTAGAAATATAATAATGATTATTATAATATTGAAATTTTAAATCTATATTTTATTTCCATTTCTATATGTATATGTTTTTATATAGTTATTAAGAAATGGAAAACTATTTTTTTTGAGTTTTGAGCTTGTCAATGTTGTAATGTAAAAAAAAAAAAATTGTCTAACATAAACAATAATAATATTAAAGTTTTAAATTTATATTATATTTCTATGAGCATATATTTTTATGTATTTAACAAATAATGAAAAATTATTTTATTCAGTCTTGAATTTTTCAATATCTTAAATTTAAAAATAAATTGAAAAATTGTCTAACAACAATACTAATAACATTAAAATTTCAAAATAAAAAAAAATTAAAAATTCTATATTCAAAAGTAATAATATAAATAAGTTTTATATATATGGGAGTTACAATATAACAATTAATATAAATAATGGTTACTTTTTATGTTTTGGAACCTTTAATGCGATAAATTAATTGTGTATTTTAAAGTTTAATTCATTAAAATTATTGAAAGTATAACGGTTACATTATGATGTTTTTAAAAATTTTTAAAACTTTATATAAAGAGTATGTAATAAAAACTCAAATACGTAGTTATAACTTAATGTTATATGTATTTTAAAGTAAATTAGAAATTGCATTAAAATAAAAAAATTGAAAAATTGTCTAACAACAATACTAATAACATTAAAATTTCAAAATAAAAAAAAATTAAAAATTCTATATTCAAAAGTAATAATATAAATAAGTTTTATATATATGGGAGTTACAATATAACAATTAATATAAATAATGGTTACTTTTTATGTTTTGGAACCTTTAATGCGATAAATTAATTGTGTATTTTAAAGTTTAATTCATTAAAATTATTGAAAGTATAACGGTTACATTATGATGTTTTTAAAAATTTTTAAAACTTTATATAAAGAGTATGTAATAAAAACTCAAATACGTAGTTATAACTTAATGTTATATGTATTTTAAAGTAAATTAGAAATTGCATTAAAATAAAAAAATTGAAAAATTGTCTAACAACAATACTAATAACATTAAAATTTCAAAATAAAAAAAATTTTAAAAATTCTATATTCAAAAATAATAATATAAATAAGTTTTATATATATGGGAGTTCCAATATAACAATTAATATAAATAATGGTTACTTTTTATGTTTTGGAACCTTTAATGCGATAAATTAATTGTGTATTTTAAAGTTTAATTCATTAAAATTATTGAAAGTATAACGGTTACATTATGATGTTTTTAAAATTTTTAAAACTTTATATAAAGAGTATGTAATAAAAACTCAAATACGTAGTTATAACTTAATGTTATATGTATTTTAAAGTAAATTAGAAATTGCATTAAAATTTGAATCACTTAATTTTTAAGTTAATTTTTTATTTATTTCTATTAGTATATATTTTTATTAGAATTTCTTGAAAATTTGAATTTATATTTATATTTCTAAATGTATATATTTTTTGTTAATTTATTAAAAAAGGGAAAACAATTTCTTGAGTTTTGAATTTTTCAATGCGTTAATGTAAGAAAAATTGTATAACAATAATAATAATAATAATAATAATAATAATAATAATAATAATAATATAATTATATTTAAAAAATAACACAAATATTTTTTTATAACACTTGTGCACAGATATCAGTTATAAAAATATAACATAATTAAATCTATAACGCTTAACTACTTAAAGATTGGCTTAATATAAAAATTAAATACACTTATAAGTTAACCAAAAAATATATGTTAAAGAATTGAATTATAAAAATAATAATTTAAAAATAGAACTAACATTAAGTTATATGATAGTTTAAAGTTTATAAGGATTTTTTAATACTTTAATAATATAAAATCAAAATATTTTTTTTAAAAAATTTTTATATTAATTTTTTATGAAATAAAGATTTACTTTCTATTAAATCATTTTTTTTATATTTTGAATTTAACTATCATAAATTATAAAATATTTCTACATATTTTATTTTTTTATTTTTTTATGAGTAGTAACTTTTAACGTATTTATTTTATATTTTAATGTTTATATATTAGCATTAATATAGTGTATTAGTTACAATTTTAGTATTTATTAAAATAAAAATTAAATAAAATATGATTTAAAAAGTAAGAATTAAATTTAAATTTTTTTAATAAATATTTTTGTTTGAAGTTGAATATTAATTATTATTATTATTATTATTATTATTATTATTATTATTATTATTATTATTTATTTTTAATATAGGGGCAAAATAGTAAAAATATTATTAGGGTTTTTAGCTTAGAGTGGCTACCAAGGTGACATGTGGCTAGGGTTGCCATCATGACAACCTTGGGTTTATATTAAGTAGATATCCCATCAACAATCATTTTGCTCAATCATTGTGTGGTCCATTCCGCAAATTTGATGTTGGTTTTTCCTTCATAATTGTAATGGAAATTTTTTATTGCACCTTTTCTTATTTATTTTGAGATGTTTTCAATATGTATATTTGAACTCTTAAATATTTTTTATTTAAATATTAAATTTAAAATATTATGTATTTTTTTTGAATATGCATATTTTAAAAAATTATTTTTAAAAAAAATTGAGATATTGATTAATTCGAATATATATATATATATATATATATATATATATATATATATATATATATATATATATATATCCACAATATTCCAATATTCTAAAATGAAAATTATTTTATTTTTAAAAAAATATTATTCATAATATAATTAGAGTGAGTTATTATTAATAAAGATTAACTTAAATACAAATTGTTATAAATAATAAATAAAAAAATTAATTAAATTTTAATTCTGTAATAATTTATTTGTCATAAATTTTTTTAAATTTAAAAAATAATTATTTTTTAAATGACTACAACATTATTTATTTGGTGTGTTTCGAATAAACTTGAACACTCTTATATTAAAGATGCAATGCAGAACTATTTAATCAATAAAAATAATATTAAAGTAATATTGTTAATTAATGAAATGATCATGTTAAAAATATTCTTTTATAAGCATTATAATTTTTAATTTATATTAAATTTTTTTCTTTAACTAATTTTATATGAGAATAATGTGTTGATTTAAATATTTAATTAATTATATATCTTGATAAAAATTATATATATTTAATTATAAATCTTGATTGAAATGGTATATATTTAATTATATATTTTAATTAATACAATTAATTATATTATTAATACAACTGATTCATCTTGATTTTAATTTTTTAATAAATATTGAGTTTTTTCAGATATAAATCTCCGAAAAATTTCAACACCAAATATTGGGTGACTTCGGATGTGCATATGCGAAGTCACATTTTTAAAAAAAAAATTATGTCTTCAAAGATACATATATGAAATATATAAGATTATTTTACGGTTTTTACCGCGACTCTGTGAATAGGTATATGAGTTCAATGAGAATTTGTCTTATGTAATTGACACAAACTTAGCAGTAGGGGTGGGAATAGGCCAGGCCGGCCTACAGGGGCCTACGGCCCAGCCTACATAGGCCTAGGCCAGGCCAGGCCAGGGCTATTTAATAAAAAGGCAAGGCTTAGGCTTTTTTAAAAGCCTATTTTATTAAATAGGCCAGGCTTAGGCTATTAATAAAGCCTATGAAGCCTTATAGACCGGCCTATATTTTCATATATATTAGAAATATGCTAAATAAGTTGGTCCATGTAGACATATATATTAGCAAAAAAGGCTAAATAGACTACCATATATATATATATATATATATATATATATATATATATATATATATATATATATATATATATATATATATATATATATATATATATAACAAAGGCTAAAAAGGTCTACTTATATATGCATATAGAGGCCGACCTATAAGGCTTCTTAAGTAATATGGATAAATTAAAAACTTTAATGAAATAAAGGTTTTTTAAATAGGCTTTCAGGCCAGGCCAGGCTTTTAAAAAGGTCAGGCTAGGCCTAAAAACTGAGCCTATGATAGGCCTTAGGCCAGGCTTAGGCCTTTTAAGTTTATGGTAGGTCAGACTCAGGCCTTCTAAAGCCTAGCCTAGCCTATTTCCACCCCTACTTAGCAGTCATGTGGTAAGATATTATAAAATATTTTAATTACACATTTAAAAATAATGTCATAAAATATATTTTATATTCAACTTACAAAATTATCTCTGTGAAAAAAATCATATTCACATTTTTAATTTTAATTTTTTAAAATTCAATGAATAAAGAAAATATAAAGTTAGACAACTTTTAAACAAATAGAAATTACCTTTACTGCAAAATTATTGTTTTAAAATTTAATATTCATACATATTTTTGAAAATAATAATAATGATAATAATAATAATAATAATAATAATAATAATAAGAATAATTTTAATTTCTTATATTTAATTTTTCATAAATTTATTATTATTATTTTTAAACATATTTTTTAAATTTAATCAGTTTTTCTTATATTTAATTTTTTAAGTTTATTTTCTAAGAAACATAACCATTTCTTTTATTCTATCCTACTTATTT
This sequence comes from Vicia villosa, assembly GCF_029867415.1. Classification (NCBI taxonomy): domain Eukaryota; kingdom Viridiplantae; phylum Streptophyta; class Magnoliopsida; order Fabales; family Fabaceae; genus Vicia; species Vicia villosa. The sequence goes on along the minus strand of NC_081184.1, from coordinate 167,933,954 downwards.
ATAACCCAACTAAAAAGGCAAGATAAAATTTTTGATTTTTTCTTTACCCACCTCCCTATGGGGTCACCCCTAGCGAAAACCCCACTTTACCCCTGTTTCGGAAATACATTTCCGAAATATTTTTTTTCTAAATTTTTCCAGACTTCGGAAGTGCATTTCCGAAAAAATCCCAAAAATTAGAATTTTGATTAATTCAGAGATGCATCTCCGAAAAAACAAAAAAAAAAATCTAAAAATCCCAAAAATTAATTTTAGGATTAATTCATATATCATAAATTTGATATAATTTATGAGTAATGAATAATAATAATTATATATTTTGATATAATTTATGAGTTATAAATAATAATTATTATATATTTCTATTCTGATTCATATTTTAAAATTTAAAATGATTTTAATTAAAAAAACTAAAATAATTTCACTTACAAAATGAGTTATAATTTTTATTTATATATTTATATATTTATAATAATTATTATGTATTTACAAAAAAAATCAAAAAAATGAGTGTTTTATTATATATTTATATATTTATATATTTATATAATAATTATTATATATTAATTATAAATATATTTATATATTTATATAATAATTATAAAAATTATAAAAATGAGTGTTTTAATTTATAATAATTATTATATATTTATATATTTATATATTAATTATTATATATTAATTATTATATATTTATATATTATATATTTATATATTTCACTTACAAAATTAATAATTATTATTATATTTATATATTTCTATTCTGATTCATAATTAAAAATGAGTTATAATTTTTTATTTAGTTTAAAAAAATTAAAAAAAGATTTTGTCTTAATTTTATTTAATGAATAAATTTTATATTTAATTCTATATAATTCAAAATTTACTTATGGAATTAAAATGTTTTTGATTTATATAAGTTAAAAATAATTTTGAACTTTAAAATTGTTTAGGAAATTTTGATTAACATTGATTTTATTGATTCACCTTCATTTTATTGATTCACCTATATTTCGGATATGCATCTCCGAAGACACCCCCTCCCAAAAAAAAAGGTGTTTTCGGAAATGCATTTCCGAAATGAGGGTATTTTGGGTTTTTCACCAGAGGTGGCCAAGAAAAGAGGAAGGTAGAGAAAGAAATTTCCAAGCTACATGATATGATATGGTATGAATTTGAAAATTAACTTAACATATCATATTATGGACTTAAATACTGAAACAAAATTATTATGACTTTCTTTGACGTGACATTTTTTGAATTTATAGTTTATCTTTCACACATTATTTTAAATAATGTTTTAATTTATAATTTATATTTTTTTTCAAGTTTTATCTTTATTATTTTAACAAAAATTTAATATTATTTTTATAATTTATTTTATTTTAAAATAAAATAATTATATATTAAATATTTTATATGTTATTTTATATTTATAAATAAATATATTATAAAATATCTGTTATAAGCTATTAATCACATCAATTATAGGATATATTATAAATTATAAGCTATAGTATAAACTATCTGCCATGTGATAGATAACAAATTGAGTCCTGAGATTTGTAAGGTAACCAAAACTGGTACGTGTACAATATGCATCTAGAAAACTAGTACAATCTGTACCCTAAAATTTTGTTGTAAATTAATGGTACAGTTGGTATGATAGTGGTTGGTTCCTCAATTATATCCACACATTAAATTCCATCTCCGTATGTTGCTGTACTAATTTAATCATAACGCTTCAGATTCGTATCAATAGGTACGAACTCCATAAATTAATTATTGATCATACAAATAGGACCACACAAATAATAAGACATAATTTTTTTATTTAGATTTGTGAAACCAATTGTTTATTTGATTGCAACAGATTACAAACTGCATTACAAATACAAATACAAACATATGACTTTCTTATTGAAACTACGCGGAAAAAAAAATGATTAACCCTTTAATCTCTTAGTAATTTTGCAAATCACTAGACAAAATAAATGAGTATATGTTTCCTTCAGACCCTTAACCCTTCATTCGTGATCGTAAGTATCTTCAAAGTTCACTAATCACCATCTCAGCTTTGCAGGAAAATACTGCAAAATAAGATCCAAAAGAAAATAAGTACTTCACATTGAAAAATCACGACCAATTGATAAAAACTGGTGTTGATCGGAATTCGATCTCACCTTCTCGATAAGCGAGAGGTAATACGGTTTCACTTCTTCGACGTCAACAAGAACTTTGCTTTTGCTGTAAAGATCATATTTGCTGTACAAAATCATGTCTCGTAAGTAAATAATTATACAATTCGCGTAATTGATAACAAAAATGTTGAAATTAAAATATAAACATACTTGAATACATGGAGCCACTTCAAATTCTCAAAATCTTGTTCATTCATCAAGTGAGTGTAAGCATTTTCCTTATGCAAAGCTGCAAAATCATCATAGGTTTTCAGTAATTGAATTAAATTAGCTAAACAAAGATATCTAATTAGTTATGTTTAAAATGCTTACGGTAAAATGAATGGTATCTGATGATGAACAATCCTGCTTTTGGCAAAGTGGCGCCATTTTCCTCAGCAACCTGCGCATCAAACATACTGCGTATCAGGTCACAATTTAAACCATCTGATCAAGATCAAAACGGTTAGTACCATAAGTACACCGCAATTTATAGTATCGTGTAATGAATTATTTAAAAACTTACCAAACACATATAATCATCATGTCCCCATGACATCATCACATTGTCTAGTCCACATCCTTCAGTATAGACCCCATTTTTAGTGTTATAAGCAGAATTCTTGACATCAGGGTTGTCCTTGAAATACTGCAACAGAAACAAGATTTAGGTAAATTGATTGATCATTTAAAGATCAAACAGTATCCGTTGGTAGCCGTGCAGATACATCCGAATGCAGATGCGTGAGTTAGATCGAGTCCAGCCACTAATTTTTAGAAGAAATTTATAAATTATAATTACCTTGTGGTGAACATTTGATTCATCAAAAGCACAACCTACAGGAAATGTGTCACCAACAACAGCCCACTGAGGTAATTCACCGAATTTCGGCAGCAGAAGAATTTTCCCAAGATCTGAAAAAATCAACAAAAATTTGTTATAATATTATTATAAAATTGAAATGATATATGTATGCATTATGATATATCCACCTACCATGAATGAGAGCGGTCAAATGTAACCAATCTTCATTAGGATAATCTTTTCTAATAGCCTCAGCAGATTGCAGCAAATGTTGAATTTGAGGCTCATCCAAATCAGGATCACTCTCATCCACAACATCATTCAACAATTCGCAACATTCCCATATACTCATTTCAGCTTTGTCTAGTTTCTTGTATTCTTCCCTCATTTTCTTCACCTACATGTCAAATTTTTGTCACAATTAAATTTTCTTCAATGTCAAATAGACACAAATCTCACTAGCACCGACACCTTTAAAAAGAATAATGTGTCTGGTGTTTGTGTCACTGTTTCATAAACACAAATTTGCTTACGAAATCATATGTTTGATTGATGTGTTGCAATCTATAAAATTCCTCAACCCCTTTTTGCCTTTCACTTTCTTCATCATAATTTCTATAAACATAATTCAAACCAATCATGTGAGATTATTTTATTTTTTTTTCAATTAAAAGAAAATGAGTGAAATGGAATTATGATTAATAATAATAAAAACCTGAAGGTATGGCCAAATGAATTGATTTCTGGAGCAAGGAACAATTGATTCTGAGAATCCTTTTCAGGTTGATGAAATCCAGCATCAAGAACAAGTTCATTGGTGTTGGTTTCAGAATGCACATTTTTGGTATCTTCAAATTGTGACCCTGTAACAATAATAACATGACCTTGTTATTACATAAATAATGATGTGAATAATAATAATAATAATAATAATAATAATAATAATAAAAATGAAACAAAATATAAAAATGAATACCAAATGGAATTTGCTCCACGAGAATGGTCATGTTCTCCTTCAGAAATTGTAATAATAGAAAAACAAAGAAGGGGTAGAATGGGGAGAGAAAAAAGTGTGATATGATAGTTGCAATAAGAAGAGGTATTTATATGCATCCGGTGAATTAGGAGGAATGGGAGGCACACAAATTGAAACTCTGCTTATCCACGTGCTACTTCCTTTTTTGCAGTTTTTATGTTTATCAATTGTAACTTAAAATATTTTTAGTAAAAAATGAAAATACAGCTATAATTTCAGTTTAATCTATATTTAAAACGATTTTCACAAAATGATTAAAAATAATGTATTGTTAGTGTAAAATAAAAACATGGTTAGACATAATACAGTTTTTTTATTGGTTTGGTTGATAGTATAAAAGTAATTTTTTTCTCTTTAACAATTTTTTGTTAAATGGTGTAAATTGATCATTTTAAAATTTAAATAAATTATTTTTAATAAAACATTATTAATTTTATAGTGTTAAAATTAGTAAATAATTTAGATTGTATTTTAAAATTCATTGATTTATTTCCTACAGCTTATGTAAGGCTGTAAATGAAATACGCTGTGTACATTTCCATTCCATAAATTAAGTATTATAATAATAATGAAAAATGATAAACATGAGTCAGCATTACGTGGAATTTGAAGATTGAATACTGACAATGAATCTACTCATCACTGACTAATCTTCTGACTTTCTATTTTTATCATCAATGTTATCATTCAATAAGTGATTTCCCAATTTTTTTTTTTTTTTTAAATACTATATATATTTACAAATATCAGATTTTTTTTTTGACAGATTTACAAATATCAGATTATATACCATAAGAAATGTCTTTTAGACATATTAGATTGATATACTTATATAATCTTTGATTGAATAATAAACTCCCTTTCTTTCTGTGTTACATTTACAATAATTATTTTTTAATTTTCAATATATTTTAACTTTTAATTTTTAATTATATCATCTAATTAATATTTTTAATTTACTATTTCTCTTTTAATTATTACATTTTTTTAATCGGTATAATAGTATCAATTATGACATTTATTTTGAGACAGAGGAAGTAATAAATATTATATAAAAATTATAAAGTAAGCGATCAAGCTACTATTAAAAATAATTATAAATAATTTTTGTACATTATTTTGAACAGAAATATTAATTAATCCTCTAAAAGTAATTTATCAATCGTTAGTTAGTTCAGTGATGATTGATGCTGAACTTGATGGAAAAGACCACAAATTCCCACAATTATAATCGGGAGAGGATTGAACCCACTTGAAACCGGACTAAACCGATGGTGAGAAGCAGAAAAAAATACGACTTATTTTATATTTTAATCTTTTCTTTTTATTAATTTAATGGTTATATTTAACTTATTAATTTTAGAAAATTTTAAAACATACTATTAGGGGTGATCGTATCCGAACCAATCCAAAAGCAAAACAGCAAATCGAACCAATCCAAACCGAAACCGCAAAAAAACCTCGTTTCGTTTGGATGATTTTGGATGGTTTTTGGACTGAACCGCACGATTTGGTTTGGTTTGCGGTTTTTATTTCACGAAACCGAACGGAACCGAACCCAACCGCATATTTAACTTAAGTTTTAAATTTTTATAATTAATTTATTATCTTTCCAAATTCAATTGCACACAGCCACATCTAACGTTTTGAATTTTAATAATTAATTTATTAACTTAAGTTTTGGCATAATTCATTTAGTTTCTGTATTTTATATATATATATATATATATATATATATATATATATATATATATATATATATATATATATATATATATATATATATATATATAATTCTCTACATGTATTTCATTTATAATGTATTTTTAGTTCTCTATTGTTCTTGTAATATAATTTCTTTTGTATCGTATAATATCATATATTATATTGACATTGAATTACTTTCCTTTTTCTTTTTATTTCAGTACATTTTTATTTTATAGTGTAAACCGCAGTCAACCGAACCGATCCTAACCGCATTGGTTTGGTTTGGATGACTTTTTAAAAATCAACCGAACCAAACCGAACCGCATGTATTTTTATTCTCGCGGTTAGGATGACTTTTATGCTCAAAACCGAACCAAACCACACCGCGAACACCCCTACATACTATATATATTTACAAATATTATATACCATAAGAAATGTTTTTTTAGACATACTTGATTGATTTACTTAATATAATCTTTGATTGAATATACTCACTCTCTCTTTCAAAATAAATGTTTCATTTATATTATTATTTTTTTTAAAATAATTGTCGGTTTTTAACTTTTAATACAATTTTAATTTTTATCTTTCAATTATATTATCTAATTAATACTCTTAATTTACGATTTCTCTTACATTATATTAATAATAAAAAATACACCAATAACAAATAAAGATAAATTGATAAAATTATCATTCTCTCTTATATTCATTATATTTTTTTAATATGTGTGAGAGTGTCAACTATAACATTTATTTTGGAATAGAGGAAATAATAAATATTACATAAAATATAAGTAAGCGATGAAGCTACCATCAATAAATAATTTTTTTACATTACTTTGAGGAGAAATATTATTTTTGCAAAAGTAACTTTAAAAAGACTTATTTTATATTTTAATCTTTTCTTTTTATTAATTTAATGGTTTTATTTAATTATTTAAGTTTAGAAATTTTTTCTATATAAATAACTAATTAAAGATATTAAATTAATGAAAATTGAGAATTAAGATTTTAGTATTTTTATGATAATGCTAACAAGTATCCTAGAGGCACTATTGAAGGATTTTAAATGTTGAAAATATTCTTTAAAAAATCAATTATTTTAATTTACAATGCATTGATTACAAGTATTTTTAAAAAAATATACATTTTACTTTTAGAAAAGTCAATCATTTTAATTTTCAATTCATTGAATACAAATTTTTAAAATCTAAATGAGTGCCCCAGGCACTCGTTAGCATTTCCCTTATTGTTATTATAATATATTTTGATTTTTAATTAATTTATATAATTTTTTATTTATTAATTTCAATTATTTTTTTCAAATTAAAATTATTAATATAATTTAAATTATATTTATAAATCAAAAACTATTTTTAAAAAAATTGTATTTTAAATATGATTTTATATATATAGCCGGTTTTTTAAAATTTCATGTAAAAATTTAGAATGGAGTTCAATTTTATTTATTTATTTGAAAAATAAAACTTCAAAAAAAATAATGTATGTCTTAAAATTAGAGAGGATGTCGATATCATGTTAATAGATCTTGAAGAGGCAAGTATATTTTTTCCTTTTAGTTTTTATATTGAAATCAGATTTAATTATAACTTTGATCTCTTATTTCACTCGCCCATAGAATTAATTCTCCTACTTAAAAATCGCCCCCTTGAGCCACAACACAATCCTTCATTTCATACAAGTACTTTTTTCCATTTTTTTAATAAAATAACTAGTAACATAAGAGAATAGAGACGGTCAATAAAAAGATAATAAACATGAATTTGTTTACATTGTTCGGCCAATTGTGCTTTTGTATGCAATTACACAATAATTATAGATTTTGTTATGGGACGACACAAAGGCTTAATTCGAGGGCCCAACCATACATAGTTCAATAGGAACTGTCCAAAGTATATAGTCAACACATGTGAGATTCAAGATACACTTTTTATCTCTATTTTTTAGTACACTCAGCTTGGACTCTATAGTTGACTTGAGCATTAGAATGTTAACTTTGTAGGTTCACCTTGCCCAACCGTAATGAAGATCGATATCACCATCGCTTTAAGGATCATAGGTCATAAATCAACACCAATTCTGGTTCCAATGCAGAACAATGGAGCTGTCTATGGGAACCAACATCGAATTCCCCCAAAATTCCACAATCAAGCTCTTTTTTATCGAAGTGCAAAGACATTTGACTTGTGAAAGTAGTTTAGGGAGGAGCTACCGGTGAAAGCATGACATGGGAATTGGAGAGCTCGATGCGGGAGTCTTATCCATGATTGTTCGAACGAGGTAATTTTCGAGGACAAAAATATCCTAAGTGGGGGAGAGTTGTAACGCCCCATTTTATTTAAATTGTTTTTAATGATTTAATTATATATTGATGTGCATTACTAGTATTATTTAATCAAAAATTAGATGAGTTAAATAAATGTTAGCGGTAGTAAAGTATTACTTGAATAATTAATTAAGTAGTAGAAAGGAATTATTATTATTATATAGTAATAATAATTTAAATAGAATTAGAATTGTGTAGAAATGTGGAGAGTTAAGTGGTAAAGTCAAGTGCTTTAGTGAGGGCATAATAGGAAGATCATTTTAGGGGTCTAAGGGCCATATTTGAAAAAATAAGGAAAAAGGAAAACATTAGTTGCTGAACCGATCGTGAAAATTGAGAAGAAGAGAGAAGAAGCTAGGGCATATAGGAAGAAGGAGAGAAGCCATTGTACCTGAAGGGAAGGAATCTTCGCTGAAAATTCTAAGGTAATGGTGGGGTTCTAACTTTCTAGTGGGTGGTATAATTGTGGGTATGTGGGGATAATCATAGGTTAAATTTTTGGTGAGAATTGTTCTTGATAGATTAATCAATTGTGATTGAAATTGTGTATTGATGTGATGAATCTGTTGTGTGTGATGGATTGACCGTAGAACACTGTTGTCGAACCTTTAAAATGAATATCTAACTGTTATATAGAGTAACCAGGAGGTAAATGAATTGGATAAGTGAGATGTTTTCAAAAACTGAGATTTTTGGTTATGGTTATGCTATAATCAGGTAGCAGCTCTGCTGTAACCAGTTACAGCGTTGTAAAATAGGCAAAATTGGGCATTTTTAGGTGTTGTAACCGGGTAACAGCCCTGCTGTAACAGGTTACACCTGAACGTAACAAATAGCGAATGCAGTGACGGTGATGTGTAACCGGGTAACAGCTCTGCTGTAACCAGTTACACCTGACAATTTTCAGAAAACTTAATTTTTTTCTAAGAATCATAACTTTTGATCCGTAAGTCCGATTTAAGTGTCGTTTCGACTGTAGCGAAGCTAAAAATATTTTCCAACTAATGGAACTGAGTTAAGGACCTTTTGAGGAAGACTCTAAAAATGTGTAGTTCAGTGTTCGTTATAAACTAATTTTTAAGAATACCGAAATGAGTATTTGATGTTGATTTTGTTGACTGGTGTGTGTAAACGATGAATTAAATTTTGTTGCATTATGATAGTGATTTATAATTCATAATGATGTTGTTTTTGTCCGGATTGACACATTGTAGAGAGCTTATGCTCTGAGAATTATATATTTTGTTGTTGCATTGTCGATGTTACATGCATTCATTCGGTGAAGGCTTATGCCTTGTGTTGGCCTGGTTTGGCACCTTGTTGGGGGCTCATGCCGTGTTGTTGAAGGCTGATGCCTTGTTATTGCCCAGCATTGGCATTTTTTGAGAGGTCTTATGCCCTGATTGGTACCACATGCATTAGAGTCGAGTCAGTGTCATACACGAAGGTGTTTGTTGCATAATGATTGAATGTACTTGTGTATGCGTTGTATATGATGATGAATAAATAGGATGTAAACTGTTGATGTATGATTCTTGACTTATACTTATGAGATATCTATTGCATAGTTACAATTATATAACTCATTAGATTGTTGTGATATCTCACCCCCTCTGTTTGAATGTTACCTCTACGTGGGTAACGTGCAGGTGACAAGGATTAGAGTAGTCGAGGTATGGAGCGTTGCCTAGTATCGCGTAGATAGAGTCGGGTCGTGCTCTGATACATAACACCGGGGATGAACGCTTGTCTGTTTATTTTATGCACTATTTACTTCGAAGATTTTGCATTTTGTTGAGTACTCTTCTGTTTTGTTGAGAAGATACAATTTAGACTGCATGAATGATGTTTCAATTATGATTGAAATATTTCCGCTATGTTAATGAAAAGACTTTAGATTTCTATGATTGTTTTATGCTAGTTCATCTTGTCTATAAGTGTTATGTATCATTGAATTAAAAATGAGCAATATTTATGCGACGTATGATGTAGCATCCCATTTGTAAATGATCATTACATTATAATTACTCTGATTTAATTATTTAATTTCTGAGTGGGGAAATGGGGTGTTACATTTTATGCCTAAGTAAGAATGGAACGTGCTAGGGAAACCGCATCATCACCATCTCTCTTAAACAGCCCAGAATCTACGCTCTCTCTCTCTCTCTCTCTCTCTCTCTCTCTCTCTCTCTCTCGTAATCTGCATTATATTCTGATAGATCGAAGACACGTTAACAGTATGGCCATCCCTAGCCTGCTCATTCTCTAGTATCTCCTCATTAGCAAACTTAGATGGACGTCCAAAAGCGTATAGTGTCATGACATGGTGTGGCAAATAGTGTAATCAAGTCATGTAACCCTTAGCATAATGCCACTAACTTGTGGCTGACATACTTCGATACTTATCTGGTACCATATGACTCTTATAATCCAACAATATGTCATCAAGAACTTTTCAGACGATGCTGATAGGATCAACCACGAAGCGGGACTCTGAATGATCTGCACAAATCCAAAATAACGCATGCATCGCTCAGGCGGATACATGCATATCAAATTACTTCCACACCAATCATCCGGAGTAATATGAAATGGGGTAGAAGAGAATAGTGTCCTAGTATGTGGCGTATGGTGTTTGGTCGATGTCATCATGTTGAGTCCTGTCAATATACACCCTGAATGGCAACATAACATCATTCTCTCTATGTAGGCAATACATGCAAGCGCATGGGTAATCCTCAATATACCTTAGCACACGATCAGATCCGTGTATATAGTGAAAGTGGGATAGGATCCATCCCTGGAAATGTATAACAAAAAAACATTAGTAACAAGTGTAAAAAATAATTGGTTTTTAAATTAATAGTGGCTATGCAAATTACCGCCAGCAGGGTGCATGAGCCTGTCATTTTCTTTGTCGTCCAAAGAGAACCTTCGCTCAGGTTGGAGTACAGGTACTACCCAGTTCCACTCATGAATGGAGGTAAATTTAATGAAATACTTAAGATTTTCCACATCTATGTAGATTGCACTTTTGTCCATAAATATAGACGTGCCAACCAGGAATAGGAGGAAACACCTCAAAGCATTGTCCTCGTGGTAGGTAACATATAATTCATTGCCGTCGGCTTCCTCTGACAACTCCAAGTTTTGTTCATAGCTCATTCAAGAATGAAAATTTAGCATGAGCACCTCTGGTGTTGTTACACCACTTAAGGGGTTCCATTGGATCAGATCCCAAACAAATCACCATCATCTCCTAGGCCTCATCGCGTTTGATCCTAGAATGATCAAGTAACTTCTCCCTCATGGGAAGGTGTAGAAGGAAAGCAACGTCATCTAGTGTAATCGTCATCTCACCAACAGGATGTAGAGTTTCGACGATATGCACGTTGTTTTCAGAGATGAAATGCAAAGAAAGCAATATGTGGTCCTATCTCAGCGCCCCATGTTACCTACCTGATACCCAGACCAGAGCTGCATGGAAGCCTTAGGCATCGAGCCAAGTGTGAGATACCTATGCAACCAACTTCCATGAGAGGAATACACTTTGGAACCACTCATCCTTAGGATGATAAAGATTGTGAATCTTTCTTGAATGGTTAACAAATTTCTAACAATCACGTTCCTATTAAAAATAGTATATAACAATGTTAGTCGCATTGAGTTTGGTTAAAACAGAAAAATAACAGTCGTTAATAAATATATCTCTCCGGCCCAAACATATGAAGTAACATGGTCTCCATAATGTATCGATAATGATGTGTCAATGGACCCTCTTTGATAAAATGATGGTGTTCAATAATCAACACCTATTTTATGTAAAAATGATACGTTTAGAGATGCATCTCCGAATTTAAGAGATATTTTTGAATTTTCATCAAAAAATTGAAAAAACATTAAAGAGTGAGAAAAGAAATTACCCACGTGTTAAACGAGTTTCAGCCTTTTGCTATCTCCACTCTCAAATCACTCCAAAATGTGTACCTTTTTTTTCACCGGCCAGTACTATGGACGTATTTATCACAAATATCACTTGCATCCGTATAAAAACAATTATGACAGACATTGTTGGTCCCTATATGAGACATTGTTGGTCTCAATTCTTTCATGTGTCATGTGTGTGGATCGAAAGTATAACAGTGGAATATGCCAAAATCAACAGAGGCCCAACATGGGCCTAATTCAAGCAACACCACATGCAAACGCATACAATTAAGCTTGATATCAACAACAAGTGAGATCTTGCAATAGATACGCTATCATCATGCTATCACTAAAACTTGACAACCTGTGAAGAAGACTATAGATTCTAGAAGACTAGTAGAACCGTAACAAAGAATGCGTCTCCATTGTATATAGTGCTCCCTTCGTCCCTGTTTACACAAAACAAAAACTAGTCAATTCATGTACAACTATTGATTAGGCTTTAGTGGAATAGTTTGACTATTGCTTACATTGAAATAGATTGATGTAAAATTGACTGGAAAAAATTGATGAATTGAAGTTTTCTGCTGCAAATTGGAGGGTTAAAAACGACACCATTTTATAATAATTATTTAATAACTAAAAAATTTAAAATAGAATAAAATTTTAAAAGTGAAAAAATAGAAATCTTATTGGTTATATTTTTTATCTCTGTTTATAAGAAAAAACTGATTTTTTTAATAAACACGAAAAAAAATCTATTTACTTTGAAATATTTTTGGTATCTTATTAGTAAGTCCTTTACATCTTTGATATATTTTAGAACTTTTAACATATCGAGTCATTCGATTCAACACGATTTAATACTTATACAACTTTATCAAGATCAAGTTATATCGAGTCATTTGATTTTATCTAAATCAGTCACACGGTTCAATCTCAAACTCTTTAGTTTGACCATCAATCCCTTTATCTCCTGATCTTGTCTGGTCGATGGACAAACCAATTTTTAAAATATTGAGTGAATGAACAGTTGACTATATGAGGTTAAGAAGAAGTCAAGTCATGTATTGTCAATTAAGATGAAGTGAAATTATTTGGAATTAGTTACATCTAAATTAATTGATGTAGAATTGGTTACCAACTAAATTAATTTTTTAAAGTTGTATAATTAAGGGCATATGTTATAGAGAAAGACATCTCAAAAAATGTCTCTTCTTTAGTTTTTGATTAAGGCAGAAGTGTACTTCAACAGAGGCAACCCTCCTATTGAGTTCAAGCTTTTAAATGGCACCACATCACTCGCCAACTTGACAGCCAAGTTGAATAAATTGCAGTCTGATATTGATAACAAAAGGGTGAGAAAGACCGAGTTTCGCGAAGATTGGATTTGTAGTAATGGAAGGGTGAAATACAACGCGATTGAGTTGAAGACCGATGAAGAAGTGACGACCATGTGGAAATCATTCTGTCGTAGGATAATTAAGGAGCCAATCAAGTTTGATGCGCAGATTTCAAGATTTGTCGACGACATAATCAAGATGCTGAAACGCGCAAAATCATCTGGTAGTACCTAGGTTTTCAGTTTAGATATTTATAGTTGATGTTTGTTGTACTGTTTTACGTTATGTTCATATTCGAATCGAAACATGTAATAGCCAAAATATTATGTAATCAACGAATCAAATTGAGACATCAGAAGTGAGCTTCCCTGTTAAAATCAAATTCTTCTAGCACGACCTCCTCAGCGACCTGCAGATCCTCTATAATTTGTAGCAATTATATCGTCTAATTAATGACATAAGTAGTAAAAAATCTACCAGTGATGGGGATATGAAACAATGAGGAGACATCATCCAAAGTGATAGTCATCCCCCAAATGGAAGATGAAAGGAAAATGTCTCCTTGTGTCACCGCTCAACAAAAGCAGACATGTGTGAGGCGTCGAGCATGGTTCGCGAGCAGTCGGCGAACTTTAGGAGACTAAAATTAGAAACAATACGCCTGACCTGCTCAGGTGTCGGACTCAGTGGGAAATTCTTCAAGAAACAACCTCAGTAAGAGGCACCTCATCAACAACAGATACTTCCACAAAAACAGGTTCTTCCAAAACAACATAAACTATGGTAGCTCGGCGTCGGGGTGCGTGGAACTTGTCATGCGTCTGCTCAGCCATTCGTTTACGGTGAGAACTAGTTGGATCAACTCGTCCATCCCGTAGTTAGGAAGCCTTTGCCTCAGTAGCCCTGACACGAGATTCCTTCTTTTCGGTCAACCTGCCTCCTTGGACCCATCCTTCCCCTGGTACTCATTGAAAAAAAATGAAGAAAAAAACAAGAAAAAAGTAGTGAAAGAAGAAGGTACCGGAAATTATAAATTTTTGAAATTTTTCAAAAATAATTGAACTACCAAAAGTTTCAAAATTCCCGAGAACATAACCTTAAAACATAGTGAAGTTTTAGGTTGCTTTCTCCCTAAGTCAAAGCCCAAAATTACAAAAGTCCAAAATATCTATTTTGGTCTAAGTCAAAATTATGTGTGAAGCAACCTGCTTCGACACTTCGACATATAATACAACTCGACATAAATTAAACTATTTCGACACATACATGGTTTCGACACAAAGAATTACGTTCTTAACAATTACGAAGTAAGACAAATAGTTAGAAATAATAAAATAAATTTAATAAAATAAAATTTGAATGAATAACCCATTATCTAATGTTTAAATATCTCACGTTAAATGAGTTCACTTTCATTCCCTTACAAATCCAGTTTGTGTATGTCAAACTACCAATCTCCTTTGAGAAGAAAACAATAATATATATTTATAATTAAAGGAGAAACTAAACTAAAATTATTTGAGGTCACTGTTAGCGCAACAATCGGGAAGTCGAGTGAGGTGTATTCTATTTTGTGAGACTTTTCTTTAAGTAACATACTTTTATGAGAGACACGCCACTTATTCACAAAAAACTTTAAGGTGATAGGTGTGTGGGTTCTTTCTCTTATAAAATGCCCAATCTTTCATTTTTTAATCAATGTGAGACTTTTTCTTCTCACTTGAGTTTTAACACTCTCTCTCAACTGTGAGTCTATACATAATGTTCCCCTTAAAGTGGAAACTCTTTCTTCCACATACACTTATACCGCCGTTAACACTCTTTAACGAGACACGTTCTATCCACCATCTGTGGGAAGTATTTTTGATACAAGTAAGTTAGTCCTTTCACTCAAATCAAAAGCTTATGATACCACTGTTAGAGACAAATCGAAGGTCAACATGAGAGAGCATTTTACATTTGGGACACACTTTTGTGAGAAACACACCTCTTATGATATATGTTCTCTCATTTATAAAATGACGGACTAATTCTTCAAACTTTCTCAACCGTCACTCGAAGACATTCTTTCTCAAAACTCAGCCAAAAGACAAATACCCCCATTCTCAAGACTAAGCTAAAAGACATGAGACACAACAATCTCACCAACCACTCAAGTACCCTCGTTTTCAAGATTAAGCCATGAGACATTAGACACAACTAGAGCTGTCAAATTGGGCTCGGCCCATTGGGCCGGCCCATAAGCCCTACAATTTAGCGCGGGCCGGACCGCAAAATACCTTAAAAAAACCGACCATGTCTTTTTGGGCCAGCCCACCGGGCCTATGTTTTTCATGGGCTGGGCCGGGCCGAGCCAATGGGGTTTCGGGCTGGCCCATTAAAAAAAGATTTTGATAAATTTTGGAGAAAAAAGATTGAGATAAGATATGATTTCATAAATGTGTTCTCAAGTCATAAAGAAAAGTTAAAGAGGATCAAGATATATTTTCAAAATGATGTGATCAAGGAAATGGTTGTGAGATATAGAGAAAATTTGATAAGTATTGGTGAGAATATTAAGTTACTTTATACTTTTACATGGATGATTTTGTGGTATTCATATATATATATATATATATATATATATATATATATATATATATATATATATATATATATATATATATATATATATATAAAACATCACTTATATACGTTTACGATGACTCTCTACTTATGTTGTATTGCATTTATCCATTACATCCTTTTTATAAAATTAAAATTATAATATTGAAATACGGGCCGGGCTAGTCCACCGGACCGCACGGGCCTTTGAAAAATGGGTCGGCTCATTTTATGTGGCCCATTTAGCAATTGGGCTGGGCCGGGCCAGTCCATTAAAACACGTTGGCCCACCGGGCCGATGCGGGCTGGGCCGGGCCGGCCCATTTGACAGCTCTAGACACAACCTCAATCCTCAATAACCATTCCAATTACACGTCTCACGTAAAATAAATTGCAAAGGATTCAAAACATATATGAATATGGGCACTATTAACACTATAATAAATTATTCGATGATCATATGATAGTTTCATGGTGGAGTTTAAGGTGAAATTACACTATTCATCTAACGTTTCTGCTGCAAAGTTATGAACTCAGCTGTTTATCGAAACAAATACTGTACTATAATTCTTTTATTTTAATAATTTATAATTTATTTAAGCGTAATAACTTAATTAAATCCCATTTCGCAATTTTCTTCCGGAACACTTGAACCCTAATTCCCCCAAATCACAACTATGGATTACCAAATCGATTTTCAAATTCAATGAAATCAACAGTTTTAGAGAACACTGCATTATTCGACCTTATACCCAACACCGCCGCAAACCTCCGCTCACCGTCACAACTGTCTCATACCGCATCTTCTCTCCACCGCTGCCACTGATACTCAGGTAAACAAGGATTTGCTTTGTTCATTGTTTATGCCATATTTGCCGTACCTTTTTGGCCTTGTGTTCGAATTCGCAATGTAGTGGTATAGATGACTGAAGCATTTTTTAGTATCATTAGGATTTGTTTGAGTTTTGCTGGGAGGAAGAATCTGTGGCCAACAATTTTATCAGTATTTTCTACTGCATCTTTAGAGTTATTCATATTGCAATTTTTAATCCTACTCAGAAAACTAGACACTGATTCCTTGCACCATCCCTTTTTTTAGTATCACGAGGACTTGTTATGCAAGGTCGAGAGACTTAACTTTCTGTTTTGTTAAACATTGTTGCTTCTGCATTAGCACCTTTGAGTTATGTTTTTGTCTGTTTGAAGAAATGATCCCATATACTAAATGCTTCCAGTTATTATACTTATTATATGATAGCTTTTAAATATACATGGTTTGTATGTTGTGTTATATAGAGGATTTTCGTGAATAATTTTAAAATATCAAGTGCTCAGATTTAAAATTCACAAATAGATTGTTAGTTTGTATGTTATACGAGGAATTTTTGTGAATCATTTTAATGCACTAGTTCATATGTTTTTATCGCATTAGTTGTTACTAGCAAGTTAAACATGCTTCTAGTTGTGATTTTGTTCTTCTGTTACACAGGTGGCTCTGGCTTAGCCCTGCTCTCCAGTTTGTTGCCTGATTTTTTCATTTAGAGATACAAGAATTTTAAAAAAGACAAAAGGCGTTGGTACAAAATGCTTCAGCACCAAGTCGTGCAGTCCCCTGCCAGGCTAGGCCTTACAAATCCTAACTCACCATCAATTTTGAACCCTAACCCACAAAAGCTACCTCCTTCACAGACCCATCATCACCAAAACCATCATTCTGCAACTCCTTCAGCTGCTCTACTCTCTCTATTACCACCTCTGCCTAGAGCACAGGCACTTCTTGCTCAAATGGCTACCTTAGCTTCAAAACTCTTTGAAGTATCACCCAACAGATCTGTTTGGCTCACTGCATTCCGTGGATCACTCCCAACATTCCTTTCTTCCCAAACCCAATCACATTCATCTTCCTTGCTTGAGTCCTCTTCGCCTTCCTCCGCCAAAGAAATTATTTCACTTTTCACGTCCCTTCAAACCCAAATATTTGAATCTGTTGCTGAACTCCAAGAAATGATTGATCTACAAGATGCCAAGAAGAAGATTGACGGGGAAATTAGGTCAAAAGATTCAGCACTTCTTGCGTTTGCCAACAAACTCAAAGATGCTGAGCGGGAACTTGACATTCTTGTTGATGATTACTCTGATTACCGCCACAACATCAAGAGATTGAAATCAGGAGATGGTAGTGAAGATGATTCCGTAACCATCTCAACTGTCACATCTCAGCTGACACTGTCAGATATATTGTCATATGCTCATCGAATAAGTTATACAACTTTTGCACCACCGGAATTTGGAGCAGGAACAGCTCCTCTTCGCGGTGCAATGCCACCTGCACCACAAGAGGAACAAATGAGAGCTTCACAGCTATATAACTTTGCAGATCTTGATATTGGTTTGCCTAAAGCAGTTGATAATAAGGAGAAAACAGTTGAGGCTATTATTGAGCCTCCACCTTTACAGCCCGTGGATACGAATCCACTTGCAAATTTGTCTGCAATTCAAGGGATGCTTCCTCCCAATTTTTCTATTCCGCCCGGTTGGAAACCTGGAATGCCTGTACAGTTGCCTATTGATATGCCAATTAAGCCCCCACCAGGGTGGAAACCAGGGGATCCTGTGGCATTGCCTCCTGTTGACTCACTTCCAGTGCCAATATTTGAGGAACCAAAAATACCCCCTCACATTCCTCAGCCCAAGCAGCCTGAAATTATTCAAGTGCAGCATGTTAATTTGGATCTCGGAGGAACTGATAGTAGTGATTATAGTAGTGACGAGGCAAGCTCTGACGACGAAGATTGAAAGTCCATGAAATTTATTTTCTCAAATTGTCGACTGTACAGGTGAGGTTTTGTTTATAAAATTTTCCTTTTAATTTAAATTGTTGGAAATACATGATCTATGTGAATTTGTGGCATTAATTTTTCCCTCTTGTAATTTACTCATTCTGCACGTGTGATACTTATGTCATTTGCCTCCGTGTATGTTTAAGGTGATAAGGTCTTGTTTGTTTCATAAGCGTTGAGTTTTAATAGGATATCTATCTTTAGCCTTGTGTAGTTGCATTGATTGTTTTAAAACATAACTTTATTGCTATTTCGAGTAATAGATCATGGTCCTATGCCGAGGGATCTTACGGTTTCTGTAGTAACCTCTAGAAAGCAGAATGTATATGTTTTATAATCTTGAAGATTTCAAATTAGCACTGTATTTATTTATTTTAATGAAAGTTAAAAATCACACTTTTTTAAACAAGTAAAATAAATTTACATTTTGTAGAAATTTCCACCTCTTAACTGCACTTTTCTCATCCAATTATTCTTCCCTCTTCTACATGGTACAAAATCACTTGTAGTAGTAACTATTTCTAACACATAGATGCCCATTTTCCTAGTCTCATAACTCGTTTTGCACAGCACCATTTTTCACTCTTTCACTCACTAGGCGGTAACTAAACAGCTTATTCGTTTCTCTATTATCATTTTCCCCCGTTAAAACGAGACGGTTGAAGATAATGTAGTTGATTCTGATATTTTGTTTTTTACTGTTGGTCTCAGGATTTCTGGATTTGTAGAAGTTGCTAAATGAGTTCAGTATTTGGATCTGACATATCCAAATAGGCTGATTCTTCAATTTATTTATTGCTATTAGTTCAAGTTGAATTAGCATTACTATAATTGCATGTTGTCATGATGCTGTATTATCCAAATTCATATGTTTTGGATCCTTTGCAATTTTTTAGGCAAGTCGTGTATTTCTAGAACTATCATTTAGTTCATCTGATAAATTCTGATCACATGCTGCATTTACCTCATCTTGCACAGGATTGCTACTATGATCAAACACTGTAGAATTTTCAAGTGATTGAGGGTTGTTGGTCTGCGAGGGTTCTCTGCCTGATTATTTGAGAAACAAATACAGGAGTCCTTGTACCATTGTCAAGATTTGTGCTTTTCTGAAAAATGACCTAAGTAAGAGCTGGGCCATTTTTAGTTTTTATTTTTTCTTTCTTGGATTCAATGCATTTCTCAGTTTTTGGTTTTTTATATTCACTTCATTTAGAAACAGTCCCCCGAGAAGAACCCGTGGAAAGTTCATTTGGTTCGAAAACGCTACCTTTTGAATCCTTGTTTGGAAGATTCTGTCAATTGGCGCTTCTATTCTATCAGAAGTAATGACCTTTGAAACGTCTGTGCACAATTTAGAAACTGATATTATCATATCCCATTTTTAAGAAAATAAATCATGTTTCCTGAGCTTGATACTTGAATATTCATTGAGTCATGCTGATTTATGGGAAACAGAAAGGAAGTAATAATAAAGCAAGTTTTATACACTAGCTTTAGAGTTTCTAAAACCACAGAAGATATTCTGATGGATAAATTGTTTCAAGATTATATTTTCTCATATTATGATACAATTAGATAAATAATGATAAACTTAATCAACACATTTAATTCCAAGTTATCAACTAGACTTATAATTACTATATTTATCCAATAACTCTAGCAATTGAAGTACAAGATATCAGCCAAGATCCACTTAAGAACAAAGGCTGTAGGTAAACTTTATAGCATGAAAAGTAATCTGCTTATTTTACAGAAAAGTTATTGTTTTGGAACTCATATGAAACCAATCCACAGAAATTTAAGTCATTTTGTCTATTTATAAATTTATTCAGCTGAATTATGTTACCTAATGAATCACTCCCCACGTTCTTTTCTTCCCAATTCCAATAATATTCATCTTCGTCCCATGAGTCTTCTTATCCTTCCTCCATTAAAGAAATTATTTCAATTTTCACCTTCCTTTAAATCTAAATATTTGAATATGTTGCTGAACTCTGAAAAATTATTGATCTACAAAATACTAAGATGAAGATTGACATGGAAATTAACTAAGATTCAAGACCGCATGCATTTGTTAACAAACTCAAGACATCGTGAACTTCAATTTCTGGTCGATGATTACTCTTACTATCGTTGCAATATCAAGAGATTGAAATCAATAAGTGGTAGTGAAGGTGATTCTTTAACCACCTTAGCTGCCTCATCTCGGGTGAAACATATGTCCGTGGAATAAGTTATACAATCTTTCCACCACCGAAATTCGGAGCAGGAACGGGTCCTCTTCCAGGTGCAGGCCTGCACCACAAGAGGAACAATGAGAGTTTCACAACTATATAGTTTTGCAGATTTTGATATTGGATTGCCTAAAAGCAGTTGAAAATAAGAAGAATTTAATCTAGGCTATTAAGCCACCACCTTTACGGTCTAAGGATACAAATCCACTTGTAAATTTGTCTACAATTCAAGAGGTGTTTCCTCCCAATTAGACAACATTGTCCAAGTTTGTATATTTTTACTTCGAAGTCATTTTAATCCGACTAACAACTGTAATCCATAATTTGATTCAACCATTAACATCTCAAAATAGGGTAATACATTAGTAATTAAAAATACATCTTAAAATATTACAAACATAGTTCTCAAAGTATGGAATATACTGGTAAAACATCAGATAATACAAAAAGGCATAACCTACTGTGTAAGCCTAACCCCGACTCCTCCTCTGCCGCCGAAAACCCAAGGATTTTGTGCCTAAGTAAGAATGGAACGTGTTAGGGAAACCACATCATCACCATCTCTCTTAAACAGCCCAGATTCTACGCCTTCTCTCGTAATCTGCATTATATTCTGACAGATCGAAAAACACATTAACAGTATGGCCATCCCTAGCCTACTCATTCTTTAGTATCTCCTCATTAGCAAACCTAGATGGACGTCCAGAAGCGTCTAGTGTCATGACAGGGTGTGGCAAAGAGTATAACCAAGTCATGTAACCCTTAGCATAATGCCACTATCTTGTGGCTGACATACTTCGATACTTATCTGGTACCATATGACTCTTATAATCCAACAATATGTCATCAAGATCTTTTCAGACGATGCTGATAAGATCATCCACGAAGCGGGACTCTGAATGATTTGCACAAATCCAAAATGACGCATGCATCGCTTAGGCGGATACATGTATATCAAATTACTTCCACACACCCATCATCCAGAGTAATATGAAACGGGGTCGAAGAGAATAGTGTCCTGGTATGTGGCGTATGGTGTTTGGTCGATGTCATCATGTTGAGTCTTGTCAATATACACCCTGAATGGCAGCACAACACCATTCTTTCTATGTGGGCAATACAGGCAAGCACATGGGTAATCCTCAATATACCTTAGCATAGGGGTGGCAAAACGGGTCGTGGCCCACCGGGCCGGCCCGCACACCCGCCAAAAAATGGCGGGTTGGGTTAGGATTTTAGGCCCGCCGCTCGCCAAAGTCCGCCCCTCCAAAACCCGCCGCTCGCCATAGCCCGCCCCTCCAATGTCCGCCGCCCGCCAAAGCCTGCCCCTCCTCCAAAATTCCCTATTTTTTAGTTAATTTTAGTAATTCCAATTCTTGATGGTTTATTTTATATATTTATTTGTAAATATATGGAATATTTTTTTAAGTAAAATTTGTTAAAAAGTTGCTTTTATAAAAAATTCTTTTAAATAAGTGAAAAATTTAATTAAAAGATAAAAAAAAAATTAATCTATTAAAAAAATTAAAAAAATATAAATAAAAAATAGGCGGGAAGCCCGCCAACACACCATCTTGGCGGGGCGGACATGATTTTTATGTCTATTTCACTTGGCGGGCATGCCCGCCCCGCTCGTTTTTTGGCGGGCTTAAAACGGGGCGGGCGGCGCGGGTGGCCCGTTTTGCCACCCCTACCTTAGCACACGATCAAATCTGTGTATATAGTGAAAGTGGGATAGGATTCATCCCTAGAAATGTATAACAAAAAAAACATTAGTAACAAGTGTAAAAAATAATTGGTTTTTAAACTAATAGTGGCTATGCAAATTACCGTCAGCAGGGTGCATGAGCCTGTCATTTTTTTTGTCGTCCAAAGATAACCTTCGCTCAGCTTGGAGTACAGGTACTACCTAGTTCCACTCGTGAATGTCGGTAAATTTAATGAAATACTTAAGGTTTGCCACATCTATGTAGGTTGCACTTTTGTCCATAAACATGGACGTGCCAACCAAGAATAGGAGGAAACACCTCAAAGCATTGTCCTCGTGGTAAGTAACATGTAGTTCATTGTCGTCGACTTCCTCTTAAAACTCCAAGTTTTGTTCATAGCTCATTCAAGAATGAAAATTTAGCATGAGCACCTCTGGTGTTCTTACGCTACTTAAGGACTTCCATTAGGTCAGATCCCAAATAAATCACCATCAACTCCTAGTCCTCTTCGCGTTTGATCCTAGAATGATCAAGTAACTTCTCCCTCATGGGAATGTGTAAAAGGAAAGCAACATCATCTAGTGTAATCGTCATCTCACCAATAGGATGCAGAGTTTCGACGATATGCACGTTGTTTTTAGAGATGAAATGCAAAGAAAGAAATATGTGGTCCTATCTCAGCGCCCCATGTTACCTACCTGATACCAAGACCAAAGCTGCATGGAAGCCTTGGGCATCGAGCCAAGTGTGAGATACCTATACAACCAACTTCCATGGGAGGAATATCCTGATGCCATTAATGTAACCTACAGGAACCTTACCCTGTGAAGTGGAAAGATGACGTTTCTTTATGCCATCTATCAGCAAAGGCCCGCTGCGTGCCATGGCTGATGGTTGCGCACACGGAAGAACATAGATTGGCAAGACCGAAGTATTTGATGACACTTTGGAACCAATCATCCTTAGGATGATAAAGATTGTGAATCTTTCTGGCATGGTTAACAAATTTCTAACAATTGTGTTCCTATTAAAATAGTATATAACAATGTCAGTCGCATTGAGTTTGGTTAAAACAGAAAAATAATAGTTGTTAACAAATATATCTCTCCGGCCCAAACATATGAATCAACTTGATCTCCATAATGTATCGATAATGATGTGTCAATGGACCATCTTTGATAAAATGATGGGTGTTCAATAATCAACACCTATTTTATGTAAAAATGATAGGTTTAGAGATGCATCTCCGAATTTAAGAGATATTTTTGACTTTTCATCAAAAAATTGAAAAAACATTAAAGAGTGAGAAAAGAAATTACCCACGTGTTAAACGAGTTTCGGGCTAATTTAAGCATATAATCACCCTTTTGGCCTTTTGCTATCTCCACTCTCAAATCACTCCAAAATGTGTACCTTTTTTTCACCGGCCAGTACTATGGACGTATTTATCACAAATATCACTTGCATCCCTATAAAAACAATATATGACAGACATTTTTGGTCCCTATATGAGACATTGTTGGTCTCAATTCTTTCATGTGTGTGGATCGAAAGTATAACAGTGGAATATGCCAAAATCAACAGAGGCCCAACATGGGCCTAATTCAAGCAACACCATATATCACCACATGCAAACGCATACAATTAAGCTTGATATCAACAACAAGTGAGATCTTGCAATAGATACGCTATCATCATGCTATCACTAAAACTTGACAACCTGTGAAGAAGACTATAGATTCTAGAAGACTAGTAGAACCCTAACAAATAATGCGTCTCCATTCTATACAGTGCTCCCTTCGTCCCTGTTTACACAAAACAAAAACTAGTCAATTCATGTACAACTATTGATTAGGCTTAAGTGGAATAGTTTGACTATTGCTTACATTGAAATAGATTGATGTAAAATTGATGAATTGAAGGTTTCTGCTGCAAATTGGAGGGTTAGTGATTGTTCTTTATTTCTTCTTTTTAAAAATTAAAACGACACCATTTTATAATTATTTTTAAATAATAGCTACAAAACTTAAAATAAAATATAAATTTTAGAAATTAAAAATTAAAAATTAAAAAGTAATAGAAAATAGAAATCTTATTAATTAGATCTTTATATTTGTTTATGAAAAAAACTGATTTTTTTTTTAATAAACATGAAAAAATTCTATTTATTTTGCAATATTTTTGATATCTCGGTAATTTCTTTACTTCTTTAATATATTTTAGAACTTTTAAAAGACCAAGTCATTCAATTCAACTCAATTTAATACTTATACAATTCTATTAAGATTAAGTTATATCGAGTTATTTGATTTTATTCAAATCAGTTACACAGTCCAATTTGAAACTCTTTAGTTTTACCATCAACCCATTTACCACCTGATCTTGTCTGGTCGACGGACGAACCAGTTTTTAAAATATTGAGTGAATGAACAGTTGATTATATATGGTTAAAGTCAAATCATGTATTGTCAACTAAGATGAAGTGAAATTATTTAGAATTAGTTACATTTCAATTAATTGATGTAGAATTAAATACCAACTAAATTAATTTTTTAAAGTTGTGTAAATAAGGGCATATGTTATAGAAAAATACATCTCAAAAAATATTTCTTCCTCATTTTTTGATTAAAGCAAAAGTGTACTTCAACATAGACAAATCTTGTATTGAGTTCAAGCTTTTACATGGCACCACATCTCTCGCCAACTTGACACCCAAGTTGAATAAATTACAGCCTGTTATCGATAACAGAAGGGTGAAAAAGGTCGAGTTTCGCAAAGATTGGATTGGTAGCAATAGGAGGGTGAAATACAACCTGATTGAGTTGAAGAGCGGTGAAGAAGTAACGACCATGTGGAAATCATTTCGTCGTAGGATAACTAACCAATCAAGTTTGATGCGCGGATTTTAAGATTTGTCGACGACATAATCATGATGCTGAAACGCGCAAAATCATCTGGTAGTACCTAGGTTTTCATATTTAGTTATTTTTAGTTAATGTTTGTTGTACTGTTTTACGTTATGTTCATCTTTGAATCGAAACATGTAATAGCCAAAATATTATGCAATTAATAAATCAAATCGAGACATCAAAAGTGAGCTTCCCTGTTAAAATTAAATTCTTCTAGCATGACCTCCTCGGCGACTTGCAGATCCTCTATTATTTGTAGCAATGATGTCGTCTAGTTAATGACATGAGTAGTAAAAAAATCTATCGGTGATGGGAGATGAAACAACGAGGAGACATCATCCAAAGTGATAGTCATCTCTCCAAATGAAAGATGAAAAGAAAATGTCTCCTTGTGCCACTGCTCAACAAAAGCATACATAAGTGAGGCATCGAGCATGGTCTGTGAGCAGTCGGCGAACTCTAGGAGACTAAAATTGGAAACAATACGCCTGACATGCTCAAGCACCGGACTCAGTGGGAAATTCTTTAAGTTTGAACTGTGGGATGAGACCTTTAGCGTCAGACGTTCTTATAGGAAACAAAGTTTAAAAAAATTATCAATAAACTTTCAACACATCACTAAACCATAATAAATATTTTACAATTAAAAAATATAACATATATACCTCTTCCTGCCTTACTTTGTATGCGACATGGTCAACATACTCTGTGAGCACATATCGGTCACTAGGCCCTCCCGAGAAGGCTTCACTTGTGTGAATAGATGCCTCTGTAGAAGCATGAGTCGTAGTATCTGTATCAGTAGCAATATCATCATCGGGAATATGAGGCATGTGAGACATGTCATTAACAACAGGAACCTGCTTAGTCGACATATGAACCTCCTCAATAGTCTCTTCAGCAGCAACAGCCTCAGCAAGAGGCACCTCATCAGCAACAGTTACCTCCACAAGAGCATGTACCTCCACAACAACAAAAACTCTGGTAACTCGGCGTCAGGGTGCGCGAAACTTGTCACACGTCTGCTCACCCATCCGTTTCTGGTGAGAATCAGTCGGAGCAACTCTTTCAGCCCGTAGTTGGGAAGCCTCTGCCTCAGTAGTCCTGACACGAGATTCCTCCTTTTCGGTCAACCTTCCTCCATGGACCCGTCCTTCCCCTGGTACTCATTGAAAAAAAATGGAAAGACGACAAAAAAAAGTAGTGAAAGAAGAAGGCACTGGAAATTATAAATTTCAGGAATTTTTCAAAAATAATTGAACTACCGAAAATTTCAAAATTTCCGGTAACATAACCTTAAAACATACTGGAGTTTAGGTTATATTCTCCCTAAGCCAAAACCCAAAACTAAAAAAGTCAAAAATATTCATTTTGGTCTAAGTCGAAATTCTGTGTGAAGCAACCTGTTTCGACACTTCGACATCTAATACAACTCGACACAAATTAAACTATTTTGACACATACATGGTTTCGACACAGAGAATTACATTCTTAACAATTATGAAGTAAGACAAAGAGTAAAAAATAATAAAATAAATTTAATTAAATAAAATTTGAATGATTAATCCATTATCTAATGTTTAAATATCTCACGTAAAATGAGTTCACTTTCATTCCTTTACAAATCCACGTAAAACTACCAATCTCCTTTGAGAAAAAAACAATAATATATATATTTATAATTAAAGGAGAAACTAAACTAAAATTATATGAGGTCACTGTTGGCGCAACAATCGGGGAGGTCGAGTGAGGTGCATTCTATTTTGTGAGATTTTTCTTTAAGCAACACAACTTTACGAGAGACACATCACTTATTCACCAAAAACTTCAAGGTGATATGTGTGTGGGTTTTTTAACTTATAAAGTGCTCAGTCTTCCATTTTTTAATACTTTTTCTTCCCACTTGAGTCTCAACACTCCCTCTCAAGTGTGAGTCTATACATAATGTTCCCCTTAAAGTGGAAACTCTTTCTTCCACATACACTTATACCACCGTTAACACTCTTTAACGAGACACGTTCTATCCACTATCTGTGAGGAGTATTTTCGATACAAGTAAGTCGGTCCCTTCACTCAAATCAAAGGCTTATGATACCATTGTTAGAGACAAATCGAAGGTCAACATGAGAGAGCATTTTACACTTAGGACATACTTTTGTGAGAAACACACCACTTATTCACCCCAAACTTTAAGGTAGGGGTTGGCAAAACGGTCCCGGCCCGCGGGGAAATCTCGTTTTACCCGCACTTTTTCGCGGGGCGGGGCAAGGTTTTAGGCCCGCTCTCTTTAATGTGTCCGCCCCGCCCCGTTTTTTTGTGGGCTTTTGTTTTTTATAGAATTTTATTATTTTTAGGCCTAAAAAACCGAATGCCCGCGGGCTTTCCCCGCCCTCACTTTTTTGCAGAGCGGGGCAAAATTTTAGACCCGCACTCTTAAAAAAGCCCGCACCGCTCTGCCATTTTTTCACGGGCTTTTGCGGGGCAGGCCTAAACGGGGCGGACATGCCCGTTTGTCACCCCTACTTTAAGGTGATAGGTATGTGTTCTCTCATTTATAAATCATTTATAAAGTGTTAAACTATTTTCTAATCTATGACGGACTACTTCTTCAAACTTTCTCATCACTCGAAGACATGCTTTCTCAAAACTCAGCCAAAAGACAAATACCTCCATTCTCAAGACTAAGCTAAAAGACATGAGCCACAACAATCTCACCAACCACTAAAGTACCCTCGATTTCAAGATTAAGCCATGAGACATTAGACACAACCTCAATCCTCAATAACCATTCCAATTACACGTCTCACGTAAAATAAATTGCAAAGGATTCAAAACATATATGAATATGGGCACTATAGCATCATGACAACATGCAATTATAGGGATGGTAATCCAGCGCAACTTAACACTAATAAATTATTCGATGATCATATGATAGTTTCATGGTGGAGTTTAAGGTGAAATTACACTATTCATCTTACGTTTCTGCTGCAAAGTTATGAACTCAGCAGTTTATCGAAACAAATACTATAATTTTTAATAATTTTATTTTAATAATAATTATAATTTATTTAAGCGTAATAACTTAATTAAATCCCATTTCTCAATTTTCTTCCGGAACACTTGAACCCTAATTCCCCCAAATCACAACTATGGGTTACCAAATCGATTTTCAAATTCAATGAAATCAACAGTTTTAGAGAACACTGCATTATTCGACCTTATACCCAGCACAGCCACAAACCTCCGCTCACCGTCACAACTGTCTCATACCGCATCTTCACTCCACCGCTGCCACTGATACTCAGGTAAACAAGGATTTGCTTTGTTCATTGTTTATGCCATATTTGCGGTAACGGACCGTTTATTTGGCAATATTTATGAGATTTTCCATCAAACATCCCTTTTTTATTGCTCTTTTCATTCTGTTAATAGTGGTTCTTTAAGATTTCTCCATGATTACTTCTCTTGGTGCTTTAGGTTTGGTTGTGGTTTTGCTTAACTTTCTGTTTTGTTAAACATTGTTGCTTCTGCATTAGCACCTTTGAATTATGTTTTTGTCTGTTTGAAGAAATTATCCCTTATACCTAATGCTTCCAATTATTATACTTATTATATGATAGCTTTTAAATATACATGGTTTATGATTTGTAGAATTATTTATAGAAATTAATAAGTTGTGAATTGTATTTTTAATTTACCTATTTAGTCCTGGCTTTAAGTTATCTAATGTATGTATGTATTAAAGTTTTAAGCTTGGCTTTAAGATTATGATGACTTGGGTATTCTTGCTTACTTTTCGAGACTGTATTAAATTATTTTAATGTACTTGTTAGTTTGTATGTTGTGTTATATAGAGGATTTTCGTGAATTATTTTAAAATATCAAGTGCTCAGATTTTAAATTCACAAATAGATTGTTCGTTTGTATGTCATACGAGGAATTTTTGTGAATCATTTTAATGTACTTGTTCATATGTTTTTATCGCATTAGTTGTTACTAGCAAGTTAAACATGCATCTAGTTGTGATTTTGTTCTTCTGTTACACAGGTGGCTCTGGCTTAGCCCTGCTCTCCAGTTTGTTGCCTGATTTTTCTATTTAGAGATACAAGAATACTAAAAAAGACAAAAGGCGTTGGTACAAAATGCTTCAGCACCAAGTCGTGCAGTCCCCTGCCAGGCTAGGCCTTACAAATCCTAACTCACCATCAATTTTGAACCCTAACCCACAAAAGCTACCTCCTCCACAGACCCATCATCACAAAAACCACCATTCTGCAACTCCTTCAGCTGCTCTACTCTCTCTTTTACCACCTCTCCCTAGAGCACAGGCACTTCTTGCTCAAATGGCTACCTTAGCTTCAAAACTCTTTGAAGTATCACCCAACAGATCTGTTTGGCTCACTGCATTCCGTGGATCACTCCCAACATTCCTTTCTTCCCAAACCCAATCACATTCATCTTCCTTGCTTGAGTCTTCTTTGCCTTCCTCCGCCAAAGAAATTATTTCACTTTTCACGTCCCTTCAAACCCAAATCTTTGAATCTGTTTCTGAACTTCAAGAAATTATTGATCTACAAGATGCCAAGAAGAAGATTGACGGGGAAATTAGGTTAAAAGATTCAGCACTTCTTGCGTTTGCCAACAAACTCAAAGATGCCGAGCGGGAACTTGACATTCTTGTTGATGATTACTCTGATTACCGCCACAGCATCAAGAGATTTAAATCAGGAGATGGTAGTGAAGATGATTCTGTAACCACATCAACTGTCACATCTCAGCTGAAACTGTCAGATATACTATCATATGCTCATCGAATAAGTTATACAACCTTTGCACCACCAGAATTTGGAGCAGGAACGGCTCCTCTTCGCAGCGCAATGCCACCTGCACCACAAGAGGAACAAATGAGAGCTTCACAGCTATATAACTTTGCAGATCTTGATATTGGTTTGCCTAAAGAAGTTGATAATAAGGAGAAAACGGTTGAGGCTATTATTGAGCCTCCACCTTTACAGCCCGTCGATACCAATCCACTTGCAAATTTGTCTGCAATTCAAGGGATGCTTCCTCCCAATTTTTCTATTCCGCCTGGTTGGAAACCTGGAATGCCTGTACAATTGCCTATTGATATGCCAATTAAGCCCCCACCCGGGTGGAAACCAGGGGATCCTGTGGCATTGCCTCCTGTTGACTCACTTCCAGTCCCAATATTTGAGGAACCGAAATTACCCCCTCCCATTCCTCAGCCCAGGCAGCCTGAAATTATTCAAGTGCAGCATGTTAATTTGGATCTCGGAGGAACTGATAGTAGTGATTATAGTAGTGACGAGGCAAGCTCTGATGACGAAGATTGAGAAGTCCATCAAATTTTACCTTCTCAAATTATCAACTGTACAGGTGAATTCGTGGCATTAATTTTTCCCTTTTGTAATTTGCTCATTCAGTCATTCTGCACGTGTGATATACTTATGCCATTTGCCTACGTCTATGTTTAAGGTGATAAGGTCCCGTTGTTTGTTTCATCATAAGCATTGAGTTTTAAGATGATATCTACCTTTCGCCTTGAGAAGTTGCATTGGTTGTTTAAAAACATAACTTTTCAGCATCTAATTACTATTTCGAGTAGTAGGACATAATCCTCTGCCAATGGATCTTACAGTTTCTGCTGTAAACTCTAGAAAATAATCTTGAAAATTTCAAATTAGCACTGCATTTATTTATTTTAATTAAAGTTAAAAAATCACATTTTTTAAACAAGTAAAATAAATTTTCATTTTGTAGAAATTTCCACCTCTTAACTGCACTTTTCTCATCCAATTCTTCTTCCCTCTTCTACATGGTACAGTCACTTGTAGTAGTAACCATTTCTTACACATAGATGCCCATTTTCCTAGTCTCTCATAACTCATTTTGCATAGCACCATTTTCCACTCTTTCACTTACCGCAAATGTAGCCATTATCTTTCTCCAAGTTTCAATGTTCTACACATTCCTCACCTGCTGAATTTTTGCCCACTTAGTGCATGTTTGGATTGGCGGCGACTTTCACGGATGCACGGTGTCCCCGAGATTTTTTTAAACTCATTATGAATTTGTAGTTCCAAATATGTATATAACTATTTTTCACACCCTTAAGTATCCACCTCACTCAATGTTTATCACCGTTTATTTCACACACCCACTTACCTGGATTTTTTAATCACGCATAACAGGTTATACACACAGGAGGACCAGCCACTGTTTGAGAGGGGAGAAATGTTAAGCATCTGGAAAAGAGTTGAACTACCTTGGCCAGCATAAGTTAATTTGAGAAAAGAGTTGAACATCCTTGGCCAGCATAAGTTAATTTGAGAAAAGAGTTGAACATCCTTGGCCAGCGTAAGTTAATTTGAGAAAATACATACAGGATGGTAACTCAACAGCTTTTTTGTTTCTCTATTATCATATTTTCCCTTTAAAATGAGAGGGTTGAAGATAGTGTAGTTGATTCTGAAATTGTATGTCACTGTCAGTCCCATGATTTCTGGATTATGTAGAAGATTATAAATGAGTTTAATATTTGGATCTGATTGTCTTTTATTTATTGCTAATACTTCAAGTTGAATTAGCATCACATAATTGCATGTTGACATGATGCTGTATTGGTCATATTGACATATATTTCCCACTGGGCATGATGTTTTTAAATCCTAGGTTAGCTTTGCTATACATAGCTGGTCCCAAGCCTAGATAAAAGGAGAGGGTAGTGTTAGGCAGTCAACAGCCAACATAAAACTTTGTCGAGTCTCTATGACATGGATCAAATACGAAAGATCTCGAGATTAATGATTTGGATGGAAGCATGATCCTGCCTAGGTTAGTTTTTTTTTCTTGGATTCATTGCATTTCTGAGTTTTTTTATTTTTTATATACACTTCCTTTTTTAGAAACATTATCCTGAGAAGAACCCGTGAAATAAATCATGTTTCCTGAATTTGACACTTGAATATTCATTGAGTCATGCTGATTTATGGGAAACAGAAAGGAAGTAATGATAAAGAAGTTTTATACACTAGCTTTAGAGATTATAAAACCCCAGAAGACATTATGATGGATAAACTGTTTTCAGGTTATATTTTGTCGGATAAATGATACAATCACATAAATCATGATAAACTTAATCAACATATTTAGTTCCAAGTTATCAACTAGACTTATAATTACTATATTTATCCAATAACACTAGCAATTGAAGCACAAGATATCAGCCAAGATCCACTTAAGAACAAAGGCTGTAGGTAAACTTTATAGCACAAAAAAATAGTCTATTTATAAATTTATTCAGCTGAATTATGTATAGGGGAGAATGACTTTATAGCACAAAAAATAGTCTGCTTATTTTTCAGAAAAGTTGTTGTTTTGGTCCTTTTGGAACTCATATGAAACGAATCCACAGAAATTTAATTCATTTTGTCCTTTTGGTCCTTTTGGAACTCATATGAAACGAATCCCCACTCACTTCCATTACTAAATTTAATGTAAAGGGGAGAATGACTATTGTATATTGTATATTAATTATTTTTCCGGTGCATCAATACAATTACTAGGTTTCACAACTTAACAGATGTTCCCGAATCAAAGTTTAGGGGCATCAACGCAGCTATGAAGTATTGTCCGCTTTAAGCTTTAAAGTGTGTTTGGATGAGGTAATTAAAAATTTTAAAGTAATTTAAAATTCAAAGCAATTCAAATGATTCAATTCAAATCCATTCATTTTTAAATTGTTTTGTTTGGATGGAGTATTAAGATAATTCATTGATAGATTTTTGGTGTTATTTTATATAAAATTTAAACTTTTTGGACCAAATTAAAAAATAAAAAAGTAGACACTAATTTGTAATTTTTAAAAATTTGAAGGATCAAATTGTAAAATTTAAAAATTATTAACGACCAATTTGCAAAATTTAAAAATTTTTGGGGTCAATTTTATAATTTTGAAAAATATGAGGACCAACTTGTAAATTTTGAAGAAATAATAATAACAAATACATTCTATGGAACATGAGAGGAATTTCAAATTCTTTGGTTTTTGGTGTCATTTCAAAATGAATAAATTTAACATAGATGAAATACTCCATATATTTACATCATTTTAACAATTTTTTATTTTTGTATCCAAACAATAGATTTTAGTCGATCCATCCAAACACACTCTTAGGAGTGTATTTGGTTTGGAGTAGATGGAGGGGAGGTGAAGGAAAATATTTAATTAAATATGTTTGGTTCAAATTTAAGGAGGTGGAGGGAGGGGAGGGGATCAAAATCTCTCCAAACCACACTTTTTGCTTCCCTCCGAATTGGTCAGTTTAATTTTAATATTTCAAAATATCTCCAAACCACACTTTTTGCTTCTCTTCTATGTGATTTTTTTCCGATTATTCACATCAACTTATTATAACTATTATCCACCTTTAAATTATTTTTAAATTTTTATACTTAATACAAATCATAATCATTGCATTATTTTCTTAATATTTATTTATGTTCATTTTTTCTTTTAATTTTGTTATTTATCCTATTATTTTTTTTATATCAAGTTTTAAATCATTCACTTTATTTTATTTTTTGTTTATTCATTTTATTAAAAAATTTAAATTATTAATTTTAATAATAACAACTTATTTTATGTATTTGTTTTGTTAGATGATTCATTATTATTTAAAAATTGTTATTAACATATAGTTTCGTTTTTGTTGGGGAGTTATAATCTGAATCAAATGTACTTAGTTTATTAACGTTATGGTAAATTATAACGTTTTAGTCTCTCAATATTTAAAAAGTATTACCAAAAAATATTTATGAATTTTTCATATTTGAATATTATATCACTTATATAAGATCATAAGGGTAAAAAAGTAATTTATTAATAAAACTTCCTCCCCTCCTGAATCAAACATATCAACTACGTACCTAATAATAAAACATGGAAAATTCTTTACCCACCTCCTTACTTTCTTGGTCACCCCTGGTGAAATCTCCAAAATACCCCCGATTTCGGAAATGCATTTCCGAAACCACATTTTTTTTGAAAAAAAATGTGGTTTCGGAAATGTATTTCCGAAAACGTGTTTTTTTTTATGAAAAAAACTGATTTCGGAAATGTACATCCGAAATTATATTTTTTTATAGAAAATGGGTGAATTCAGAAGTGCATCTCCGAATTCACCCCCGTTGAAAGAATTCGGAAATGTACTTCCGAAATAAGGTCTGGACAGAAGAAAAAATAACAAACAACAACGATTCGATTTATTTAACGGTTGAAGATTACATCGATTACGTTACATAAGATTAAAGTTACATATTGTTAAACACGGGTAGTTGAGGATGAGTCAACATTTTGATAACGTCGGCCCCCGATCTTTGAAGTTTCGCATCCAACTCGATCGGACCCTTCGAAGAAAATCAGTCGAAAGTTGTCCACAAAACCGCTAAATCTTCGTCGTTCTTGATCTCAAAAGGTGTGAACTCAACGTCTCCGTCGTCGTTAAGCGATGGTGAACGGTACTCGAGCTTGACAACCTTTCGATTTTCCGGATATTGCAATAGCGTGTTGAGCGACGTTATCAAGTCCGCAAACGGCGTGTCGCGCGAGAAGCGGAATTGAAACGGCATCGGGTAGCCGCTGGTGAAGTAGACGAGTGCTAGGTGGGGGTAGGTTTGTGTCATTTGTGTTTTGTGGTGTGAAGAGTATGAAGAAGAGTGTGTTGTATTTATAGACTTATTGGAGCAATAATGGCCCAACAAACCTTATCCTTCATTCAGGGGATGTTTCGGAAATGAACTTCCGAAACTGGTCTGAAAACATTTATATTTCGGAAGTTCATTTCCGAATTATGCAGAAACAGAGGCAAATTTCAAATTTTGTGCATTGCATTCTGTTTTGTGTTAACAATATCAAAAGCATTCAAAATATGTATAAAATAGGTAATGACAACATAAAACATGCTTATATTATATATGTATTGAATCGGTCCGATTTTACATGGTAAACGACAATACATACAAAAAAGACACGCACCGGTCATTACAAACAAAAAATGGCCCGGTAAAAACTAAAATTCGCCGAACCAATCGATGGCGCCTAAATCTAAAATAAGTATGTTCTTCGACCACTCTCTATTTTGCTCACGCTCTTGGCTCATCATTTCTTCAAACTCCGCCATTCTTGAAACAAAAGGATTCGGCCAAGTCTCCGCCTCATTTGAATGATGTGTCGTCCATTGACAAGAAGTAGCCGGTATAGGACACCCCGGTTTCAAAAAGACTTGCACGAAGTGCCGCGATCTTAGATACCCGATGCATATGATGCGGCTCGACGCGTCCAATGGCGGTCGACTATGAAGTGGAAAGAATGTCTCACATAGTCCAAATCTCGTCAAATCGACACACACCCGATCGTACGCACTTGCTATGAGATGGCCCATTTCGAGGAATGACATCCACTTCGAAACCGGAGCGATACCGGTAAGTGATGGAACAAGTGAATCATGGAGTTTCTCAAAGTTTTCTTGATTTTCATATAGTCGGTCGTAGATGTCCCGATGCGAAGTCAACTCCGAAAGAAGTTCCCGTCAGATTAAAGTGTGATTTTCTTCCCCTTTACTGAGCAAACCCGCAACGGCCCGATATCCACAATTGTCGTCGCCACCAACATCAACTATGTTATCGATATATTTGTGCATAAAAAGTGGAATCTCATCAATGTAGATAATGGGTGATTTTATGATCGGCGGTGTGCGAGGTGGCTTCGAAATACGGGCTCCTTTGTTACCACTACACTTGGACTTCGGTATCGGTGAATCCGGGAACGATGCATCAACATGTTCAAAGTAGGAAGGAGATCGTTTTGTTGATGTGTCTTCTTGTGTATTTTTGGACTTTTTCGGTGCTCCTTTCGTTTTAACCGGTTGAGATGGCGGTTTCAAATCGGTGGTCTCCAGAAATGCAATTTTTTCGTAATTGTTCCTTTATGTGCATTTTCATTGTGTCATCCGCTTTAGCAAACTTATCCATTATCACTTCCAACTCGTCGGAGATGGTGATTTTGGAATCATTTTCTTTCGGCGGAGCAAAATCATCAAAACGAAGCTTCTTCCAATGGTCGATTACCTCATCCATGCGTATCGGTGAATTCAAATTCATTTTTTTAGAAAGTATACAAGCACATGGAAGGTCGTACGTCTTTCTAATGGTGCACCCACATTTGGAACTATCCGAACCCGTAGTCTCCGCCCGCTTCGCTTCATGAAACATAAAATTCAAACCCGAACGGGATATGTTGTAAATCAATTGGGAGAATAGAATTTGGCCCTTAAACCGATGTTCCATAACCGTCTTGCTCCGACCGAACGATGTTTGAATTTCATTGTGTTGATTTTGGAGCATTTGGTTCACGGTGTCCCATGCCCGACACAAATCTCTCTTGCTATCACATAACCACCTCTTCAAGACTGCATGTGCGGATTCAACTCGGTTAGTCGTGGTGCAACCAAGATGTCTTACTCGATCCGTTCAAGCACATACAACTTTTTCCTTTACTTTGTCAAGGATGATGGATTCGACATAATGACAAAAAGTCTAAAGTGTACCAATTTCTCGGTATACATCTCTTCGGAGCGTGCATCTAAAATCTCCCTCCATGCGGCCATAATCCTATCCACCACAACACCGACTTTGATAACTTTACCGTTTTCATCCGGCCTATCTTTTGTCCCAACTGCGGGTTTGAGCTTACTTCTCACGTTGCAAGTTATGTGATACTGGCAAAGTAATGCGGTCGATGTAGGGAAGACGGTATCGACCGCATTCATCAAAGCTTGGTCCCGGTCGGTAACAATGACATTTGGCATAACCTTTTGATCAACCAACAAAGACTTGCATATTCCCAAAGCCCATGTAAAGTTATCTTCTTTTTCACACTCCAAAAATGCAAACCCGACTGAATATGTCTTGTCCGTCGAGGTCACGCCGATAATCTCTAGAAGAGGAAGCCTATACTTGTTGGTCTTGTACGTCGAATCCATCACAAGGACGGTTGGAAATGTGTTGAACAATATGATACTTTCGGGATGAGTCCAAAAAATGTCACGCAACGTAACTTTGTCCTCGGTCGTACGGAAGCTTGACACGTATTGGTTATTGCCTAATAGTTTCAAAAGTTGTTGCATTTCCGACCGAGGGCCCATTTTCAAGACTTTAAGATTGTGTCGTTCATTGTAAACTTGCTTGATATTTGAAACGCTATCCAATTTTTTACGCTTCAAATCGGCAAGTATGTTGCGAGGCGGCACTTTGACTATCGTTAAATCCGAAATCACATTCTTCTCTTCGCGGGATAAACGACACGCCATTGGATGTCCGTGTAACGTGACATCCAAGGCATGATTATGAATTCCACAAATTACGGTTAAACGCCACAAATCATCAACCTTCTGAGTCGCGTGCAACTTAAACGGACACCCACACTTTCTCGATCATGTGTCTTCGTGTTTTAACACCCGGTTTGTTTGTACATAACTCCCACCTCGCTCGCAATTCAAAACGACAAAAGCTTTTCGTCTACTATTTCCATTGTCGGACCTTAAAATAACAATTCCAAATCCAAGTTTACTAGCTTCGTTACGAACTCAATCAAGCACTTGCTCACGACTACCGAAGCTCCGATCATTTGTAAATTGTTGTCGTACATCAACTGCATCGATCATAGATTTAACGTCGTTAATCGGATCTTTATTAACGTGGACAACTTCCGGAACTACTACGTCAGCGTCGACAATATTGTCCAGATGCACCATACCTAACATATGCAAAAATTAACAAAATTGGCCAAAACAGTTTTTTTTACTGCCAGGGCTTATTTCGGAAGTACATTTCCAAAATTTGTTAGGTAACTTATTTCGGAAATGTACTTCCGAACCATCGCAGTTTTCAGCAGAAATTTGTTCAATCAATGTAGTGAAATAGGGGATGAAATGAGAGATGTTTACCTCAAATTGTAGCTTACTATGCCCCCTTTAACGTGATCAACAGTTTGAAACTTGATTTTGAGACAAAAAATGGATTGAGATTGATTGAGTTTTGGAGAGGGTTTGGAGGAGTTTGGGGAAAAAATGATGAAATAGTGAAGGAGGGAAAACTGTATATGCAGAATTATTTTCGGAAATGAACTTCCGAAATATTACCTGATTGTAAAAAAATAACGTTTTTTTTTTTAATTTTCATGCATTTCAAAAATGCATCTCCGAAAAACACCAATTTTTTGGTGAATTCGGAAATGCACTTCTGAACCCTAAAAAAATCTGGAAAAAAAATTACTTCGGAGATGCATCTCTGAAGCAGGGGCAAATGGGGGATTTCGCTGGGGTGACCCCCATAGGGAGGTGGGTAAAGAAAAATTCTAAAACATACTACCAAACACCCTAAATTACCCTTAATGCAAAAATTAATTACCCTTACAAAAGCCCTTTTATGTAATTTGCTAAATTAAAAATTTATACCCACCAATCAAATGTCTCAATTCCTCCAAATTGCACTCTCCTTCCAATATTCCTATTGAGTCTCACCTAATATTCTTTAGTTTTTCCCTTTTACCTTCAAACATAACTTTATCCGGGTAATGCAATAAACTCTATATTAACCTTTTCCATTCCTTTAATTTTTCACCTCTATCCCTCTCATTTTACAAATTTTGTTTCTCTTTCTATTAACACATTCCTCTCTCTCTCTCTCTCTCTCTCTCTCTCTCTCTCTCTCTCTCTCTCTCTCTCTCTCTCTCTCTCTCTCTCTCTCTCTCTCTCTCTCTCTCGAACCCTAAAACCACTGCCGCCGAAAACAAATGGAACCAAAGAAGGTAAATATCGGTTTACTGTTGTTTTTCGTTTTCATCTTCAACTGTAATTTCATGTGAAACATATTCCCGCTCGTCCCTTTTTTTTGTTTTGATGGCTACCTATTTGTGTTCATGTTTATGATTTCTCGTGTCTGTGTTTGTTTATGGAGTTTCATATTTTCCAGATCTACCAGTTCAATGGCGACTAGTTTAGAGCGCCGACAGATGAAACGAACCCTTCGGGAATCAAGTTTTAGTGTGAATGTAATTGAGTCCACGGGTTGTGCTGCTAAAGGATTTGTGGATTTAGAACATTGATAGTTACTTTGGTTTGTTTGAGTTTTTCATGTCATCATGTTGTTGTCTGTGTTTGTCAGATTTTAGAACATATGTTTGTTTGTGTTTGTCATGTTGTTGATATGTTTCTTTTTGTTGTTGAATGTAGCTTGACATTCAGCTTTTTTTGAAGATGATCTCTTGATGGATGGTTTTGAACAAGATGATGAATTTTTTTTTCTTCTTAGCACAAAGAGCATGATCAAAACTGGTAGAAGCAATAACATGATGGTATGGCAATTTCATGTCATTTATGAATTCTTCCAATGGCAATGTTGTAAGAAATCACCAGAAATTTTATTGGTATTTTGTTAGGTGGTTTGACTTCAATGTGCGATTTTTTTAAGATATTTTATCCAGATGTGTGTACAAAGAAGCAGGCTCATTTGTTTTATGTTGAATGAGATTTGTTTATAGATATTATTTTATGATTTCACTGTTTTTTTTATTTGATGTTCTGAAAATATTGATGTTGGTTTTGATTGGGTTGTCATTGCAGCGTGTTTGGAGCAACCATAAGATGGTTAACACCGTTAGAAAATTGTGAGTTAAATGCTTAAAGTTTGTTGTTTTTTGTGCTCATTTTATTGTGAAGATATTTCTACCTCCACTCTTGTCTTTTACCTAGCCTTTCCACATTAACTATATCTAAATTAGGCGAGAAATAACCGTGTGATTGTTGTATTAGAATGATGTATATAGATAGTAGAAAGAATACACATATAGAACAAGGCTTCTAATTTTCACATCCCAGAATTCAGGATTTTACCACAGCTGTTGTCACTCAATTTTTGTGTGCAGGTTCTTCATGGAAAGATAGAGGAAGCAACAATGGCTATCAAGAGGTTAAAGGAATTGTTGGAAGCTCGCAAATCTTCTCTGCGTGACCACTCTGGTAGAACTTGAATTGATAGTGTTTCCTTTTACTACATATTTGAGTATACCAACTATTTTCTATCCCTTTCAGTTTATTCAAATGGATATCTACAGAAATGTTCTAAAAAACAATTTAGCTTGGTACATTTAGCACTATAAAAAAATTTTAATCTAACTTTATGTCCAAATCAATGAAAAATC
Source organism: Vicia villosa (assembly GCF_029867415.1). Lineage (NCBI taxonomy): Eukaryota > Viridiplantae > Streptophyta > Magnoliopsida > Fabales > Fabaceae > Vicia > Vicia villosa. The sequence goes on along the minus strand of NC_081184.1, from coordinate 167,893,021 downwards.
CCTCCCGAGGTGGCTTGACTAGGAGCTGGAAGTAATGGTACATGTGCATGAAGTCTGTGCTGAATTTGATGAACAAAACAAAGTGTATGTGATCACAGTTTTTTTCCTCGAGTTATCACATTCCAAAACCGTATTTTTCGTTTTACCATTTATGATTTGAATATTGTATTTAGTCATGCTACACTGGAAAGTGAATTAGCTTTCCTGAAACAAGTGGACCAGCTTTCAGATAGGCAGAGTATCCCCACAAAAAACAGTCGATATTCAAGATGACCTAATCGGTATGTATACTTGAGAAATGTATGCATTCAAAAATTTATATCATAACATAATGAAGATTTGTAGAGTCTGTTTTATAGTTTTATGTTTTATATTTCTCAGGTATACATACTACAGGATCATGATGTGTACTGGTTTTGAAACTGTATCTCTCTTAATTACTACTGCTTTTGCTTTATAGAAAATTTGTTGCACATGTGTGTATTCACCATTATTATTTCATCTCAGTTAAACTAATTTCAAATTGAAGACAAATTATATGACAAAAGCTTTATATGAGATAAGTGACAAGTAGTATAGCTTACCATGCTTATGTATATCATGTTAATACTGTGAAGGTAATTTCTTTATGTTCACTCTCATAGGACCCAAACTTTATGTTAATATTGTGAAGGTAATTTCTTTCTTCTTCTCATGTCTAAACATCACCTGTACAATACAATAACTCAACAATGGATGAGTCCACAACTATTGTGACCAAGGCTTGGCTTTGAGGTTAAGCTAATGGGAATGAAGAAAGTTCTTTTCTTAAGGCTTGGATTCTCAACAATAGCTCCTGCAAAAATTCATCGATCAGAATGGGATGGACCTTTAACCTCATCTAGAAAGTCAGAATATTTCTCAGCATTTATGAGTAAAAAGCTTAGCAAAGAGTTGTAATCACTTGAGAAACATATTAAAGTTGACATAAATTTGGCAATTTATAATGTTGGTCCGCCTGTGCCTACAAGGGCTCCCAAGATGCTTAGCTTTGTGGACATCAAAGGAAAAGGTAAGAGGTCCGGAGGATCCACCTGGATATTGGGTTGTCACTGGTGCAAAGCTATGTGTAGAAGGTGACAGAATCTCAATCAAGGCAAAATATTCATTAACCTATAATGCAGTTAGAGTAAGAATTGATTTGTTAATATTGTTTTTAGTTAGTTGTACATATATCATATCATTTATTAACCTATTTGAATATATTTGGCCAAACTGTAAATTTTTATGAAATCCCGATCGCAATTGCGGGGGATCGAACCGTAGTTCTCCCTACCAAGTCCAGCGCCAATCACCACTGAACTAACTAACGATTGATTGTTATAATTAACTTTAAAACACGTTATTTATATATGGTTTAAATAAAATACATAAATACACCTATGCCTCAAATAAAATATATAAATACACCTATGCCTCATTATCTACGTTTTTTTCTTTTTTGCATTATCAATTAATACAATTAAATTTATATAATATTTATTTATTTTACAATTAAATAATTTATTTTAAAGTCAATGAGAGTATTGCGTTCTTTATCATGGGCGAAATACATGCTAATATTTGGTTCTACTGGTGAACTCTTGTGAATTTTATCAACGAAACTTATTATTTTCACGAGTCGCTATCACCACAATATTTTTTTTATTTTAATTAACAAAATATTTGTAAATATTTATAGTTATTATAAATATTGGCTTTATCATGTTGATGATTTGCTATATATTTATTTTTAAATATTTACAGTTGTTAGTTATTTTATAATAACTATATATCACAATAACTAAGCCTTATCAAATGACTTAAGATATGAATAAATTTACCCGTGCGGACGCACGGGTCTTCTACTAGTTTTTGATTAAAACCCCTCCCTTCTCCTCCTTTCTCTTATTTTGAACCAAACACTTATCTGATTAAAAAAAGTCCCTCAACTCTCCTCCTCTCCCCTTTCTTCCATTAAAATCCCACTCCTCCCCCTCATTTGAACCAGACAGACCATAAATTAGAATTTCTGCAACTTAATCATTTAAAAAGACACTAAGTGAGAAGTTTATGAATATTATATATAAGCTACCCTTTATGAAAATTGACATAGGTGGAATAGAAGTTTCAACCAGACCTTATATATAAGCTACCTTTCTGGACCTTAATTCTAGTTGTTACCTTAATTCTAGTTGTTACCTTTCTAGTCGATTAAGGTCTAGTTCAAAAGTCTTTTCAATTTTCATATACTTAAACGAGGGAAGTTTGTGTCAAATACATATTGCATACTATTTTTGTATAATTAGTGTATCAATGTAAATGTAAAACTTTTTATAGCATGCATTATTTCTTAGTAGTCAAACTTTCTTAATAGTCAAAGTGTGTTAGAGAAGATGAAATGGGTTATGATTATTGCATACATGAGGATCTTTCGCAAGGTGTTTCATAATTCATTACTTTTGATGCTTAATATAATTCTTTTTAGATTTATTAAAAAAAATTAATGTATCTAAATTATATACAATTCAGATATATTAATTTTTTATAAATTTAAAAAATAAATTTTCTTTTTATATTAAAGACTACAAAAAAATATATGAAATGACAGTTGGAACCATCATATGCTTTCTTAGAGCATCTTTAACGCATGATGCTCTATGATAAAAAAATTTATAGTTCACGTTAATTATCTGGAACCTACAATGCATTAAGTATGACATAACATTAAATGAACTAAAATTTAGTTTCCACCATGTATTGAAGTGACGTAAACTATTCAATTTCAAACATAAAATATTATTATTTTATATCATTAAATGTATTGATAACAAAACCTAATGGCACTAACCAACGATTATATAGTTTTTGAAACTTAACGGCTATATTAACATTATTTTACCTCTCTATAAATATTATAGTAGTAATTAAATTTTTTTTTACACACGACGTTACCTTCTAAATTTTTTCCTCTTTCATTTTCCAATCATATTTAATTTATCAAATGGATCCCAACCAATGGAATCCTTACTATAATTATTTACAAACCCCCACCGGTGACAATTCTCAAATTTTTCAAATGTGTCCACGACCATCGCTCCCTATTGGTGACAGTTCTCAAAATCTCCAACCTTTTTTATGTTTCAATCACCATTGTTCTCTACCGGCAACAATTCTCAATATCCCCGACCTTTTATATATGTTTCAACCACCACCAACCAACATCACTAGCCAATATGGACATCCAGTGGGTACCAATGACATTGTAGAGTCGCCTAACGTTGAATCAGAATCACCAATGGGTCCACTACAGATTCTCAAGTGCCACTGTTCTCCACTCAGGATGATCTAGAAAATATTACTTTTGCGGAAGAAGGAGAACATATAACCCAAAAAAAATAGTGTATCAGGTTCTTAGAAGAAGAAGATAAATTGCTTATTCAGACATGGCTTAACGTTTCCAAAGATCCAGTTGTGGGAGTTGACCAAAAAGCATATAGTTTTTGGGGTAGAATAAAAAATGGATATAACAATTATCGCATACCACTTATAGCGAGAGAGTGGTCTACACTCAAACCTCGATGGCATATATTGAATAAACATTGTCAATGGTTTTGCGGCAGCTACAAACTAGCCCTTGCTAACAAGAAAAGTGGACAATCCGAGACCGATGTCATGGAAGAGGCACGTAAACTTTTTGTACAAGTGCGTCATCAACGTTTCACAATGGAGCATGTGTGAAGGCTATTGAAGGATGAACCCAAATGGAAGGGAGAAGAAATTAACAACTCTTTAAAGAGATCAAAGATATCCTCTTCTGGGACATATTCATTGACATCTAATTCAGAAAATCACATCGATTGTTCAAAATACAACAACGCAACTTAGACCGACCGTCCAACAAGACAAAAGGAGACAAAAAGGAAGGGTAAAGGAAAATCATCTCCATCTACAACACCCATAGTGGGTTTTACTCCCATCAATATGTTTGATAAATGAATAAATTTTTCAAAATAATTTTTAAATTATATATTTTAATTAAATTTTAAAAAATAAAAATTAAAAAATAAATTAAAATCATATGAAAGTTGAAAATTATGGTTAATTATCTTATATTTCTATGAAAAGGTAAGGTTACATTAAAAAAATTCATAAACAAATTATATTCTCCAGACATAATTTAATAAACATCGAAACAAACACCCATAAATAATTTAAATTTTATTAGAAAATGAAGTCCACTAGCTTTTTTTTTATATAGTTGAATTGAAATCCGTTAACTTTTAATAGAAAATAGCAATGTCCATAAACTAAGTGCAGTAAGCAACAGGGTGAACAAACAGGGAATAATTTAATAAGATTCTTTTAAAAAGAAGAAAAAACCAATAAGTCTGTCACTAGAAATAAAAGATATTTATGGCTGGTTTTGTAAATGAAGAGACAGACAAGAATCACGCGAATCTCGAGATGGATAAAGAAGAAGATGATGCCGCGTGGTGGACAAATGTTATAAATTAGGGAAAGATGAAAAGGATGGGTACACGAGTTTGGTCAATACTGGACGCGTGGATAATGGATTCATCCGTACATCTGTCATTGTCTAAATTTTAGTTCCAATGGTACGGATAGTTTGTGGTTTTGTCGGATAGTGGTGCCCCTCAACTCAATGTCATTCACAAATCCGGTCTATTTCTATCCCTTCCTCTACACGATCACTTGTACTAGGCAGTGTTTTAAAAATTGGACCCGACATTAAATTGGTGAAGATATTGAATTATTGATTTATTGGTAGGACCACTAGGTCACTGGACGAACCGCATGATTAAACCGGATTATTCGATTAAATAGACCGATTGTTATAACAAAATTATATAGGTATAAAACATGTCGAACATGATGATTCAGTGCATGTTTGGTTTGGCTTTTGAAAATGCCAAAAGCAATTCTAGAGGCGTAGAATCAATTCTGGGTAATTTTAAGATGTTTGGTTTGATAAAAGTAGAATTGATTCTGTCTCCAGAATTGATTCTACTTGAAGCTAGAATTTGTAGCTTCTGTCTCCAGAATTGATTCTGGATGATTTTTACACTGTAATTTATTATTCAACTCACTTTTACAAAAATGTATCCAAACATAAATCAATTCTGCTAAACTCAATTCTACTAAAATCAATTCTACCAAACTCAATTCTACTAGAATCAATTCTGTCCACCGCCAATCCAAACACACCTTCAGTCTCTACAAAATATAATTTGCACTTAAATTTTTTAAAAATATCATATCCTAAATAAATTCACAAGTTCATAATTTAAATTCAAATTTTAAACATAGATACCACATATAATAAAATAGTACGAAATTACAAAGTATATATTTGCAAACAAATTTAATCGCTACATAATCTAATCGAATAAAATTATAATAAATAACATCACTTTCTACTAAATTTAATTTTAAAGGAGAAAAAACTATTTCAATGTTGCTATCTCCTTCTTCAATATCAAAATCATTTGCAACAAAATCAACCGCATCCGAAACATCTTTATTTTTATTTTTATTTTCTATTTATTTTCTATTTTTTTCTTTTATTTTTTATTTTAATTTTTTATTAAAATAATTAAAATGACGTTGTTTTGAGTATTTAAATTAAAAAAAATAAAAATGCATTTATTGGTTTACACCGGTTCTAGCAATTAAAGAAAATTAAATCACCGGTTCTAGAAAACCGCCAATTTTTTTAGTTTTACTGATTTATACCGGTTTTAACCGATTCACAACAATTAACCGAACCAGATCGACTACCTGGCCTGTTCCTGGTTAAACCGGTTTGACCGGCCGGTCCGGTCCAATTTTTAAAACACTGGTTGTAGGTGTTCTCGGATTTTATTTTAACAAATATAGTGATTTTGGGAAATTGTTTGTCTCATATAGTAAATTATTGGTACTTTAGTTTAGAGCTGTCAAAATGGGCTAACCTAATGGGCCAGCCCGCCAGGCCCGAAAAATCATAGGACTTGAGCCTTAAAATTACAGTCTATATTTTCAGGGCCTTTTTAGCCCAGACCTGAAAAGCCCGCTACTCATTAGGGCTAGCTCATATGGGTCGTAGGTAGCCCATTATGCCAGCATAATTATAAATTTTTAAAAAATATATTAATATTTATATTATCTTACTCAAAAATAGAATATTGATTTTTCTCACTTCACTAAATTTTATCTCTATTTTATTCAATCTTTCTCTTTTAAATATTATACATTAATATAATCAACATTTTTCGTCATATTATATTAGTGTTTAACTTATAATAAATATTTTAGTATTATTTTATATAATTTAGACATATATTGTATTTAAAAACATATTATAATATTTATAAGAGATAATATAGTATTTAAAAAATATTATGTTTAAAATAACATAATTTTTAATTTTATTTATAATAAATATTATGGAATTTTTATTTTAATTTTTTTAAATAAATAGCCCATTTAGAGCCGGGTAACCCGAAGCCCACATAGGGCCGGGCTCGGATAGTAAATCTCGAGCCCATATTATGCAAGGTCTTTTTGGCCCAGCCCTGAAAAACCCAGAGCCCGCTAGGACGCGCCCGTTTAGGGTCGGGTAGCCCATATACTTCAATTGAATGAAAAGGGATAAAACCCAAACTTTAAAGAATTTAATTAAAATGTTGTAAAATAATTTTATATAATTTATCAGTGATGAATTTACAAGGTAAAACTTTTTGCGTTTAATATTAATTTTAAAAATAAAATGATGTTAGGATGTTTAAAAAATTGAAAATTGATTTTTTTTAATATTATAGAATAAGTTCAGATGTAATTTTTTAAAAATTGTTTGGCTATTTCAGATTGATTTTAAAAATTTGATCCAAACCCAATTAAAATTAAAATGCATATATTTATTTGTATATTTATTTACTTTTTATTAATATGTTGTTTTCATTGGTATGTTAATTTATTATTTTGTAGTATTTATTTTTTAATATTATTTATTTGTTTGATTTAATCTATTTTTTTATTTTTTTATTTTTTTCCAACTATAATGAATCATTCTTATTTTATAATATATATTTTTTGTAGTATTAATGTTTAATATTTATTAGTATTTTATAATTTTTTTAAAAAATAAGATAAATACTTTAAAATTAATCTAAATTAAACTGCATGAAATTTAATCAAATCAAATTAATTTGTTTTAATTAACCATTTAAAATCAAATCAAATTGTGATAAAATTTATTTTTGAATTTGATGAATTTTGTCTCAAAATCACTCTAGACTAAATCGAATCGCGATACAATTAAACTTTGAGTCAATTGAATTTTTATCGGAAAATTGTTCTAAACTGACATACTCAAAGTTATAAAGTTATCATTGTATTTATTAATTCTGTTACACATTAACCCTTATTAAGATAATGTGTTGTTTTAATGATTTAATATTTAGAGTTTTAATTTTAAAAATTAAGTTTTATGATAATTTACATTGAATGCATTTACGTTATTTAATTATTAATTTTTTAAGTTATAAAAAATGAAATATAAGATTCAAAAAATATGTAAACACATTTTATTTTGATGAAAATTTTCAATTTTTAAGACAGTCAGGGTGGAAAAATCTGCCTCGTTGGAGGTAAGATGGAGTGTTCAACAATATTTCCCGACAAAGTTTGGGGCGGGGCGGGGGCGAGAGATGGCACGAGATTGGGTTGGTAATGCTAACAATGTCGGCTCCATTGCCATACCTACCCACAAATGGAGTAACCTTAGTTAAGTCGCAAATGCATATTTCTTTCATATACACTCGTACATTAGAATATTGGTTAGCCTAAGTTTTGATCTTCCTTGTTATGAATCCATCAAAAGTTTACATACGTCTTTTTTTTCACACATTGGTCCACTCGCTTGAATATATAAAAAAGAACATCTCTAGTCATGCCTGTATTTGAAACCTAAAAGCTTCATACAAAGAAACGTGCACTCCTGAAAAAGTATTCAGGCGTGTCTTACTTTAAACAGGACAAACATGATCATTAGAAAATAATGGAATATTGAGGAAATACCTAAAGATAGTATGATATTCCAGTGGTGACATATGGTAGCTTAACATATCAATAGGAATAATTAGAAGAATTTTATAATCATGTGTTTCTTACAAAACACCTAAAATCAACTTTTTCTCTTGTGCTTATGTCAAACATTACTTTCCTGTCCTGAGCAATTTTACAAAAAAGACAGTCGCCAGAACAAGTTGAGATTTAGGGAGGTGATGTCCTTGCTAGTAAAATTATTAATGTCAAAATTTAGAATTGTACAACTAAGGTTATCCAACAATTTGTCAATGTCAAAGTTTATACCACATATCTTAATTTCTCTCAGTATATTATATTGAAACACCTAAGATTTACTCTGAAAGCTACAAAAGTGTATGAGGTGGCCTTTACTATATAATACGAACCCAACCCTAACCTTAATAGGTACAGACGCCATCCTCCATTGAAGGTTTCGAAGAAAGAACCACTGTTAAAAATATGAAAGTGGTGACCTTTGCTCGTAGAATTAGTGAAAAATGTCGATATCAACCATATTATCTTCAAATGTCCCTCACAATTCGTTATTAGACCAAATAGAAGTCTCTTCCATGTGAATTAAATGACACATCTTTAAGCTATAAATTTTTTTGGCAATACACATGCAGGACTGAAGTAGAAGGAATTCACTCAAAGGATCCCTTAATTATGGAAGAAGATGTTGGACTAGAGACTTATCACACAATAGATGAGTGAATTGTGTGGTTTGGAAAATTATGGTTTTGACAACACTTTGTGAGATAAAATCAAAGTTTAAAAATATTTTTGAAAAATTTAGCAACCGAAAATAAATTATGGAAATTAAAGGAGTTAAGGGAAGAAGAAGAACACCAAGTTTTATACAGGCTTAGTGAAAAAAGACTTAGTCTTGTCCCCAACAATTGATCTTGAGAGTTTTCCATATACGTTGAGAGCTTTTAGTAGGAAATACTCACGAACCCCCTTATACGAGAAAATGTTGGTTGATTTTTAACCAAATAATAGAAATTGAAAGATATCGGCATTTGCATATTTTCTACAAAATAATTTTAGGAGTGAACTGGCCAATGTTCCTTCCCAATGAAAGATTAAAGCGGTTAGTATTCTCTCCACAAACACGGATCTTGAGCTTAAACCCTTGATTTAACAAGAGATGACCAATAACTTGTGAGATTTTAACACCGGAATGATCTCAAACTAGTGAAGCTTTTAATACCGGTCTGACCTTCAATCTATGTTGGTTTTAATACGGGGCTAACCAAGAACTTAGGAAATTTTATCACGAGCTGGTCTCCAACCTAAACTAGGATTGAATCACATAATCAATCCCAAACCAAATCTTTTAACGGGTTCTGCTTCTAACCCAAATAAATACCTAAATGGACACGATTCAACCAAGGTGTATACAAATTATTTTCTTGGTGAATTTACAATTTTAGCCTTTCCAGAATCACAAATATTCCTCACTCACAAAAGGTCTTTTTCACAAAAGTTGTAACACCCCAAACCTACCCCGTAAATATACAGGAAAATCAGAGTGTAGAATCTCAAAACATACATCACATTTGAGGCGTCACAATTATCAACTTAAACAAATCATACACATGCTCACATATATACGGATACATAGCAAGTAATACGGAGGAAACACACGTTCATTAAACCTCAATACTCAAATAGTTATAATATTGCAGCGGAACAACATCAACAACAATATTCAAGTCATGCATGCCAAACATGGGCAATTAAAATTCTAACATATCTCTGTAGGACATAACAACATAATTCAATGAGAGATAACAACATTCAAATATAATAACAAAACGACAAGACAACAGAACATAGTCAAAACAAGCTAGACGTTCTCCGAGTGCTACGTATGAGAGCAAAGACACACCGACACGAGCTAAAAGGTAAGCGGCTACTCCACGTCGCTGCCTGCATGTTACCAACAAAGGATAACATTCAAATAGAAGGGGTGAGATATCATTCATTATAAAGAAACGTATGATAATATTCAAAGCAAGGGAATATATCATACATTGGTCACCACTTCTCATCATAACACTCAATACAACAATTCACATCACATAATCAACTTATAAAATGGCAACGATGTCAATAATCAACCATGACAATATATGCAATTCACCAGCGAGATTCCAACACATCACGACAAACATCTCATCATCAGGTCATAACAACATAATTAAATAAAACTCAAATGCAATTCATATGTGACTCGACTTATGCAAATGCATGTTGTACCATTTGGAGTAAAACTCCCACTGTCTCAAAATTTTCCATTGGACACACCGTCGCTATTTGCCATTAAGGCCGCCATCTCTTTTTTCCATTAAGGCCGCCGTCTCTTTATGCAATGGATGTGACTCAATAAATGTAACATCCACACAAACACAACACACATCACAAACAATACGTCACAACATCGTCTAAATCACCATCAAACATTATCAAAATAATGTCAAACTTCAACAACAACAAAGTCATCATCATTCATAAGAATGCATCATTTCACTTCACAATACGTCACAAATTCATCATATTATAGCAAACATCAACAATTCACCTTATTACCAACAACAATCACAATCATCAAACAATTTAATTTAAAGAAGGCTCCAGAAAGGTTTATAAGATTTTCAAATCATATTCATTAGAAAGACTCAATTAAACCTTCACGGAGGTTCAAACGGTACTTAAAAAGGAGTTACGGATCAAAAGATACATCAAATTAAAGTTTGAACAAGTTTTACACAACAGGGTTCGCTTAGCGACCCTCAAGCTCGCTTATGGAAATACAATTTCAATAACCCCGCTTCAAGCGGCCAAAAATAGTAGTGAACCAATTCCGAGCTCTGCTTAGCGAGCTGTTTTAATTTTTCAAAAACTAACATTGTCCGCTTAGCGGACATGCGATTATGCAGAAAAATCACAGCATTGACAGACCTGCGTAATCACCCATCCATCACCCCAAACTCATTCTAAACAGCGATTAAACACATATAATCACGAAATCTATCATCATCTATCATCAAACATCAATTCAAACACATTTCCAATCAAAGATTCATGCATTTTCATCATAAACTCTAACATTCTACACACAATTTCATGGATACAACACATAATCAAAGCCCCACCCTAAACATCATCATACATCTCTTTAGCATGAAAGAACCCCACCTTTACCTTGGGATTTGGATTGAAGCCAACTCTAATCTTCAATCTCTCTTTCTCTTCTCTCTTCTCTTCTTTCACCAAAATCTCCAAATGAGCTTCTAATTCTGTTTTTCCATAAAATCCTTGTTTTGTTAAACCTTACTATCTTCTAATTGCTAATGGACCCCAATTAACACCTCTTTACTGCTAATCCTATCATAGGCCCAATAACTAGTCTAATCACCAACTTATGTTATTTACTAGTAAAACTCAATAAATAACATAAAGCCACATAAACACATATAAACATACTTAATCCACATAATTCACAAATAATAAAATAAATACGAAATAATAAATACGGGCGTTACAAAAGCACTTAGGATAAAACATTTAGTGAGAGAAAGTTTAGAAAAAGTTTTGAAGAGAGTGTGAGAGTTAAAAGTGTCAAAACATGATTTTGGGTGATTTAGAATTAGAAATTAAACCTCTATTTATAGGCCTGAGGTGGATCAAAAAGGAAATTTTAATAAAAACTTTTTATGACATTCTAATCGATTATAGCATATTCATAATCAATAAGATGGTTAAAATAATCGTTCATAAGCTCTAAAAAAGGAAGGTTAAGATCATATCTGGTCGTTGCATAGAATCAAAGCACCTTCAAAATAGATTAGGTCTCAAATATGCGCATTTCTAATTGATTAGACAAATGTTCTAACTGATTATAAAATTCAAAAATTCGCCTATATCCATCTTGACTGCTCCTAATTCATTTGATACAACTTCCAGATATTTTTCAAAATATTTTTCTATTGCTAAAGCATTTTGAAAATAGTTTAGTGTGTGTGCTTTAGCCTTGCGCTTCTACGGAAACACCATTTTATTTAACAAATGTTCACTTATTACAAAATTAGGAGTTTACCACTTTACTTCAAGACTTTGCCAGATATTTCTATTTTTGTTGACACATGCTTGAGTAGCTTGAGATTAGGCTTTAGTTACATTCTATTTGTTTGCCATCATCGGATAGTCAAGTCAATTAAACTCTAATGATAAGATTTGCATCTTTATCTATTTTATCGTTCTTGCTTGACTTATCATGATATACTAGTTGTTATCATCAAACGTATATGTCCTTGTTAAAAGCACGTCACCTGAAAACAAGATTCCGCAGAAGATGCATTAACTCCAGAATCCTGGTTACTCTCTTCATAAATATCTCCTCGATAAAATTTTATCTTTACTAACAACCATTCCAGGCAGTTTCTTCCTCATGGTGTTTATTGTCATCACATAAAGGACAAACGATTTTGATTTTACGATTTAAATTTAATGCTCAATCATGTGCATGTCTTTTGAATATCCACCTCCTTTGAATCCTTTACGACAACACTATCATAAAAATATCAAAGATGAAGAAGAAACTTGCTACTGTCTCTAATCTTATGAATACATGGTATGGTATGAGCAAAAATGAGCGTCCTAATAATTTGTCCTGCTGCATTTTATTGACTGATATAATATGTTCATGATATAATATGTTCATCCAAAGATACAATCTCGTTGGTTAACCATAAAGAAATACAATCCATAAAGAAATAAATGAACATCTCACCCTTACTTTGTACAATAGTGTTTCTCGATCTACCATGTTAAAAGCATGTGAAAATTCTATGGTGCACATAGTCAATATCAATAATCATGTCGCTTGTTTAAAACTATGTTAGCATTCTACAAATGATATTAACACCACCTAATACCCCGATCCAAAACTACAAATTATTAAAATATTTGGCCACATCTAAGATTTTCACTTATTATTTTTATTATAAACAATATTTTACATGATAATTTTATTGAGTAATTGATGTTTTAATGTATACATAAATTAAATATATCAATTAGCTAATGAATTTAAGAAATAATTCATATTCATATTTATAATAAAAAGGGAAGGAGCTATAGTTCATATCTCATCATATCTACTCCAAGTCAACAATGAGGTTCTCTGGTATATTTATTTTAGATTTTCCTTAATAATTATTTTCTTCTTATGAGCCTTTTGTTTAAGTGTTTAGTCTTCTTATTCCTTTCCTCTTAACGAAGTTTTATACAACTCTAATGCATTATTAGTGATACAATTTCAAAACTCATCATCATTACTTTCCATGGCTTCAATAGAAGAAATGAAATTCAATACCATGCCTACCCACATTAAACATGTATGACTTTAGGGGACGATAAATAAATGAAACTTCAGACTTTTTTTCTTTCTTTGGCCACCGGTGGCTTCCGGTCACTAATTGAACTATTCTGTTTGCTTTCCTCCACACCAATATGGTGGGTTTCTCGATGGATATATAAAGTCATTGTGTCATCGAGATGACTTACATGATACATGCAATTTTTTTAAAGAGATTTTTTAAAAATGTTGGTTAAAAAATTAAGCATAAGAATTTTATCTTAAAGCATGATATATTCAATTTTATAAAAGTTTGAAAATTATTATATTCTTCAGAATTAAGAAAAACAAAAAAGTTATTTTATATAAATTTAATTAAAATACACTAACATCCAAGTCAATTAAACAATTGTTGATTAGTTTGAAAAATATGAATTTTACTTTAATTTATTTTAAAGTAATACAATTAAATCATTATGATATAGAGGTGACAATCAGAGTATCAGACCCGTTTTCAATGGACACCTGCAAAAATTATTTATAATAGAAAGATAAAAACACGCAAAATAGACACAGACATGGACACAGACAATTGCCCACAAAAATAAGTGGGTAAGAGCGCGGGTAAGGATATTTCAATATCTACTCCATTCCATACTCGCATAATATACTTAACTATTAAATTTGTACGCATTTTAATATAAATGTTTGTTCATTTCTCAACTCAAAAATATTATATTTTTTATTAGTGTTGTTAAAAATTTAAAATGACAAGATAAATTATAGATGAACAATGCTACCTTGACATTAAGAATGACATCAAATACTTACACTTGACTACTGTTCACGTGAACAGTGTAACAATACTCACGTATATAAATATTAATTTTTAGTGGTAAATAAAAGTTGGTTAATGAAATATAAAAAGTTAATTAATAAAATTGTGAAATTGATTAGTAAACGCTAGATATTAAAAATAATTTTAGTAATAAGTAAAGTTGGTTAATAAAGAGTAAAATGTTGGTTAATAATGTTATGAAGTTGGTTAATAAACGTCCAAATATTAAAAATAATTTTTAGTAGTAAAACAAAGTTGATTAATGAAACGTAAAATATTGGTTAATAAAATTATTAAATTGATTAATAAATGCCCAAATATTAAAAATAATTTTTAGTAGAAAAATAAAGTCGATTAATGAAATGCAAAATATTGGTTAATAAAATTATAAAATTATGAAATTATTTAATAAACATTCAAATATTTAAATTATTTTTTAGTAGTAAAATAAATTGATTAATAAAATATAAAATGTTAGTTAATGAAATTATAAAGTTGATTAACCACACTATTTTATTATAATATTTTACTTTTTAGTGTATTAGTATTGATGAACCATCAAATAGGTATTATAAGATTAGAAATTGGTATCAGAATAGCAATTATGTAAATTATAATTAATATATTTTTGTTTAGAAATGCGGTTAAATAGATATGAGTATGGATATAGAAGTATACATGAATATGATAACGTTGTTGTCCACACGAATATGTGTTTGAAAATGAGAATTTTTGCATTTATTTAACAGAATGAAAATTAATTTTGTTAAAAAATATTATCTTTTAAAAAAAACTATTAAAAGCATTTATATTTTTTATCCATAAGAGTATTATATTCTAATTTTTTTAACAAAACAGTAACAAACATATTTTAGTTTTGACTTAACTACAGATACCTCACTTTCTTCTCGTCAACGAAATTGATTTTCTATATATTTTAAAATCAAACAGTTTGGCCTTTTTCTATTTTTTGTAAATTTAAAATTTATTATCTATCCTGTATAAAGTTTATGTTAATGATCTAGTCTTCTTTAATATTTTTATTTTAAATTGATTATATTTCAATTTTCAAATAACGTGTCATTTGTGTGATGATAATTATTACATAAGAATTTTAGTAAAATTTTAAAAATAAAAAATATACAAATATACATTATTAGAAAATGGTTGTATCATCAATATTTAATGTGAAATTTTAAAAATAAAATCCAAAATACTTTTAAATAAATGTTAAATATATAAATTACATAGTATTAACAATTGTATACACATCAATTTTTAATTAAAAGTATACAAAATTAAATCAAAATGGTTTGAATTTAACATAAAGAGATCAATTTTATAAATTAGATAAAATATAGAAAAAACTATAATTAACGTTCAAGTTTTTGAAAGTGATTTCTTTATGATCAAAATTAATTTTTTAAAAATATTTTAAAGCATGTTTTACAAAATAAAAAAGAGATATGTTGAATTTAAATATTTTTTATATCATACTAAAATTGAATACATAAATTTTCACAATTTTAAAATTATATTTTATCTCTAATTTCTTATCACATGCCATTTAAAGCCATTTGTTAACATTTTTTCATAAAAATAGTAGATAGGATTAGATCAAAACTATTTTACCGAATAATTTAACAATATAGTACGACCATCGATATATATTACTAGTAGTGTCATTATTATTCTTTGAGTGAAGAGATTTTGATATCTATGGCGTCTTATATGCTCCACCGCTTAGGGAAGACCGGGTGCGTTAAAATACAAAAAGCGGTGATTTTCCATCCGTCACAAACCAATCAACTCGCCTATAGTTTCACCACATCATCATCTATTCCTTACGTGGCATAAAAACACAACCCATGAGTCCGTGACCATAGATCCAAAGATAAGACGCGGTAACGTACGTACCCCCACTAACTTTAACTGCAATAAAATGGACTAATGGAGTCATTTTTAACCTAACCACAGTTAAATAAAAACCAAACCATGGTTATATTTTCTGTTTATAAAGAGATACACTAACCATGACTGAGATGGTGCAAAGTAAATATATATCTTTATCCAAATCCAAAACATCTTCCATCACCATGTCGATGATGATGTTAGGGGAACCACCCCATCGTTCAAATCCAACCCTACACGTGGCACCGGCACCATGGCCAGTTATGAACAATCCTACGGCGGAGATCTTTTCTGATGATTATTCTCAGTTTTATTTTGAAGAAGCAATGAACGCTCTTCAACACTGTGTTCCTTCCATGGAGGACGAAGACGATTCTGACTCGGAGATTTTTCCGAGTCATGACTCGGTGGATGCTTACACGAATGACCATTTTCGTATGTTTGAGTTCAAGATACGGAGATGCGCACGTGGTAGGTCACATGACTGGACGGAGTGTCCCTTCGCTCATCCCGGTGAGAAGGCTCGCCGTCGTGACCCGAGGAGGGTTCCATATTCTGGGACTTCGTGTCCGGAGTTTCGTAAAGGAAGTTGCAAGAAAGGCGATTTGTGTGAGTTCGCGCATGGGGTTTTCGAGTGCTGGCTTCATCCTTCACGTTACCGGACTCAGCCATGCAAAGACGGAACAAGTTGCCGGCGACGTGTTTGTTTCTTTGCTCACACGGCTGAACAACTCAGGGCTCCGACGAGTCTTCAGAGTCCGTTGAGTGTTAACTCCGTCGAGTCTTATGACGGTTCTCCTCTCCGGCTTGCCATTGAATCCTCCTGTGTTAAAAAGCTTCGGTTCATGTCTTCTCCCGGTTCTGTTTCTCCGCCGGCGGAGTCTCCTCCGTCATTGGGAAGGTCACCGGGTTCTGTGAATGAGATGGTGGCTTCGCTGCGAAACTTGCAACTCGGTAAGATGAAATCTTTACCTTCTTCATGGAATGTTCAAATGGGTTCTCCTCGGTTCGGGTCTCCAAGAGGACCCCTGATCCGACCCGGATTCTGTAGCCTTCCATCAACGCCGACTCAGCCACCGAGTCGCGGCGGGGTTAACCATTTCGACCTTTGGGATCAAAGCTGTGAAGAGGAGCCTGTGATGGAGAGAGTGGAGTCTGGTAGGGATATTAGGGTGAAGATGTTTGAGAAACTGAGCAAAGAGAACTCGTTTGATGGATCCGGGTCGGGTCTGAATTCGGAACAGGTAAATGGGGCTCCGGATATTGGGTGGGTTTCGGAGCTTGTCTGACTGATGTTGATTTTATTTTGGAGTCGTCTGTGGTTTCACTTTTGGACAAGATTTAATGTTGGAAAATTGTATTCATGTAAATATGTCTTTTTCTCAGGGTTATGAGGTGAAGAAAATGAAGTAAAAATATTTAAGCTATTTTTTGGAAGGTTTTCAGGAAATCCAGACGACCTGTAATTGAATTTCAAGGCTTTATTGTATTTATGTAATTCAATTAAAAATTATCCTAAGCCTAGTTTTTTTGTTTGTATATATTTGAAATTTCTTATGTACTGTATAATCCAAACTCAATGTGTTGAGTTATGTAAATTATATATGCAAATCTATATAATATTTGCTTTGATTAGAAAATGCATTATTAGAATCTTATAGAGGCGATTTGTTATGTGTTTGAATTGATAAGTTCGGTGCGCTTCAGAATTGGACTCTTTCATATGTTTTTATTTTAATGGAACTCCTCTTAATTTGTCTTTTTAATGTTATTATATTATAATCATGGTGTGAATATTGTATTGTGTTTGGCAAAATGTGATTTACAATGTTGTTTTATTGTCTATATGGAGCATAATTAAATTATGATACAGAGAATCTATCTGTGAAATGGATTGAGATGAAATCTGAAATAGAGGATGTGGTAAGTGAGTCACAAGGGAAAAATCCAGATGTCAACAAATGTGAGAAACAGCTTGCTTTTGGCAGTGACTTGGATTCTACCCTAGTGGTGAGTACTACTGACGGCTAAGTGCTATCACGAGACAAAAGATCATGTACATTACTATTCATACTTTTGTCAAAAACAATTGTTTAAATTGATGTTTTATTTAGAATTGATTCTTCAAAAGAATTTCTAATTTTTTAATTTAAATATGATTTTTTACATTTTAATTTATTAATCAATTCATTGTTATAAGGCTAATCAAGTTAAATAAAGTGACAATTCTTTCACTTCCGCAGTTCAAAGAGTTCAAAGGTACTAATGTCAGGTAAACGTTGCTATTTAAAGTCATTTGATTGTTGTAAGTTGTAACAGTAAGGCCTTCACAAGTTCAAGCAATTCTTATTCAAGGAGTACTTTTTATTACTTTAAATTCATACTAATTTTTTTCCATAACTAATTATGGAGGGAATCCAATGACAAATGATATGTTTATTTATACTTATATTTAAATTGGATAATTACATATGGCAAGGAGTTTCGATGAAGCATTTGGATGAAATTACATGCCATAACATTTTTCTTACAACAACACTCTGCAAGCAAATAACACATATTACACTGCAGGACAAGTTAACAACCCATTAGCAGGAATACAAATGTCAATTGTGGATTACTCAATTCAGCAACAATGGTGACACTACCATATGTACCTATTCCAACCCTGGTAGATTCGATTATCCAAAAACGAGTAAGTGGTTATATTGGCGAACAAGTTCTAATAAGGATGAGTGGAGTAGTTCAACTGACAATTGCTAGTTGGGTTAAGGGATGCAAGTTGTTGGTCTAGAGTTTAACTCGTGATCGATGGATAAACTTATTTATATGAATACTTATCTTTAATGGGTTAGAGATTGATGTCTCTTCCTAAAGGTTACAAGATTTTGCAACTTTTTTTTTGGAAGATGGAAAATTTTGTAGGGTACTCAAATTATGATAATATGATCATGAAATAGTGGTTTTGAAGTACAAATCTTGATTGAGAATGAAAGAAATTTTTGTAGGTTTTTCTTCTCTCTTAAAAAACTCAATACAAACCTAGGTAGATTTAGAAAGGTGTTTCTATAGCATATTTGTGTGTCTTTGTCTTGGAGTATGATAGCCAATTTGATGAAACTAAAAATAAGTGGATGAATTAGTTGTGTTCTGAACTGGAACGAGAAATTGGTAAATATCAAATGAGAGGGTTAGCACTCTAATGCTAAAGTTAGTGAATAAGTGGGAAAGTAGAGTGAGCTTTTGATATGGCGGAGCGGTGGTAGACATTTAAGGTTAGCACTCTAATGCTAAAGTTAGTGAATAAGTGCGAAAGTAGTATGAGTGTATGAATAAGAGAATACATGAAATGTCATGTGTGGTATTTTATATATTGTGGGTGGTTAAACTGTCCTAATGAGATGTGGCGCTTCAAGGGGTGGTCGTCAGATCATATCTAATAGTGGAAAACACGTTGGAGGCCATAATCATGTGTCCCCAGCTGAGGTGAGGTCCCACGTATTATGTAGTCCTTTCCGTATGATACATGTTGTTGGGCTTTCCATCGTGGTCCTGTAGAACGGTCCAAAATATTGGCCCTTAAGCCTTTGTTCTTGCTCGTAGAGCTAGGGCTTATTATGATACCTTCAATACAGCTTCCGGTGGAAGATCATGATGGAACATCAATAACATTGGAAGCAAGCGAATTAAACGTGAGTCTAATAAATAATATTGGGAACAAGTGCATTAAATAAGAATCTCTTCACCTAAAAGTTTTGCAGGATCATTCTGACACATGGCCCTAGATCCCTAGTGTAGCGGTGACACTGCGTTTTAGGATGCTCGAGTGCACTTGAGTGTCGTTGTGATCTCGAGATAAACTTGTTAGTTGATTTTTGTCTGGCTACCTTCCTTCATTCTGGGCCATTGATTTTCTTACTTTGCTCCCACCGGGGCACTCCAACGTCAATTGGTCAAGATCTCACTAGGGCTCTCCGACCCCCTTTATGTCTAAAACCTACCGGGTTCTACGACGTCAATAGGTCGATATCCCATTGGGGCTCTCCGACTCCTCTATGTCTAGAATCTATCGGGTTCTACAACATCAATAGGTTGAGATTCCACTAGAGCTCTCCAACTTTCCTTTTTCTAGAACCAACCGGGTTCTACGATGTCAATAGGCCGATATCCCATTAGGGCTCTCTGACTTCTTTATGTTTAGAATCTATAAGATTTTATGACGTCAACAGACCGAGATCCAACTGGGGCTCTCCGACTTCCCTATGTCTATAACCAACCAGGTTCTACCACGTCAACAGGTCGATATCCCACAGGGCTTTCTGACTCCTCTATGTTTAGAACCTACCAGGTTCTACGACGTTAACAGATCTAGATCTCAATGCAGCTCTCTGACTTCTCTATGTCTAGAACCTACCGGGTTCTATGATGCCAATAGGTCGAGATCCCACTAGAGCTCTCTGTTTCTCTATGTCAATGACATATCTAGTTCTATGACTTCAAACGGGTCGAGATTCCACTTGGGCTATCTGATTTCTCTACATTGCGAAACCACCAGGATTCTTCAGGTTCTCCATTAAAGTCGTAGCTTTTTTTTTGACCTTATTAAAGTCATATATCTTCACAATATAAGCCATGGTGAATCCATCGGAAATTGATTCATCATCAAGACCACAAATTTATAGGGAGTTTACTCAATTAAAAAACAATTATGACAAGTTTACGTGATTCGAGATAAACTCAAAACACTTAACACTTACAGGCCTCGTTCTTTAAGAGCTTATGTACATCCCGAAATTTTTAGATCGGGACGGGTCGAATAACCGGGATGGGCTTCTCATCCCGGACTCGGGTCGTTACATGATTCAAAGGGTCTTTGTCATCAGTTACAATATTCCTCCATAAAAGCAGAGAAAGTTACGAAACTGCTACAAATGATTAAATGAATCAATTATAATTTTTTAGGATCATTAAGTGTGTCTACGCTATAAAAGGGGAGTCTGGACTATTTCACAAGGCGAACGATAAATAACAAAAAAAAAGAGAGGAGATGTGGAAAACCTTGAACAGCTCAATAATAATTGTCACTCCTTACCTCTTACAAACACTTAAAACACTAAAATCCATAATTTCTGTGATCCCTCGAGACCATTTTGAGATTAATTAAATGATATATACTCCTTCCGTTTTTTATTATAAGTCGTTTTAGACTTTTCACACAGATTAAGAAAAATAATAATTGTTGTATGAAAATGAGAAATTATGAAGTTTTTTACAAAATTATCCTTCATTAATGACATGTTGAAGATAAATTTATATAATTGAAATGAGAGAGAATAATAAATATTTAAGGATATAATAGGAAAAATAGCATTAATTATTCATTGGAATTGTAAAACGATTTATATTAAAATACAAAATATTTTTTCAAAACAACTTATAATAAAAAACGGAGGGAGTATTTTTTTCTAACGAAACAATATATTTAAAAACCTTTTCTTAACCCTTTTTGAAAGTATATCAATGAAGGAGAGAATCTATTTTAATATATAAAAATGAATTACCACCAAATTGCCTTAATTACCCTAATCACAAACAATTAAACATGGTTTTGCATACCCCTGAGCGTCATTTTACATCTAATCATGATTACATTCCAACAGTTTATTTAATGTAAAACTTCTGTATTGGAATATGAAAAAACCTGCACTACGTTCTATACACTTAAGATAGTTTTTCATACCCCTAAACGTAATTACACTACTAAACCTATTAAATTTCCTTTAACCCTAATTAATTAAAATCTCTTTATTGGAATATGTATCCCATTATAAGTGTTGTCTTTTATAACACGCTTAATTTTAGTTTTTCCAAGCGTTGGAAACTTCAGGAATTTGAACCAAAGTCTCTTCCAATTCCTTTCCTCCATCTATAAATTCATTCTCTTCCCATCTTCCTTCCTTCCCATTGTTCGTCTTCCTTCCCATCGTTTTTCTGCAGCTTTTTCAATTTAATTTTTCTTCTTTCTTTTGCTGGCAGAATATGTGTTTCATCTATCTTCCCTTAATATTTGATATCATTTTCTTGATGCTTTAATTTATTCTTCTATGTTGTTCTTAACCAGATAATGAGTCGAAATTTAACTCCGTTAAGGACATTAACGACACAAATGAAACATGGAGATTGGCCGATCGAATCGTTGGTTTATGGAGCCTTATCAACAGTAAGGGTTTGAAGTATTTGGAGATGGTTAAAATGGACACATCGGTAATATTTATTATTATTTGAAATCGTTTCATATGAAAGTATATATTTTTGTTCTGATATGTTTTTTTTATCATCAGGGCGATAGGATACAAGTTTTGATTGTACTGATCATACACCTAAATGGAAATAATGAATTTATGAAAATATGACTTACATAATTAACAACGGAACTGTTTTCATTCATTTTGTTATTGTACACTGAAAATATAAATGTCCATCTGTTACTCCATCTTTGAATTCACTGTTTTCAATAGTTTCATTCCTTACACTGCAAATTTAGGGTTTAGGATTTCCAATAACAGAGTTAAAATGTATGGTCTATGCATTAAAAAAATTATTTATTTAATTTCACTATTTATTTTCAATTTAACTCTTAATATATAAATAAGTTAGGTTTATTTAAGAAAATAATTTCGATTCAGGATTTATTCGTATATTATATTGTTTGTTTTTAATTTTGATTTATATAATTATTCATTAATTATATATAAATCATTGAATATCTTTACTTTTAAATAAATTACTTAATGTCTATAATTTGAATCAATAACCCACTATCTCTATGCATTCTAAGAAAAATAGTTATAGTTATTATTTGCTGACTGTATGCATATTAATTTATTCATTCTAAGATATATATCACTTCTCATTGTTTCTCAGATTATTTTTTATCCACTTTTGACAATATAAGTTAGGTACTATAAAAGTTGATTCATTAAATTGGTTATTATCCTTTTTATGAAATAGTATTTATTTAAAACAATGTGATAAACTTGATGAAACAATTATATCGCATATTATGACATAATAAAAGAAAAAAATACTTAACTTCTTGGAGTAAGAATTTGCATGATTTATTTTAATTTCAAATTAATAGATACAAAATTATCTAATTATATTTATTTATTACAAATAATAATATTCTTGGTTACATGGCATATCATAATTAATAATAATTAATATTTAGATCACAATTTATTTGAAAGAGAAAAATAGTAAATGGCTAAAAAACCCGAAATATATTTTATTCAAAATTTACATATATTTTAGGAAATTATTTTTCGGCAATAATTCAGGAAAAATAAAATATTCAACCATATTATAGATAAATTACTTAATTCTGATTTATTTATTTTAAAAATAAATTAGATATACAATAATTTTAAAATATATAGTGTTTCAAAAATTGGTTAAATATTACTTCTATTTTAATATATAAAAATTAACTACCACAAAAATTACTTTATTACCCTAATAAAAACAATTTTAAGAGAGGTTTTCATGCCTCTAAACGTGTAATTAAACTAATGATATTTCATTGGACGTCTCAAATTGAATTGTATTGTAGTTATTGGTTATTTTTTAACTATTTTTTATTTGTTTTAGAGTGTGTATTGTATCAATGAAAATATGTGATATTGTTTATTCTTATATTTTTTGTGTTTATTTTTATAATAAAAATGTAATTTCATTTGTTTTTCCAATGCAGAGTTACACAGCAGGTTTGGGGAACTATCTTGACTTGGATAGGATATGCGCATCAGCCCCAAGAGTGGGAATTGGAGAAACAATGGCTGATTATGGAAGGTAGGAAGAAAGGCTGGAAGAGGATTTTACTAAAAATCGCCCTGGCTGAAACGACTTATGCTGTGTGGAGGGCAAGGAATGATTGTATATTTAACAACAAGCAGCTAGCTACTGATTTGATAGAACAAGTTAAATACATGATTATTGCTAGAAGTACTCTACATAGTAAACTTAGTTCTCACATGGATTGGCTTATCAACCATTAACCAGTCTGATATAGATGGTTGTTAGTTGTTTGATTTATTTGGCTGTTAGATTTTGTAGCTGATCTGGATCCTTATAGGATCGTCTGTTTTGACATTGTTTTGTGGAATAAAAGTTTCTTCTATTCTCCAAAAAAAAATGTAATTTCATGTAATTAATATATATTAATAATTATTATTATTGCAAAATTATGTAATTATGGCAATATTAATTTTCTTAATTCAAATTGATTTGAATCTTTAGAATATTTTAATATTTTCTTTAACCATCATTAATGATAGTCTTAAATAATTGATTTGAATCTTTGAAATATTTTTATATGTTTTTTCCAAAACGAATAAAATAGGTAGTATTTATTAGGCATGTATACCCTATCAATTTAAAAAAAACAACTTTTCATTAGCTTGCAATAATTTTATAACAGTCATTTATTATTGGAATGTGTTCTATTGTAATACGTACTCATTATTAAGATCGGGCTAATTAATTCTCGATTTTATATTTCTTAAAATCCTATTCTACTTCCCCATATCTTTTCAAATAAATAAATGGGAAAATCGTTCTTATATGTTTTTTAATTTTTTTTACTATTTATATTTATTTCAAAAAAACAAATATGAGGTTTTTTATTTTTTTTATTTCTCATGAGCTAGGATGCAACGGCTCTATAGACCCCAAAGTCTCTAAAGGGGAAGACAAGCTAAACCCTAAACAAATAATTGGTGGTAACTCAACAAATAATTGGTGTTCAGTGGAATATACAAATTGTGATGTATGAAATATACATAGAGTATAATATACTGTGTAAGAGTGTATACCAATAAAAGAATTTGAATTTTCTACAATGTCTCCTATATAAATTTTTATGATTTATACTTGAATAAAAGATTTCAGTGTGAAGCCTAAATATTTATATAATGTTTAAATTTATTTTTTTCAAATTTTATCATTAATGATACAGATTTAATTAATTCATTTTCAGCATCTTTTCAATGCAATATTAAATAATTGTAATCATTTCATATATGTTTTCAATGTAAAAAATAGGTCATTTTTCCGAAGTGAAGAAATAGGCCACTTTAATTGTCTTTCCTTACCCTTATTTTATTGAAAATGGGTCACTTTAGTTGTCTTTTCATCACAAATATATTATAATTTTTTATGTTTTGATCCAAGTTAATGTTAAATGAACATTAGTACGATTTAACATTACATATCATTGGTGTTTGTGTGAAATTTATGACAGGATTAATGTATAATTTATTTTCTATGAATATCTAATATTTCTAATATAATATAATTGTTATTATTATTTTTTAAATATTTTTTCTTCATTTCAAGTATAATGCATTAATATTTTTAATATATTATCTTATTTATTTTCTATGAAGATCTCAATTGATATAGATATTTAGCAAAAAAAAAAAAGAAAGAAAAGAAAATAGACTTATTAGAAATGGTATTTATTTGCTTACTATAATTTTTATATCCGTTTTATATATATATATATATATATATATATATATATATATATATATATATATATATATATATATATATATATATATATATATATATATATATATAAATACGTTAATACATAATCACAAGAAAATATTATATTAAAAACAAAGATTCTCACTATTTTAAAGGGTAATCCACTCCCACATTAATATGTAATTTTTTATTTATTTTAGTTAATGAGATAATATAATTTTATCTATAAAATAACTATTCTTACATATTATTATTATTAATGAAATATATTTAAAAAATCAAACTTAAAAGAAGAGATTTAAAAAATAAAGTGGAGATTTTATGGTGTGTGGATCCTTTAAAATTTAAATTATAACCATGCTCGATGGGTCGGATCTATTTTTCTGACGGACCGACAAAATATTTACCTAAGTTGAATAAATATTAGAGATCATATGTTTAATGACTTCTGAATTACTATAGAATATAACTTTTAAATTAATACAAAAATTTAACAGGAATAATATTATTCGATTCATTAAATCTAATCAAATTATTAAACCAATATGTTTTTTTTGGTGTATAATATATTTTATTTTATAATATTTGTTAATAGAAATTGTAAAATTATAATTATAGACAATTAGGGACGGCAAGCAGACCCGCACCCAACCCGAGTCAACGGGTGAAAACCCGAGTTCGGGTGTCACCCGATATTTCGGATGCGGGTTTAGGTAGTGTGAAACTCGCACCCGAAACCCGAAATCACACCCACGTATATATTTTTAAATATATATATATATATATATATATATATATATATATATATATATATATATATATATATATATATATATATATATATATATATAAATATATCATAGAAAGAGAAACAAATCCAGTCCATTAAAATCAACAAAATCAAAATTTAATGGTTGTAATTCATTGTTCTCATTTCTCATAATAACCAAATGTTCTCACTTGAGTCGTCCCCTATATATAGGGAATATATATATAGGGAATGTATCAAGTAGGAGGAGTTTTAAATAAGAGAAAAGAGGATTCAATGCTAACCATTGGATTAATGAAGAAAGAGAAATAATAGTTATATTATTATTTTAATAATTAATTTAATTTCTCTCTCTTGATTAATCAAATGCTTTGGATTGAATCCTCTTATCTCTTATTTAAAAATTCCTCCTACTTGATACATCCCCTATGTATATATATTGTGGAAAGTTGTAGAAAAAATGTATTTTATGTATTTTGCTGCGGGTTCGGATGTGGGTGTTATTTTGCCACCCGGACAGCATTTGGATTTGGGTTCGGGGGCAGGTTTGGGTAGTGTAAAACCCGCAGCAAAAATTAAATTTACTTTCTTTGTTTTTCATGAAAAACACAATTTTAATGCTAATAAGAATTCATCTTTAATTTTTCTTAACCATCATTAATTACAGTTCCAAATGATAACGAATAAACTATGTAGTATAAATTAGACAAGCATACTGTATAAGCTTCCAATTAAATTATTACCATTTTTATTATGTGACTCTTTACGTGCCAAATATTTATGTTTCAAGCATAACTCAATACGCATTATTGTATCTTTCCCATTGAAAATAGTTGACATTACTTCTAATTTATATTCATTTCTTTAATATCTATAAAAAAAATATTTGACATTAATTCTAATTTATATTCATTTCATTAAATATATCAAATATAAAGAAAGAGTTGGTATATAAATCTTTTTCTGTCAAGATTATAAATAAAATTATAAGTTATTTTTTATTTAATAAATGTTCTATTTTTGTTATTGGATATGCAATTTGAATTAAATATTTTTGCTGTTTTTATTCCATTACATTAGTATTTTTGATTCGGTATGAGTAGCTAACACAAATATGAGAAATTAACGACATATATGTGATAAGTAACATTAATATTAATAATATACATCTTTTGTACAAATTTTTCTTTGGTAAATCAAATTAAATATATATTTAAAGTTAAATAATGAGATTTAAATGTGTTGCATTGAATTATAATATGTCATTTCATTATTATTTTTTGTTTCTTGACTTATATAGATGTTATAATTTTTTTTGCAATTTTTTATTTTGATAATTTAAATTTGTAATTTGAATCATGCTCATAAAAAGGCGGGTAGACATACTAGGGGTGGGAGCCCATAAAAATTGATAATGTGCGTCTGCGGAAAAAAAGGCGGGTAGACATACTAGGGGTGGGAGCCATAAAAATTGTTGATAATGATAGTACATAATAACTACATTATCTCAATTTTTATTTATTTTTTTACTTTTTATCAAGAACTATATTTTTTCAGAGTTAAAATTGTAATCAACAATAATAATTAATTATCTCTAATATTATTTTATTTTTTATCCAACATAAATATCATCATTGAAAACAACTACAAATTGATAAAATTAAATTAATATTAATATGATAATCATTATTGAAGAAATTATTTCACTTAATTAATATATATTTTAATAGAATTCTTTAACCATAACCATATTATATTTATTTAATATTTATACCGACTTTACGTGACCCGTGCGGGCGCACGGGTCCTTTACTAGTTTTAAGATAAAAATTAAAGAAAAGACAAACCTCCAATTTAAATAAATAAATTTATTTATTTTCTTAACACAAAATTCTCTAATTTTAAGGAAGTCAAGAAATATAACGAAAAAACACTTTAAAGAATAATATAAGATTTATATATTACTTTCAAATCCTTTCCATATTATTAGAATACTTTAAAAAAAGTTCTATAAAAATTAATCATAAACATCTAGTCTTCAGTCTTTTAAAAGATACTATGAAGTATGGTAGACAATTTCTCTTTATTTTCAACTCCTCGTTTCTTAAAATATTATTTTTCAAATTTTCAAACAGAACCTTAAAATTATACTTCAAGTCATCCAAAATCATTTTAGACATAACATTTTATAAAATTTAATCAATCACAAAATAAAAAATCTTTTCACTAAAGATATTAAAACCATATATGAATTGACCTATTTTAAATATAAGTAAGTCAATGTTCATAAATACTTGTGCCTTAGGACCAGGCATGATATATATTGAGATCTTATCTCTTAGACTATTGCTCATTCTATTAATATCCTATATATAGACAATAGACTTAAGACAACAATAAACATTTCTCTGTAATTTATATTTAAAATAAATGTAATCAAATAATTTTAATACTAACAATTTAAAACCGACGTAATAATAAAATAAAAAAGTCAAATTTGAACAAATTTTGTAAGCACGCAGTCTTAACAGTAAGAGTCACATCAAAGGGAGTTAATAAAACTTGGTGGCATCCCCTGGGTTGAGGGAAATCTGTTGGTTACTTGCCAACAGGTCTTACCTTTGAAAAGAAAAGATTTTGTTTGAAATGAATTATTAATACCACTTCCAACCACAGACAATATCATAGGGGTTGTTGTACATTGTAGATAAGATCGATGTTGATGGAATTGACTAATTAAATAACATATTACTAAACTCTACTTTAATCAAAGTTTGTCACACAGATAAACTTGTTAAAAAATATTAATTTTCCTTACAGAATCTTAGCATGATAATAAACCCACTTTCTTGTGTTTTGGTTTGAGTTGATCTTTTCAAATTGGTCTCTAAGATTGCTCTACACGCCATATTTTATTTTAATAATTAACAAGTTACCCTTTTTTTATTATTCTATTTAAGGATGTGAATGAGTTTAAATATAGAATTTTATTTATCTTTCGAGCAAAGTCTAAATTATTAAAGTAGTTTTTTTTTTTATATATTTGAGAATCTAAGAATTTGGATTTAAAAAATCTACAATACTTGATTTTAAGACAAGAATAAGAACAAACTAAGTCATAACCATGATCACCTATAAGATGCTTCTATCCCTCTCTAAAAAAGGAAGTAGTTTCCTTTTACTTCCTCTATCCATGTTTTAGGCTATGTTTGGGAGTTTGGAGGGGAAGGGAGGGCTTTGGAAAATAGGAGGAATTGGGTGAAAAAGATAAAAAGATTTTGGGTAAAAGGGTTTTGGAGGGTTTGAGTTTATTCATAACACCAAAAACCCCATAAAATGGGGGAACTTAAAAATTGTATTGAAGGAGGTTTTGGAGGGTTTTGAAGGACTTACATAAATTTTCCAAATATCTTTTAGGTTGTTATACTATTTTGAAAATTAAAAATTTAGTAACGATAATAACTCTTTTATCATTCTAAACAAATTCATTTTTTCAAAAAATGTCAAATATTTTCCTATATTTTTTAAAAAATTTGTTTTTGTAAGCCTTCCCCTCCCCTCCCCTTCAAACTCCCAAACATAGCCTTAGTGGTTAAGTAAAAGTATCATTCCTCTTTTTAAATATAATTGTCACATTTTAAGTAAAAGTATCATTCCTCTTTTTAGATGGGTATGATGGAACCAATAAAAATTTTAATTTTTACTCAATATTGAAATTTTTCTAATTTTTTTATTTTATTAAATTAATTATTAATATTTTTAGTTTAATATCAAATTAATTTTTATTTATATTTATATTTTACTCACCTCAAGTTGAACTCGACACCTCCGTATTTTAATAATGTCAAAAGTAGGGGTGGCAAACGGGCATGCCCGCTCCGTTTAGGCCCGTCCCGCAAAAGCCCGAGAAAAAACGGGGCGGGGCGGGGCAGGCTTTTTTAAGAGTGCGGGTCTAAAACCTTGTCCCGCCCCGCAAAAAAGTGAGGGCGAGGCGGGGAAAGCCCGCGGGCATTCGGCTTTTTAGGCCTAAAAATAGTAAAATTCTATGAAAAAACAAATGCCCGCAAAAGCCCAAAAAAACGGGGCGGGGCCGGGCGGGCATATTAAAGAGAGTGGGCCTAAAACCTTGCCCCGCCCCGCGAAAAAGTGCGGGTAAAACGGGCTTTCCCCGCGGGCCGGTCCCGTTTTGCCACCCCTAGTCAAAAGTATTCCTTATTAAAAATGAAATTATTTGTCCAAACGAAATTTTTGATAGGTAGCATAAAATTTCTGAAAATCACTAAATTTTATATTAATTCATTTGAAATTTCCTATAAGTGATAGTAAGTGACAATTTATTCTGAAATTATTAAAATTTACTATTTTATACTGAAAATTTAGTGCAAATGTGAAATTTTCGTAAAAATGAAATCACAAAAATTCAAAAATTTCAAAATTACAGATAAAAATTTCTGAAAATTTTATAATTTTTGATAAAAGTTTTTTAGCATTTTAAAAAATTTATGAGATAAACTTCCAGTAATTTTATAATTTCTGATAAATTATTCACTTTTTCAAAAAATTTCAATAAATCCTCGAAATTTTTGGTATTACATGAGATTTTGAAATTTTCGCCTGGTATTGAATTTGGAGAGCCAGGTATACATAGTCTCCTTTGGATGATAGGCCTGGGTTTTCTGCTTTCTATTGGACCTGATATTGGCCCAAAAGATGAGTTTGGATCACAGAAACAAGTTTTACAACGACTAAAACATTTGTATAGATTAATTTCTGAGTAGATTCAAACTCGCACTATCTTATTTATTCACTTTTAATAAATGAAATTCTAATCATTAAACTATTAAAAACATGCAGAGACTAATTTCCAGGTATTCGAACAATGATTCTCCAACTTAGTCATGCTATAAATAAAATACACCAACCAACATAACTCAATGCACTCTGGTTTATATTGCAGCAATGACACTCCCTAATATTGCAGCAAATGCAGGGAACAGGCAAGAAAAAGCTATTATGGGTTTATATTGCAATTTCAGGAACTTTTAAAGGGACTTGTATAATAGATATCAACCATAAAACAAAAAATAATTCATTTTGAACCAGTCGGGTGCCAGGCAAGTAAATTGGAATGTGACTTGCAGGTACTTTCCAAACAAGTAGTTTCAATGCTATATATTAAAATAAATAAAACAAAAGCAGAAATAAAATAAATGAAAAAGGGGTTTAACATCCAAAAACCCAGCTCTTTCAAAAGTAAATAAATGCCAAGTAGAAGACTGTAACCCACCTAAAGACAAGAGACTGACATTTATGGTCTATATGAAAATAATTTCTGTTTTCAACTTAACTATGACTTCAGCAAGGAAATTATAGTAGCCATTTTAGTAATTGGTCACGAATAATCATAAATCTGCTCTGCCAGGGTACCGCGGGAAGGGAATCACATCTCTAATATTTTCCAGGCCGGTGGCAAAAAGAATCATCCTTTCAAAGCCAAGACCAAATCCAGCATGTTTCACAGTTCCGTACCGCCTCAGATCTAGGTACCATTCATATGGCTCAACAGGCAGATCCATCTCCTTTATTCTGTAACATTTTAACAAGGAAAATAAAGTAAAATATCCCTTGCAAAAGGAAACACAGTAAGAGCAAATTTATGAATTTTAGGGTAAACGGAAATTAGAATTTACCTTTGTTGAATGACATCATATCGCTCTTCCCTTTGGCTTCCACCAATTAACTCTCCAACCTGAAAATATATTTACATGTTTCTATTACACCGACCACAAAAGCCACAAGGTATAAATATATCTCATCAGTATCCCTGCTTAGCATCACAAGTAAACCAAGTTTACTGATAAAGCATTTAAATCTAAATCTTAATGGATTGATCTATAGTCTTTCCTAATCTTTATCTGGTCTACACTCTTGACTGGGAGGACGGTAGGACTTCTACAGTTCTTTACCCGAGCACCATAGATATGATAAAAACAAAATATATTGCATACATACCTTTGGAACAAGAACATCCATAGCAGCCACTGTCTTTGAATCATCATTGAGGCGCATGTAGAATGCTTTGATATCTTTTGGGTAATTATAGACTATGACAGGCTTCTGATACTTTACCTCTGTAAGGTATCTGCATATCATGACCCAAAGGTGTCATACAACACAATTTAATAAGCCCGATAAGGTCGCTTGGTGGTTGTATAGGGCAGAGTGACAATGGGTTCAACTCCACACACTCACAAAAACTAACAACTAATATTTGTCATTAAGAAAAAAACATAATTCAGTAAGAACTTAAAAAAACAACTGTAGAAGTACCTTTCATGCTCTGAAGCTAAATCGATCCCCCATTTTACTTCATTCTCAAATTTCTTACCATTCTTCACAGATTCCTCCAGTATTTCCACGGCTTCTGTATATGAAAGTCGAACAAACGGGGTGGAGGCAACCAATTTCAACCTATCAATGCAACCTTTGTCAATCTTGTCAGCCATAAACTGCATATCTTCAAGACAGTTGTCAAGTAACCACTGACACAGAAATTTCACATATGCCTCGGCACAGTTCATATCATCCTGCACACAAAATTGCGAATTATTATTTCTGCCACATCAAAAGCAAAAGCACCAACCATAGGAGTATGGGTGAGATTTGCAGTTCAATTCTGAACTAGAAAGTTTAGTTAATTGCACTAAAAGATTAAGTATTTGAATTGACATTAAGCCAATTAGTATTCCACTAACATCAACAAATAAAGCACCTCGTGGTAAAAATTTCCATAGGGAGAAATTAGATACATTGTATTTCAATAAACTTCAAACAATTGTAAGCGATAATAATCACAATAAGATAGAGAATGAGTTCATGTTTTATATACCTGCAAGTCTGCAAACGCAATTTCAGGTTCTACCATCCAAAATTCAGCCAAATGCCTTGAAGTGTGAGAATTCTCAGCACGGAAGGTCGGGCCAAACGTATACACACTACTAAGAGCACACACATAAGACTCAACTTGAAGCTGACCAGAAACAGTCAAAAAAGCTTGACGGGCAAAGAAATCTTTAGTATAATCCACCTTTCCATCCTTCCGAGGAATACCAGGCTGAAGTTTAGATCTTTCCTCTAACTTTGATACATTCTCTTTTGATTTTTTAAGCTCATCCACAGCAGCACTAATCTCCTTCTTATTAGCTTTCGCAGATTTCAATTGTGAAACAACCTCCCCTTTCTCCTGAACAACAAGCTTAGCAGCTTCAATATCAGCTTCAGTTGGAGGAGGATTCTGTATCAAGTCCTTCTCCAACCTCTCTGCTTCACTAAACAAAGTTGTCACTTGAAACATTTCACCAGCACCCTCACAGTCACTCGTCGTCACAATTGGCGTGTGCACATAAAGAAATCCATGCTTGTTGAAAAACGTATGTGTAGCATATGCAAGAGCATTCCGAATTCGAGCAACAGCAGATATCTGCAATCAACTCACGCTCAATAATTATATAACATGCATAAATCAATTCCAAATTTGCATCAATAAAAAAAAGTAATTAGTCCATTATTACTAAAACAAAAATCAAAATTCAATCCCAAAAACTGCAACAGAAATTAAAATTAACCTGGTAACTTACATTACTATATTCAATTCAATTCTATATTCAATTCAATTCTATATTCAATTCAATTGAAACTTATTAAAAAACGAAACGTACCGCGTTGGTTCGCGAACGAAGATGAACGAAATCTCGTAAGAATTCAAGAGTGAGTCTCCCTTTAGGCAAAGGATATTTGGCAGGATCAACCGGACCTACATGCAGAACCTTATCAGCGCGAAGCTCGATTTTCTGCTTAGTACCGGCGGGAGGAAGTTTGAGATGACCATCGATGACGACGCTAGTTCCGGTGAGAACGAGTTGTCCGAGGTCTGCAAGCGAAGCTTCGACGATAACTTGGAGGTTTCCGGCGCAGGATCCGTCGTTCAGTTCCAAGAAAGCGAATGCGTCTTTATCGGCTTTTCTTCCGGTTTTCACCCATCCGCCAACCCTTGCTTTCTTACCTGCTAATCCTGAGCCGCCGTCTTCGCGGCGGATTATGGAGTGGATCGGGACTCTGTCGGAGAATTCAGCTTTGGGGATCTCGTCGGAGTCGAGAGTGACGGCGGCTAATTGGTCGGCCGGAGGAGGAGATGTGAGCTCAGACATTGTTGTGGGCGGTAATGGATACTGCGAGTTCAAGATAAAACCCTAATATGAAAATGGTTTATGGAAAAGTTTTGAAATGTTTTTTTATGAACCTTTTTATGGGTGTGTATAATTTGAGAAGTTTACCTCTACATTGTCCTCTAATCCTCACCATTTTTTAATATCTCTAATTTACCCCTTTCATAATTTTTATTTGGCAAAATACCGTTTTCGGTCCCTTATGTTAACCTCGGGGTTCATTTTAGTCCCTTAACTTCAAAAAGTGTCACATTGGTCCCTTAACTCTTCAAAAGGTGTCATTTTAGTCCTTTTTGTCACATTAGCGACGAAAAAACTCAAAAATCGGTCGCTATTTCCGTCGCTAATATGACAAAAAGGACTAAAATGATACCTTTTGAAGAGTTAAGGGACCAATATGACACTTTTTGAAGTTAAGGGACCAAAATAAACCCCGAGGTTAACATAAGGGACCAAAAAGGGTATTTTGCCTTTTTATTTTAAAGTTTGACTTAAATATATTTTTTATTTCTTTATTTTAATTTTTTAAGATTTTAATTTTCATTGGATTTGGATGTAATTTTTTTATAATGTGACAACTAAACTAAATTGATGATGTGACATGACATAATTGAAAATACATGTCAAAAATTTTGATTGCAGAAATGGAATCGGTGACTTATTTAAACGAGGTTATGTTCCTTTCTTCAAAAACGTCTTTATAGGTGGTGTTGATTCACTTTCTTCGATTGTATTGTCGTCCTTTCAACTTGCAACCTCCAACTGCTTACCACTTCTCAATGTCACAATATTTATATGACTTCTCGAGTTTTGTTTGGGTTGTCCCATAAATTTTTCGACATGAGAAGAAGATGAGACTTGTTCTTGGGCCACTTGAGAGATTTGAGTCTCTAACGCTTTTAGATGTGTGGCTATCGAATCCACTTTGGACGCTAACTTAGTCAGAATTTCATTCATATGTAGATTTTGGTTTTTATATTCATTATTCTGCTTGGTGTGACATACTTACACTACTCAAACACTACTGAGAGAGCACTCCGCTCCGAGTAACCCTGACAACATCATTCTAACCGACTGTTTGCAGTCCAGTAGCACTTACCAACAACAGGGTCTCTCACTTCACATGAGATGGTCCCTTAATTAACCTCAAAAACCACCGCACATGACTACTAGCCATCGTGAGCTAGCCCTTACCCTTAAACGTGAAATATACCAACTGCATCCTTTGAGTCTCCCTGGGGAGGACTCGCTAGTGGGAGTGTGACTTATGACCTAGCGAGTCAGGTGATGGACCCGTATCCAACTTTGTTTGCTTAAGGTAAGTTTTATGGAAGAAAATTCTTTTAGTGGCAGAAATTATAACACCCCAATTTCGATTAAATTATTTTAATTAATTTATCTGTGATTTATTTAATTGTTGTAATTAAATGAATAAGAAGCTTGGGTGTTTGTGTGTGTCCTTGAGGTGGGAGTGTGGAGTGAGAGTTAGGGGTTTGATAAAAATAACTTAGAATTATTTTAATAGTTAAAATAATAGTAGTTTATTTGATTTATTTAATTAAAACAAGAAAATAGAGAATTTGGGTAAAAGGTGGAAAATAAGATAAATATAAGGGAAGAAGGAGTGAGTAAGGATTAAGTGATGGGAGAAACTACAATTCTAAATACTAAATAGAGTAATACCATAACTATTTAAGGTTAAGCATAATCTAGGTTTAGGGGTATTTGTCAATATGAAAAATTAGAATAAAGAAGCAATAGGCTAGAGGAAGAGTTTGGAGAATAGAAGGCTAGAAGTTAAGGAAGAGGCATCAAACAAACCAGGAAATTTTTAATTGCTGCTAAGAAAATTAGATAAGGGGAATAACTACTTCTCTAATGGGTATATGCATTAGGGGTAGAATGAGGTGTCCTTAACCTACAATATGATTGTTAGGTTTTTGATTGAATTCTGTAATTTGATGATGAATTGTTGTTATGTGATGATGTTGGTAATAAAATTCATGTTCTAATATGCGTGAAAAATTTGTTTATGTTTGCTTTGAAACTCCTCTATTGTTGAGTTGAAAAAACTTTGAAAACATGACCTAAAATTCTTGAAAAATAATAATTTTGTTGATGTCAATTTGTGATATATTGTGAATTTGTTGTTTAATCATTAGATAATTATAGTATGTCGAATTTTATGATCAGAACTTTTTACAGAATCGAAATTGGAGGTCCGAAAAATCTAACACAGTGAAAAATAAGTTTTTGGACAGTTTTTCGAGCCTTTAACCGGTTAACCACTAAGTGCAACTGATTACCACTATTTCGGGTGGAAAATTGCAGAATTGAAAATAGCGTATATGAAGTTCCGTAACACCGTTTGACGCGCAGTTTGAAGCGTTGAAAAACTAACGCGTGGTATTATCCCATGGTGATTCCCTAAGAGGCTAAATGTGCATTTAAGGGCGTGAATAAATTGTTTTCCCTTAAGGTGTAGTATTATGTGATTGTTAATGATGATGAAATAACTTTTAATTGTCTTAGTCGAATGAATTGATGAATATGTGTTGTTAAGTAATGTATAATCTTTACCTATGTTTTTAGGTTTAGGTATAATTGTTGGTTGGTGATGCTTCAATGAAAAATGATTACAGATGATGAATTACTTATTATATGGTTAATCATGTGTGCTTGTATGTAGATTATATGTATAATATGATTGGTGAGGAATTTGGTGATGTTGCACTTCTTAACGTGTGCATATTATATTTGTTGTGTTGAGGTGGTCTTATTGGCGATGTAAATGGTCAAAAGAGGGGTCATGCATCACGGTGTTTGAACTTCATTTCATTTTGGTGAACCCTGATCGTATGGGGGAGATCAAGTGCGAGTAACTAATTTCACTGGGGGATTTGTGAAGCGTTATGGTGATTAGTAGTGATTTTGGTGTGATCTGGTTCTAAGAGGGAGTATGATCCTATGGTGGGGATTGGGGAGCGAGATAGACTTGTGTCGTCCATAAATGTTACCACACCACATGCATATAAGTTGTGTTGTTGTCATGAGTCGCATTACATAAATGAGTTATACGCCTGATTTTTCTGTGATTGATTTGGATCGTGTGTAGATGTTTGTGAAATTCTAACACTTGAAATATAAATGTATCAACACAAAACACAATGTCAAGACATATGTTATAACATCACCTGCTTACAGAAAACACTTTTACCAAAATAGAAACTATGCTGGAAAAAATTGCAGAAGGTAAAAGAACACAATCAG
This sequence comes from Vicia villosa, assembly GCF_029867415.1. NCBI lineage: Eukaryota > Viridiplantae > Streptophyta > Magnoliopsida > Fabales > Fabaceae > Vicia > Vicia villosa. The sequence goes on along the minus strand of NC_081184.1, from coordinate 167,854,982 downwards.
TTGTTAACCTATTTCGATGTAACCCCACCTACTCTGGGGGCTACCAAGCCAAGAAGGGAATCCATTATAGTAGTATTAGTTTAAATCGTAAACAATCACAGTTTACAACTTATCACTACTTCTATTCAATTTCTACCTAAGAACCTCATAGAAATGAGAACTTCCTCTCACTTTCCACAATTACCTTGATGATAAAAACAATCTCAGCCCCAATGATTGTATCAAAACAACTAAAAAAGAAGTTTACACTTCCAGTAAACAATGCTTGGTATTGCTTAAAAGCTTCAACCAAGAACAATACTCAACTCTTTCGCGTAAAAGCTTCAAGAGTGAGAACAATCAGTCTACCTCAATGTATCAGAAGATACATGAGTGGCATACAAACAAAAATCACGAAAACCTTCAAAGACTCTCAAAACCTAAACCCTTATTTTGCACCACTAGTTATTGTTGTGAATGCTTGATCTAGGTTTAACAAGTTCATTTTTATAGACTCTTGCAGTATGAGCTTAGACTCTTGAATCAAATCGAATATTCTCCTTTTCAGTCACATGCAATATTTTCACACAAAATAGGAACAATTGAAATCAAATCAAATCCAAGTTTCCTAAAAAGTCTCAAAGATCCTTTTAATGAAAACAAATCAAACATGCATTGTCCCTAAAATATCCTTGATTGGCTGCGCCTATATGAGCACTAAAATCCTCTAAAATCTCGTATTTTTCAATCAAATCTTCAAGGAATTAAACTAGCAGTACTGTCAAGATGTTGCGGTATAACATGTCATAACATCTAGCTAAACATCTGTCAAAACTCAAGACAGTAAAACCTGTCTTGACAGTTGGTTAAGATGTTACAATATCTTGCTCAACATCAGATAAGAACCATGTTTTAGCAAAATTTATGTCAACCATAAAACCATTGATCTAACAGTTTGTATTCTACCTTGCAACTCATACCATTTTATTTATTGAAGTGAATTTTCACCCCCTTTTATTCAATGTTGTCCACCCAGAGTCGGCCCTAAGGGCAGGCCACCGAGGCTACCGACTAGGGCTTCATTTTTATTATATCTATTGTTCTAATTAATTGATATTTTAAATTATTTGATAAATGAATTAAATAATAAAATCTATTTAAAAATTATAATAATAACAATAATTTAAGAAATATATTTTATAATTAGTTAATTTAAAAATTAATATCATTTTAAGTTTTTGGAGATTATGTGTAAGTTTTTTATTATTGTTTAACTATAATCAATATTTTTAGGCCCTTTTTAACCATAAGTCGTGAAAATTTTTAAGTCATGTGCGATAACCCGCTTTGCATGCTCTGTAAGACAATTATGTTAAAAGGCATACTTATAAATAATAAACTTTTAAATTCTCCTGAATAAAAAGAATACTTGAATTAAAATTATTTTAAAATTTTTGGTAATGTTTTTTTATTATGACTTTTTAAAATAATAAGATAAATGTTTAGATGTATTGATATTATTATCAATGGAAATAAAATATTAAATAAATTTGATTAGAATAATTTAATGATTTTACATTTTAAAAAATCTAAAATTAAAATAAATTAATCTAAAATATTTTTTTATATTAAAATATTTAACTTAAAGTTCCGCCTCAGGGCTCAAGATGTGTTGGGTCGGCCCTGTGTCCACCATGGACATCTTGTAGATAACCAGGATTAGAAGTTGTTGTTGCGAGTGGAAGATAACTCGTCCGAGTTATTTTTGTTTGGTTTCGTTAATATTCTAGAAGTTATGCTCTAATTTTGTAACATCGGGGCTGGGAACGTTTGTTTTTGTTTATTCCGATTTGTTGAAGTTTAATACCATTTTTGTTGAAATTTTGAAGTTATTGTTGAAAGTTGAATAATACAACTCCATTTTAATTATGTTTTGAAAGTTAAATACTTACGAGACTAAATTCTGGAGCCGCTTTGCGGTTATTACTTGATTTAATGATGTTTCCTCTACAATGAGCCTAATGTATGGCGAGCGTGTGATGACAAGTGTTTTATGTTCTTTATAATTCCGCTACGCGTTGCTAAATATTTTTGAGTTATTAAAGGCTTATCGTCGTGACACATTAAATTGTCGAATAATTATTTAAATATAAGTTTCATGGTTTAGGGTGTTACAGACACGTCCATAAGACAAAAACAGTTTTTGGTTGTTTGCAAGCAACAAATGCTCAATATTTTCTTCCTGTTATCCTTATTGATGGTATAGGCCAACATATGTCTCCATTAGAGTGATGTACTATTCTTATATACTTGCTTATGATTCTCTTATTTTTAGTTGATGAGGTTTACCCTGTTTTTCGTAAAACGTGCTTAAATACATTTGGGGAACATGCCATTATTGTAAAAAGCTTCCAAATTTCAAATACCGACATGACTTTGTTAAAGATGTCTTATTTGATAAATTTTTTTGTGTTGGGGTATCTGTGAAGAAAGAGCCGTCTGTAAATTTCTTAACTCACCACCAAAATGGGAGATCGACACCTAGACCATCAAATATTTTAGTGTACAGGTGGATAAGAGGGAAACATGCATGTGTAGACTTGACTGAGGTTTTCCTACCGGAAGACTAGAGGTTTACTAAGGGACATGCAACTCTCAAACATGAGAAAGAGTGTTTTGACAATCAACATACTTTCGTACCATTTGAACACTGGTTTTCTAGCACTAGAAGCTGCAAAATTTTATACATAACAATGTTGTGTCTCACAGAATAATAAATGCAATATTTAAGAGAATTAAATTTTTCATCTAAAAAGGAACAACGACATAGCTTGTTGTTCGTTTGTTTGCTATTTTTATATAATTTTTACCATAATAACATAAAAGAAATAAATTGAAGAGAAAGGAAGGAGAAATAATAATAATAAAACTAAATTAATATATTAACAAAAAATTAATATTTATAAATCAATAATTTAATTTTTAAAAAATACAATACATTAAAATTAAGAGAAAAAGGGATATGCATCAATGTAAAATATTTTTACACTGTCAATCAATCACAATCATGTATGTAATTAAAATACAATTTTAATTTTAAAAAACTAATATGATATGACAAATGTAAGAATTTTGATTGGTTGTATATATAAAATTAATTTACTGTAATAATTCAATGCACTACCTTTAAACTCTAAAATTAAATATCTTAATTTATTTATTATTGAGTAGACTAAATTGAATATTATGGTCTCTCTAACAATCAACTAAATCTTCACTTCTGTTATGAATAATAGTAAATAGATGTGGATGTTCATTTTCCCCAATCTTTCTATATTCCTTAACTCCTATAATTTAAGTTCTTAACCTTTGTGTATTCCTTCAGTTAATGGTTGTTATTGGTCATGTACTATAAATATGGATCATATTGCAATGTAAATGGTACTTTTCGAAGAAGATAATACAATATTGCTTTCTCTCTTCTCTTTCTCTCCTTCATGTATCATTCATCTCTATATTGATTTGGTGAATTTTATAACACGTTATCAGCACGATACTCTACAACGCGAGTAATGATATAGCCAGGTTCTATGTTATTTTTCTAATCTTAATATATTTGAACCAATATAATATAATTCATGATTTTGTTACTATTTTTTTCTTCATATAAATATGTTTATTTTTTATATATTTTGTAGAGAAATTTATTTACCTTGTACAATAATATTAGATTTCTTTGATCATTCTTGTTAAATTCCGGAAGAATTTAACATTAAAGCATTTCTATATGTTAGTCCGGAATTGAATTTTAACACATAAAAGTGTTAATTTAATATTCAAGCATCCCTGAAGGGTTGCACAAAGAATAATTTTTCTTGACCGTTGTTTATGGAAATAGTTTGTGATGTGATATTTGTAGAACAAAAGATTATTAAAGATTGAGTTTAATCGAGTATTGTGTTTATCAATAATTGATGAATTCCAGAAGAATTCAACGTTCAATCACCTTTAAAAGGTCTCATCTATAATATTATTGAATCCCAGAAGGATTTCATAAAAAAAAATATTGTTGTATCGATCTAAAAATTCATAATTTGTAATATGTTCATTAAAAGATTGTCATTCCAGAAAAATGACACAAATAATTTTAACGCATCCCAGAAGGATGGTTATATATTTTATTTATTTTTTAGATTATTGTTTATAACAAATTATTTATATAGTTCCTGAAGAACTTATCAAGCATCGCTGAAGGATAGTAAATCAAATTAATTATATGACGATATAATTTTAGTGATATAATATTGTATGATTAAATATGTTTAATTTTATAAGGGGTAATTGTTTGATAATTATATGATAATATGTTCATATGAATGTGTTTGATTAAAGTGTTTAATAATGAGATACTATTATATTGGTTTTGAATTATATTGGAGGTATCGAATATCTTTGTATTACACAACACAATTTGGATATAAAATGTGTAGTAGAAAAGCTACCGTCTTTTTTCTCGGGTTTGTACTACACTTATATTAGTACAATTGACGCACATGTCATTGTAAACCAGTAGTTTACAAATTACACTTAAATGTGTCGTTGGTAAAACCGGTTGGGTCATCTCGGATATAATATGATGCGAATAATTTGTATTGAAGAACCAGAAGTTTCTTCAATCCAGTAAATTTTTGTGTGTTTCTAAAGGAAAATAAAAATTTGAGAAATTGAGTTTTTATGACATTAATTGTTGCATCGACTAAAAGATCATGCATATGTCTCTACTCACAACTAGAAGTATGTGAGATCATTTTCTCAACTAATTAGACTAAGATCTTGTTTTCTTATTTTTTTTAGAAATTCCTTTATAAGTATCACATATATTATTAAAATTGATATTGAATATCATGTAATATATGTTCATAAAAAGAAAATGGACCCGAAGATCCATTCTTTAGACGTCTAAAGTTAATTATATGGTTGATACTTATAAGATCATCAATTCTAAATTATATATTTGAAACACCCAAAGTATGATATTAAGATATTTATTCGCATTAAGCCAACAAGATACTATATCTTAGTCCTCCCTAATTTATTCTAATATTTCTCATCTAAGTGAACATTTGGATGTGTTGTGTATATTCCAATTGCTCCAATATAATACATTAAGATGAGTCATGAAAGAATATTGGAAAAATATAATTAATATGAATCTCAATTTTGAGGATATAATTTGAGAAAATAATTAAATACTTGATTGCAGCCCAGTAGGCTGATTATCACTTGATAAATTAATTTTCCCAATATTAGGGGGAGGGAATAAGTAGCTGAAATCATGAACAAGAAGTTCAAATGAACAGCTAAAATCATGAACAAGAAGTTCAAATGAACAATTTAAAATAAATTGTTGTCTTGATCCTCGTACAAATCAATATGAACCAGAAGTTCAAAATATAATTCATTTGCAAAGTATATGAAATAAATTATCAGCTGATAATACTCCACTCAAAGTGGATTCTCCTATTGGATAATATAATATTGCAACAGAGTTGTTACTGCGCCTGAAGCGTGGTATGAAAGTCGGTTCCAATGTTAAAAGTCCTCTACTAAGAAAAGAAACTAAAGATGACCCAAGTGAGGATATGAAAATGCTAAGAGCATTGTGACCTAATTTAATTTTCAGTTCCAGAAGAACAAATCAAGTACTTGAAATATGAAATAAAGAGATCTCGATAAATTATGTCATGGATGAAATGGAATGGAATCGAAATTGAGATAACCAAATAAAGTCAATATTGACAATGTCTTTGTATACAATATAGCGCAAAAGGTGGTCAATGATAACGAGGATCATGAGTCAAAGTCTATTAAAGATTGTAGACTAAGTGAGAATTGGCCAAAATGAATATATTCAATTAAAAAAGAATTAAACTCACTTTACAAGTGACTCACTTTTGGACCTGTAGTCCGAACACTTCAAGGTGTGAAACTAATTGGATATAAACGAGTTTTTATGAAAAAGAAAAATAAGAATGATATAAAGTTTGATTTATTGCTCAATGATTTTCACAAAGACCTAAGATTGATTTTGATAAAACATATCCACCTGTAGTGGATTCAATCGAATTTTGATATTTAATTAGCCTTGTAGCACATGAAGGGCTTAATTTGAACATGGTGAATGTTATGACATCTTTTTTATATGGTTCACTTAATAGTGATATTTACGTGAAACTCCCTGAAGGGTTCAATATACCAGAGGCACGTAATTGTGGATCTCGAGAAAACTACTACATCAAATTGAACAAGTCTCTCTATGGGCTGAAAGAATCTGGATGCATGTAGTATAATCGCCTTAGTGAATATTTATTAAATGATGAATATACTAATAACTCAATTTTTCCTTGTATTTTCATAAAATGATGTGGAAAAGTATTTGCAATAATAGTTGTCTATGTGGATGACATAAGTATTATTGGAACTCTTGAAGAGCTTCCAAAAGCTATAAATTGCTTAAATAAAGAGTTTGAGATGAAGGACCTAGAAAAGACAAAATATGTCTAGGTTTGCAAATTGAGCATTTGGACAAAAGAATATTTGTACATCAAGAAGGCTATATAGGAAAGTGTTGAAATGATTCTATATGGACAAATATCATCTATTGTCTACTCTAATGGTTGTTAGATCATTAGATGTAGAGAAAGATCCTTTCAGGCCTCAAGAAAATGATTACAAAAATTGTTTGGTCCTTAAGTACCATATCTTAAGTGCAACTGGAGCACTAATGTATCTTGCTAATTATACATGTCTCGATATATCGTTTGTGGTCAATCTATTATGAAGATACAATTATTCGCCTACATGAAGACATTTGCACGGAGTCAAACATATACTTCGTTATCTTAGAGATGTTGGTTACTTGTCAGATTCTCACAAGGGTAGATCTGAAAGAGGTTATTTGTTTAGATGTGATGGTACAACCATTTCATGGCGATCTATGGAACAACTCATGGCAACAACTTCATCAAATCCTGCATAACTATTAGCACTCCATGAAGTCACTTCCAAGAAGAAATTTTAAGCAACTACTACAAATAATATCGTCTCACATGTAAATGTCTGTGTAACACCCTGGATTTCCGCTTACCCCGCAGGGCTTCCGGCCTACCAAGCATGTCACCAGCTTAATCAATAATCCCCCCTAGGTCCGCTTACCGGCTGCCCAGGAAATATTGTTTTTGCCTCCCGCAGGAATCGAACCATGTACCTAGGGGTTAAGTACATATTCATAGCAATTCCTGCTACCAATTGAGCTAGCTCAATTGGTAGTGGGAATGGAATGAACATGTACTTGAACCCCAGGGTACAGGGTTCGATTCCCACGAAAGGCAAAAACTCTACTAGTGAGGGGGGTAGAGAAGATCATGAGGTGACAGTGCCGGGAACGCCGAAGGCTCGGGCTGTTACATAAAAAGGCGCCTTTTAATGTAACACCCTGGATTTCCGCTTACTGGATTTCCGCTTACCCCGCAGGGCTTCCGGCCTACCAAGCATGTCACCAGCTTAATCAATAATCCCCCTAGGTCCGCTTACCGGCTGCCCAGGAAATATTGTTTTTGCCTCCCGCAGGAATCGAACCATGTACCTAGGGGTTAAGTACATATTCATAGCAATTCCTGCTACCACTTGAGCTAGATTGTTTTTGCCTCCCGCAGGAATCGAACCATGTACCTAGGGGTTAAGTACATATTCATAGCAATTCCTGCTACCAATTGAGCTAGTTAGGTACATGGTTCGATTCCCCCTACCAAGCATGTCACCAGCTTAATCAATAATCCCCCCTAGGTCCGCTTACCGGCTGCCCAGGAAATATTGTTTTTGCCTCCCGCAGGAATCGAACCATGTACCTAGGGGTTAAGTACATATTCATAGCAATTCCTGCTACCACTTGAGCTAGTAGCTCAATTGGTAGCAGGAATTGCTATGAATATGTACTTAACCCCTAGGTACATGGTTCGATTCCTGCGGGAGGCAAAAACAATATTTCCTGGGCAGCCGGTAAGCGGACCTAGGGGGGATTATTGATACAGTCTGCATGAGGGGATTATTGATACAGTCTGCATGAGGGGGAGAAATACATATGTTTTGCACTCTTTTTCCCTTCACCATGGTTTTGTCCCACTGGGTTTTCCTGGTAAGGTTTTTAACGAGGCAATTCACATTTAAAGGATATTGTACTCCTTTTCCTTCACTAGAATTTTTCCCACTGGGTTTTCTCTAGTAAGGTTATAACGAGGCATATCCTCAATGAACATCCAAGGGGGAGTGTTATGAATAATAGTAAATAGATGTGGATGTTCATTTTCCTCAATCTTTCTATATTCCTTAACTCCTATAATTTAAGTTCTTAACCTTTGTGTATTCCTTCAGTTAATGGTTGTTATTGGTCATGTACTATAAATATGGATCATATTGCAATGTAAATGGTACTTTTGGAAGAAGATAATACAATATTGCTTTCTCTCTTCTCTTTCTCTCCTTCATGTATCATTCATCTCTATATTGATTTGGTGAATTTTATAACAACTTCTTTTTAAAGACTTAAGTCAATCAAGTATTTTGCTTACTCATTTCTTTTTATAAAAAAAATAAAAAAATAAAATCGGGTGGTCCTCCCAATAAAGGGACCCATGATCAAACCATCCAAATCCGTGTGGGGTGCGCATAGCAATTTCCCTTCACTTTATTTCTCCTCTCATTGAATATCCATCTCACGCGTTTTCATCTCAATTCTTCGATTCAATCAATCTTTAAACCTTCTTTCTCTCTACTATCACCAGATTCTCCGTTCTCCTCTATCCAAACCCTAATTTTTCAATAGGGTTTGTTCATCTTTCATCTCCACATCATCATCATTTCCTTTTATTTCAATTTCACAACTCTCATGATTCGTTTCGTTTTTTTCTGTTCCAGGGAGACCGGTTAAAGAGAATCGTAATTCTATTCAACATCTTGTGATAATCAATCAATCAATCAATCAATCATGTTTTCGAGGATTTTTGGTAAACCTAAACAGGAAGCCAATACTCTTACAACTTTAGACAAATTAAATGAGGTAATAACTTTGATTTTGTTTGTTTATGAATTATGATCATTTCGATTTTGCTTTTTGAATTCTGTATAGTTGATTAATTGAACTTGTTCACTCTTTCAACTACTCGGTTGGGTTTGTATTGTAATTTTAAATATGATTTTTTTCTCTTAATTGTTAAGCAATGTTATTGTTATTGTTGATTTTGGATATCGATTGTTCATCATCTCAATTAAGCCTTTAGTTTTTTTCTTGTAATCTGTTTTACTCCAATACGGATACTGATTTTTTGCATTCCCAATTGTGATTTTTTTTACTTGCGTTTTGCAAATTACTCAGATAGACTAAGTGTGTGTTTGGTTTTGGGGTGACAATGATTGATTCTGAGTGAATTGATTTTGTAGAATTGCTTCCGGTTAAAAGTGAGTTGGATGTAAAGTGATTTATGTTTGAATATATTTATGTAAAAATGAATTGGACAACAAATTTCAGTGTAAAAATCATGTTTAAACTCAAAAATTATAAAATTTAGCTTCAAGTAGAATGAATTTTACTTTAGAAGAACCTAACACCTCAAAATTATTCCAGAGTCAATTATACATCTCTAGAATTGCTTTTGACTCTTTCAAAACCTAAACCAAACATACACTTAAAGTATAGTGATTTATGTTTAGATACATTTATGCAAAAGTGAGTTGAACAACAAATTTTAGTGTAAAAATCACGATTAAACTCAAAAGCTACAAATTCTAGCTTCTACTATAATCAATTTTGGAGTCAATAATCAATTTTACTTTAGAAAAACCAAACACCTCAAAATCACGCTGTAATGATGGATGTGTCTGAAGTTTGAATTTTTGTTTCTAGCAGTGATTTACTGTGGGAGTTTTTAAAATAAAATGATTTGATATGTTTTGTTCCTTAAATTATGCAGACACTTGAAATGCTAGAGAAAAAGGAGAAAGTGCTTCTTAAAAAGGCTGGGGCAGAAGTTGAAAGAGCTAAAGAGTTCACAAGGGCCAAGAATAAAAGGGGTATGTAGCAGATTTCATGAATGCTGTTTTTATAAGAATACGAATATCATTTGGGCACATGCCTCCCTCTTCCTGACAACTTATGTTTATGTGAAGATTATGAATGTATGCTTTGGTCAAAATCATTTGGGCATTCTTTGGAACATCAAGATTGATTGCAATTATCATTTATTAGTTGCATTTTCCCTTGAGAATATTGTGATGGCTGAAAGAATGGTCATGAAAACAAGATAGGACACGGAATAAAAAAGCATTCAAGAGAAACTTGGGTATCCACTATAGAAAAGAGGGTGGAGTTTCATCGTATGTGGTTTGCACATGTTTAGAGAACACCTTTAGAAACATTTAAGGATAGTAGATTAGATGAAGGATAATTGAGTAGTTAAAGGTTGAGGGAGACCAATCAAAATTTTAGGCAAAATCGAAAAATTAGATTTAAATGTGACAGGTCTGTTGATTAAGAGAGACATTGCTAGTTGGTTTAAGGATGCCTTCTATGACACACCATTTTGTAAAATGTGTATTGATAGAAAACATTTTTGACTATGTATAGCAGGGCTCCCGGCTAACAATATCATTATGCAGTTGAGTATGTATAATTGATCATTTCTGCAATCAGAGGTAAATAAACGGAAAGATTCGAGTGAAAGTGGGACTAATTGGGTGAGCATAGACAAGCTTTACCCGGTCATTTTATGATGCACTTTTTACCAACTTTCTATAGATAAACTTTACCTAGACTTTTTGTGCTAAATTTTTTTTCCACACATACACACCCGTCTTTAGTTTAGGAATCCATTATTAGTGGAACAGGTTCACGGGTCAATAATATATTAGGTTATGCTAACAAGTGCCTCAAGGACACTAATTAAGGAGGCCAAAACTAAAAATTTGCATTGGAAACAACAACTTTTAAACTTCTATAGAGTCGAATCTTGAATACACCATTTTCCAACACAATTAGTATATTTGTTTCCTTGACCAATGCCCTTAGGGCCCCTTATTAGTATTTTCCTATATTAATCTTTTGTAAATTTTCTCTTTGAATTTCTATCTATTGCAGCTGCAATACAATGTTTGAAGAGGAAGAGGCTATATGAACAACAAGTAGAGCAGCTTGGAAACTTTCAGTTGCGTATTCATGACCAGGTGTGATTGCAATTTCTTATTCAGTAATTACAATTTCTTATCCAGCAGCTACAATCATTGTTTTCAAAACTGGACTTACCATCAAATTGGAAAAAGAAAGGTTCAAGTCTTTTGGTTTAACCACTGTCTTACTGTTTTATATATTTACACAAATAGATATAGACACAGTTTTTGAGGGTTGATTGGACGGATAGGACTTCGTTCTAAGTTTTCCCAGTCTGAGAAAGCAGTTCTATCTAGTTTTGAATTTCTTATAGCTATTAGGGCCACGTGATTCATTTTTTGAGTGTGTTTTATATCTTATGCTGGTGATGTATTACAGATGATAATGTTGGAAGGTGCCAAGGCAACCACGGAAACAGTTGATGCATTGAGAACTGGAGCGGCTGCTATGAAGGCAATGCAAAAAGCAACGTATATAGCACTATCTATGTTTAAATTTTCATTTATTTATTTTGTTCTTGATATTCTGATCTATATTTTATTTGCATGTTAGTATGTATGTTTTAAAACTTGAAAAAGTGTATCAAATTTTTCTGATGTGGAAAATGTTCTCAATGTATGCAACTTTATTTGTTTATCGCTCTTGCTTATCTTAGGTTACTGTGACATTGTTGAGCTGCAATATTTTATTTTTCAGGAATATTGATGATGTTGACAAGACCATGGATGAGATCAATGAACAGACTGAAAACATGAAACAGATTCAGGACGCATTGTCAGCTCCAATTGGTTCAGCTGCTGATTTTGACGAGGTAATTTAAATACTTATTTTCATTTTGACTCTGCTAATGAAATTTTTGTTTTGATTGATTTGTTATTGAGCGTCTATTCATGTGTTGTCATATATTCGGTTAACATTCTGAATTTGCTTGCCATTCAGGATGAATTGGAAGCAGAACTTGAAGAGCTAGAGGGTGCTGAGTTAGAAGAACAGCTTCTTCAGCCTGCAACTACAGCTCCAGCAGCCTCGGTGCAAGTCCCAGCTGGGCGGCAACCTACTCGCCCGGCGCATGCTAAGCCCACTCCAGAGGAGGATGAATTGGCAGCTTTGCAAGCTGAAATGGCACTTTGAGCAGGTCACTTTTCTCGGTTACGACACTATTGTTTCATCCTATCTCTGCATTAATATGTTTTAGTCTGATTGGTAAGGCAATTAATGTTGCAGTTGAATGGTTTGTGTATTCATGTTTGATATCAACGTTTGTACAGTTGAATTCTGTTGTATGATTATATTTTGAAATTAATTGCCATAAGCCGTTTGGCAGAAAAAAATAAGCCCGTCTTGTTAAGACGTTCTTATTGTTAGTTTTGCTGCTGGATTTGGTTAGGCAGTTCTTATTGTTAGTTTTGCTGCTGGGTTTGGTTAGGCCAGAAGTTTGCCGAATAGTCCTTATGATACGGGGCATACACGAAGAGTCGTAACCATTGCCTGTGATCTCAACCTATTAGATGTTTTTATTGTTCTTGTGATGTATTTATGGCAATGAATCCCAATCTTGTTAGATGAAATCTGTGGTTATATTTATCGTCACTAATTGATGGACACTATCAAAAGCACTTCTCAGTACTAGCGATGAAAGAATATACATAAATTTTAACTGTTTTGTTTGGTACACAAATTTGAACATTGTCATGCATGTGAAATTCATCTCCACTATCACCCCATTTGATCATTTATTTATTTTGTGATGTCAGAAGGAGAGACACTTACAAATTATGACTTACAAACTACAAAACACACGCATAACATGATACTTACAAACTACGAAACACATACACGGAACATGATACTTGATACTGACATGGCAACCTCAATAACAAGTTGATAGAATAAATAAATTAAAAGTAATTACATGTATCGGTATTGTGTCAGTGTTCGACACAGATATGTAGTGTCGGATACCTGGCATATTTTTGTTCAAGAAGTATGTGTATGGCTCATACTTAAAAGGCTATAAGGGATAGTAATGAAAAAACTGTCTATTGATATGTTGGAATTAGTACATACTTTGAGTAATTAATTCTTTTGTATTGTTTGTTTATTGACGAATTGACTAGGAGTAGAAAGATTTAGAGTGTGGTTGTTTGTTTCAAAGTTTCATACACATGTCTAATCACCCAATAGGGCTGCCAAATCTAAATCATGATAGAAAGGTTCAATCTAAACTAATTAAATTGGTTTGGCTTTTTCCCCTTGTTCGGATTTAAATTGATCAAAGCAATTGGATTTTATCTCTATTGGTTCGAGTATATCTCATGAGCTGTCAAAGTGTTTTGGATAACATGAAGCACTTTGAAAACTGATTCTTTTTGGTTGCTCCTCTCCACCAATGGGCTCACACGATGGTATGCATCATAGGGACCGAGATGAAAAATAAGTGCACAAGTTTATTTATAAGGATAAGGATTGGAACCAAAGTCATTTTTTGACGGGAAACAGATCACACATTTACGACAAAAGTGATATGTTTCAAGAAGAACTTTATCTAAAGAAATGACTGACCACCTTTGTCAAATAGTTAGGTTAAGTTAGGGGGTGTCACCCCAAGAGATGAAACCTCAAAAGAAATGATTAAAACTACTTGTTGAAACTCGTGTGTTGATGGACGCTCACATTAAGGAAGAGAGGAAGGTTATTTTTGGCGAGCTCTCGATATTTTTGTCGTCTACCATCATTTTTGTAATTTGTAATGCTCTTAACCTTTGGTAATTGTCATTTGTAGATTCAACTAAGAATGAGGAAATGGTCTGCCAACTAAAAAGGGGAATCCAAGTTATCCCTATGTAAGATTTTTGAAGGGGAGCCGCCCCGGGGTCTGCTAGAGATGTTGGTATTCTTGGTGATTTCTGACGGTCATTGCGTACGTTGGGTCCTCAAGTTTTTATCCTCTTGGCTAAGACGAGACCTCATAGTCCAAGATAGCACCAAGTGTTTACTTCGAGAGAGGAATGCTCTTACCTTGCTAACTTAACCAAAGAAAAAACACGAGCGTTATCGAATGACAACCAAAGAATAACACTATGTGAAAGTTGTTACAACACATAATATATTCTCAACTACCCCAGAGCCCAATACACCCACACTCTCCAAAACAAATATTTAACTACACCTCACAACATTGTAGTACAAGATTATAAGAGAACAAAGAAGGTCAAATACAAGCTTAAAGTGTTTTTGACTGATGCACCTTGGAACGAAGAGTTTGAATTTTATATATAGTCTTGGACTCCCTATTCCTTCACAAAAAAAGAGATGTGAGACTTAGAATAACTTTAATTCTATATATATAGCCTTGGACCGTCTCGTCCTTCACAAAACTAAGCTTCAACATGTATATTTTCAACTAACCCCAATAATCTCCACCTTGATTGAAAATAATACATTAACTTTCATTGTCTTCACCGACAATCACACTCCTCCATAAAGAGTATAGTCACTTGAAGCTAGACCACACCAAGAATTTTCATATTTGTCTTTATCGGCAATCATAATTTAAAAGAACTATCATACTCTACTATAAAGAGTATAGTCACTTAAAGCTACATTACTCCATAAATTTTCACATTGTCTTCACCGACAATCATATACTCTATCATAAAGATTATATTTCACTTGAATCTAAACTGTTATAAGAATTTCACATGTCAAAATCCAGGTTGAAAATTTATGGTGCAACTTTCATATTGGCAGGAAGCTCTTCAACCGCTGACATAATCTCACACCTTGTATAATCCTAATTGTATTAACACATCTTTAACTTGATCTTTCAGAGGTCAAAATAATTCTTCCATTAATTTTCTCAAGCCCATATAGCACATTAGAACTTGTGACTGCAGCTCAACAACCCTTTCACAATACTACCTTTCTTTTTATGATGTGGAAGATCAGACAAAACTACAACCACAAAACATATACTAAGAACACCTATCCCTGGACCAAACCAAAAGCTCTGATACTAGTTGTTGAAAAAAACAAAGCATATAGAAAAAAGAGGAACAAAATAGCAACACGAGAGATTAATGTGGAAACTCTAAAATCGGAGAAAAATCACGATCGTTGTCGAAGGACTACCAGAAACTAACACTATGTAGAAATTATTACAACACATAACATACCCTCAACTACCCCAGACCCTTAATATACGCACACCCTCCAAAACAAATATTTAACTACATCTCACAACACTCTAGTACAAGAGTATAAGAGAATAAAAAAGGTCAAATACATACTTAAAGTGTTTTGACTGATGCATCTAGGAACGAAGAACTCGAATTTTATATATAGCCTTGGACTCCCTATTCTTTTACAAAAATAAGCAATGTGAGACTTAGAATAACTTTAACCTGATATATAACCTTGGACCCCCTCTTCCTTCCCAAAACTAAGCGATGTAAGACTTCTTCAACATGTATATTTACAATCAACCCCAATAATCTCCACCTTAATTGAAAATAATACACACTCCACCATAAAGAGTATAGTCACTTGAAGCTAGACCACTCCAAGAATGTTCACATTGTCGTCATCGACAATTATAGTTTAAAAGAACTATCATACTCTACTATAAAGAGTATAGTAACTTGAAGCTACATTAATCCATGAATTTTCACATTGTCTTCACCGAAAATCATATACTCTATCATAAAGATTATATTTCACTTGAAACTAAACCATTCTAAGAATTTCACATGTCAAAATCCAGGTTGAAAACTTATGGTGCAATTTCCATATTGGCAGAAAGGTCTTCAACCGCTGACACAATCTCACACCTTGTATAATCCTAATTGTATCAACACATCTTTAACTTGATTTTTCAGAGGTCAAAATAATTCTTTCATTAATTTTCTCAAGCCCCAATAGCACATCAGAACTTGTGACTGTAGCTCAACAACCCTTTCACAATACTACCTTTTTTTTATGATGTGTAAGATCAAACAAAGTTGCAACCACAGAGTATACTAAGAAGACCTATCCCCAGACCGAACCAAAAGCTCAGATACTAGTTGTTTGAAAAAAAAAACATGGAGAAAAAAGGAACAAAATAGCAACACAAGAGATTAATGTGGAAACTCTAAAATCGGAGAAACAACCACGATCGTTGTCGAACGACAACCAGAAAATAGCACTATGTATAAAATTGTTACAACACATAATATACCCTTAACTACCCTAGGCCTCCAATACACCCACACCCTCCAAAAAAATATTTAACTACTTTTCACAACACTCTAGTACAAGAGTATAAGAGAACAAAGAAAGTCAAACACAAGCTTAAAGTGTTTTTGACTGGTGCATATTGGAACAAAGAACTTGAATCCTATATATAATTTTGGATTCCCTCTTCCTTCACAAAAATAAGCAATGTGGGACTTAGAAGAACTTTAACCCTATATATAGCCTTGAACCCCCTCTTCCTTCACAAAACTAAGTAATGTGGAACTTCTTCAACATGTATATTTTCAACCAACCCCAACAATCTCCACCTTGATTGAAAATACTACATTGATTTTCATTGTCTTCAAGGACAATCATACTTCACCCTGAAAATTATCAACATGTATATTTTCAACCAATCTCAACAAGTAGATCATTTGTAGTCTCCTTTGTTATTTCAAGGGAGCAGGTACTGTCGGACCAGATGCTTAAAAATGGAAAAGTTGTTTTGTTAAGAGATTAGTTGCGTCCTTCCTCCTAAATAAAATACTCTACACTTGGATGTGTGAGTAAATGAATTTGACATAGAGATATTGTTTTTACTTGTTTAAGGTGCATGCATTTGGTCTCAAGTAAATTATTTAGGACTTTGTATTAACTTATGAGGTTTTCCATTGAAGTATTTTGGACGTCTCTAGGGTTGTGCCCAACCAAGGTTCGTTATCCCTCCGCCTAGGTGAAAACTTAGTTTAAGGTTGACGTGTGGTTGACCCACGCGGTCTCTGGAGTGACTAGCTATCGAGATGAGGTGCTAGTAAACAAAGACGGAGAAATCCGTTTTGCTAACTTAATCGCTCTAGATAAACTAAAGAACGATAAGTAGAGTTTAACTTGGGCCAATTATTTTTATTTTAGTGGTTTTCCCATTTTCTTTGGGTGTGCTTTGTATCATTGGATTTTGAGTGCTTTAATCACACATCTGTGGTGTTTATGTTAACACCCTTTAGTTTTTGTGTTGGAGCTTTAATATCTTTAGTCGTACCTCAGGATCATCGTTACCTTTCACGGTCACAAAGAAAAGAGGCATTTCATAACTTACGCTTCATTCATTAAAATGGAAACTAGTAGGCTACCTGTGTGTGTGAACACATGCATTGGAGTAGTACACACATTTATACCAAAAATTAAAATATTGCAAAACCATTTTATTATTTAATAACAAATAGTTTTGGTTAATAAAATTAAAAAAGAAAAAGAAAATAAAATTATTTGCAGTAGATTTTTACATCAATATATAAACACCCGAGTTCATCAACAACAAAACTAAGTTGATCACCAACTTTCAAGTTGTTTTCTATTGAATTCGTTCCGATCAGATCCAGGAAAGACATAAATGTTCTGGTAATTCGATATGAAAATGATACTACAATTGTGGCAAATGTCTTGACCGTCTTCATTAATGAGACCTATAGTGGAAATCTCCTTGTAAAGAAAACAATAGTCAGAGACTTATTAAAATAGTAAAATAAATATATTGATCATATGTCTTGAAACATATTGTATTATAATTTATAGTTATAACCAGGGACGAGGACGGCCCAATAAAACTAGAGACTCTATTTTAATTTAAAAAAAGGGCTTAAATACAAAAAATGCACATTTAATAATTAAAAATGACCGACTAAAAATATAATTATATACTCACTAAATGGAGCATAAAAAATATACATACAAAGAAATTATTAAAAATTAATACCAAAAAAACATACAATAAATTACTCCATTCTTTCTTCAATTTTCTTAAGAAAACATACATAAACACAGTGATCCAAACTGATTTGAATTACTAGTTTACCATTTAGTACTTTCTTTCTTTAATTTCCTTAAGAAACATACATATACAAAGTGCCTTTACAATATAACACCGTTTCTTTTGATAGCTGCTAGCACAATTTCAATTTTTTAATAAGTAATTAATTAAAGAAAGAGGCCTTTAGAATTGCCGGGCTCGGCGCTACAGGGCTTGTTGCGCCTGAAGATGGCCGACCCTGGTTATAACTAAATTTAACATATCAAATTATTTGATCCAAACCTATTTATAAATAACTTGCGTGTATTATCGTGATGATCTTGTAGGCATAAATTAAAGAAAGGAATAATGTATTAGTGATTTATTTAAAAAAATTATGATGAATTTATAGTAAGTGGAATAGAAAAAAAAATATAAACATAGTATGAACCGATATTGAAGTAGACATTTTAGTGTTAGAAAGGAAAATTGATTGAAATGTAGAAATTTTTTGCAAAGAATAAAGAGTTAATTGTGTTAGAAGTTATTTATAGGAATAGAGTTTAGAAGTTGTATGAATTATGAAAGTGTAGTTTAAAAAGTAAGAAAAATATGGTAAAAAGAAAAAGTGATTGGTACCAAATAAACAGTATCTACCATTTATCCAATGAATAAATAAAACCGAAAATAAGTTTAATGAAATATTAGCACCTTATTGCCATCCAATAAACAAGTTGTAATGAAATCTCCTATCTATCTACTATCTATCCATTACTAAAATGTTGCCCAAATTTACTATTTTACCCTTCCATCCAAATTTTTTTACATTGCAAAAAGGCTATCTAAGTAATTAACAAAAGAAATATTCAGCCATGCCAATTGTATTCTTCTCATTGGTCTATTCCAAAAAGTTATGTACTAACATTTTGATTAGAGTGCAAATGTCGCTTCCCTTCCAAAATATTGATACCCCACTCCTCTGCAAAGGTCACTTCAGATTTTTGCAAAACGGACAAAGCCAAAGCATCACCTTGAACAAGGCCTTCATCTGCCGTTTCCAGAAATCGTGCGCGTTTTCCCTCCCTCAGGTATGAATGCTCCAAACAACTCAGATCTTTTCTTTGCCGAGCAAATCGTTTCTTCATCAAATCTATGGCTTATCACTCAACTCAGAGTTTCTCCAAACAACTCAGAGTTTTTCTTTCTCTTTCTTCATCGTTATCATCTTTCTTCTTTCTCTTTCTTATCATCCATTTATGCTTTGGCTTCAAACTAATTTTGTTTATTTCTTCTCTCTCTTTCTTTCTTCTATCACCCTCTTTCTCGCTTCCTTCAACAAATCAAACCCTAAATTAATGGTCATCCTTTTTCTCCCTCATCTCCAATTCAAACCCTAAATATGCCGACATCCGATGAAAAACCATATGGAGATGAACTTAAGGCGTGGGATGCCGAGTTTATTAAGGTTAGTGTTTCTTCATTTGTTTTTGCAGATTCAAACTCTCTGTGCCGATTTCATGAACAAGCTAAAGTACACAACATGTGCTTTCAATTTCAGAGAACAAAATATGAAGGATCATCCGATACAACGCATTTGTTCCTGTTGTGAATAATTTATTTTCCATTTTGGTATTTTAATTTTTTTTCTTTCAAAAACCTAATCCCTAATTTGATGTGTACAATAAATTAGGTTGGAAAAGCTTGTGGTGAAAGATGGAAATCCTTGTCCAAAGAGGTGAATATTTTTTTAAAATTTATAATAATCAATTTTATTAAAATGTGTACTAACACAGAATAGCTTTTGTTGCTCTTTCTGTGTTTTCATGTTTTTGTTTGGCTTAATCACTTATGTTGTTGACCTTTTCAATGTTGGTGGTATATTGCGAGATGCAGGTGCTGAACGGAAGACGCAAGTCTCAGCTTGGACTGCTGATCGAAAACTCGAAAGTGTCTATGCAATGAATTTACAGCAAATTAACAATAGTGTTTGTATTCCTCCAAAATGGTATAACTTAATTTAATCCACTGTTGTTAAAGGTTAATATTAAGCTATGGAAAGTTAAAATACAAGTATGTCTTAAAATTCAATTGCTCATAAATTCATGACCCTCTCAAATTCTCTCATTCAGTCTACGTGTTAATTGGTCACCCAGTCTACATATAAACTACAAAATTACATGCTAATTTAAAGTCATGAATTAAGCTTCATTAAAATTTGCATTTGGTCCATGACAAATGGTAGTATTCCAACAAAGATACCACTCCTAATTAACTTAATATGATTTTTAGTAATTTTGTGACAATGTATTGGAATTACTGTAATTTTAGTTGGGGGTCATTTTCAAATTAGTCATTGCACTGTGTCGTGATTGCTTCTAAATGGCTTTGATTTACATTTGATTTTTCCAAGTTCACCTCCAGGTTGTCATACCTCACAGCTACAGGCTGACCATATGATTTTCTCAAATTCTCAGTTGGATTGTTTCTCTAAGTGTTAACTTCATGTAACTGCGTCGAACTTTCCAATCCTAAAAGGTTAGTGAAAGAAGTCCTGTTGAAAACATTGTATTTGACTGTGCTTAGTTGATCTTCTACTTCTCTGTTGCTGTCTGAGACTGATCCAATCTTCTCAGGATTTTGATCAATGGAAAAATCTCCCGACAATTGAGGTGTCACAATGAAGTAATGAGATGAAAATAAAGCATTTAACTCTTTCCTACCACCCCCATTACATGAATTTTCTTGGCCTTCCCCAGTCACAGGACTAACAAATTCCACTGTACCATGTCCGCTAATATTTCTTTGATCAGGTTCCGACATCTTACAATTTGATTCATCTTTTAAGCTGCCAATAGTTCCACAGGAATCAATGTTGTTGCTGTCAACAATTTCTCTTTCTTCAGGATGCTCAATGTTGTCTTTTGTCATGGAACTCAATTCATGAACAAATTGATTCAATATTTCTTACGGCTTTGCATTTTCTTCTGGTTCCACAATCTGCATCTCTGGTGAGTTGACTATCATGCTTGCACTTTCATCATGGCATGTATCGTACTTGCTGCTTGGCTTTAAGGAAAATCGAGCAGCAAGGGACATGAATGCAGAACTGTCAAACAGAAAAGAAAGGGAAAGTGATGTACCATGTATTTTAATTACATGATAATTTGTGATGAATGCACATATAGGATAATTTGTGATTATTTTGTATTTGGTATTTTTTCTATAAAATAGTACTCATAAATATTTTGTATTTTGATAAGCAATGATAAATGTGTGAGAAAATAAAAGTGATAAATGTTATTCTTGAAAGTATATCACTCATACCTTGACTTCTCCCATATTTTGTATTAGTTCTGTGAATTTAGTACTTTATTCATTGTGTTTGTTGAAGTGTGAGATAATGCATATCAGGAAATTCAAAATAGGTGTCACCTTAAGTAGGAATAATTTGAAAGCTGGAATTTTCAAGGTATCTATAGAAGATGATGAGTTTTTGTCAACTTGATCATAGTTTTTGCTTTTGATATTCAGTGGTTGTAATTGCAAGCTATCACAGTCTGTTAACTTTTTTTAGGCTATTACGGCTGAATAAAACACAGGTAGTTCAAAATGTACATGTCTAAACTATACTGTTTAAATCGTGTCTAGACATGTAGATTCTTCCGCATGTTGTTTTTCATCATTCTGTTATCTTTTAAGGAGCAAGAGTCTAAAATGTACATGTTTTATGAAAATGAAATATGTATTTAATATTGCGAGGACTACGTAACTACATGTTTTCTTTTGAGTCAATGAGCTTTTTTTAATCAATCAGAGTCAAAGGACTTTGAATAGATTAACTATGAGAAGTTGAAAATTTTAAATAAATAAAAAGTGTTGAACAAATTTCATTACAAGCATAAAAAAGTTTAAGACTAAATTTCTTAAAAAAAAAAACATTGGAGGGCCATATTTACAATTTTATCGGAAATCACCTTCAGAATAAATAATTATTTTATTTAGTTAATCCAAAAGATTCTATATAATAATTATGTTTGATCTCAATTTTATTTGGTTAATCCAAAAGATTCTATATAATAATTATTTATTTTAAAATTAAATATTCATTTCAAATTTAGATTTGTATTTAATTGTATTTTATATGATAATTATTTATATTATAATAATATTAATAGTAAGTAAATAAATATTTGATTGCAATACTTTATTAAAAATAATAAAACTTTTAATTTCACGGGTCACCAGTACCATAATACTAAATTTTTTGAAGTGATCAAGCCTTATCAAATAATCATAAGATATAAATGAATTTATCTGTGCTGGTGCACGAGTCACCATCTCCGGAATACTATTTTTTTGAAGTGATCACGTCTTATTTATTAAATTATCTAAGATATTAAAAATAATTAAACTTTTAATTTCACGGGTCACTAGCACTATAATACTAAGTTTTTAAAGTGATCAAGCCTTATCAAATAATCATAAGATATAAATGAATTTATTTGTGCTGGTGCACGAGTCATCATCACTAGAATACTATTTTTTTAAGTGTTCACGTCTTATTAAATAATCTAATATATATAAATGAATTTATATGTGTGAATTTATAAAATTGACCAAACTCCCAATTTTAACCTTCTGCAAAATAAACTTTACCCTTGCAAAAGGTTAGTGAAGTAATTAACGAATTGAATATTTGCACTTGCCATGTGTTGTCTATTCATTCGTCTACTTTTACAATTGTGTACTTGCTTTAACATTTTCCTCCTCACCTTTCCTCTCTCTCTTCACGATTCAAATTATCATTCTCTCTTCTCTTCTCAAACCCTAAAAGTGGCTGAACAAGCAAAACCTAGAACACGCCTCCCCGTCGTCCAAACAGTTGAAGCACGGGAGATGAATCAGTTTTATCCACCAAAGCGGAAAATCTTCAAATCTTCGTTCTCTTCGATCTCAGTTTTTCGCAAATCACCCCGCATGTATGTTGCTGATTCTCTCTTCAATTTCGCTTACTGTTTTTTCGTTTTCGTTTTTGTTTTGTTTTGATTTCGATAAAACTGATTACAGATATACATAAGAAGCATTATAATTGCGCCTTCTTAAGCGTTAGATCCGCGGAAAATCTGTATTGTTATTAATTGATATCACTATAGATTTACAGGGCGATGTTCCAATATTGCTTAACCTATGCTTGATTTGCTTGCAGTTTCTATGTGGGCGATGTTCCAATCAGGGTGTTAAATAGATTAGACTGGAGCATTAGGCTATTATGGTAAGCTATTATGTGTTCTTGCTATACCTTTTAGGGTTTTGATGTTTTTATAGATTTCTCACCATATGGAGTAGTCTTCTAATTTTGCATTCACATTGTTCAGGTAAATCCGGTGGTGGTAGAGCTGATGAAGAGAAGGTTCTGAAAGTTTTGTGGGAGAAGGACGGTGAAGATTATTCTCTATCCTTTTTGGTATTTACTGCATGTCTGCAACCATTTTGTTTTAGCTAATAGTTTTTAATTTTGGCCAAACTGACTCTGTATGTATCGTTCTTGGCAGTTCAATTGTAGTATCTGCTGGGCTTCTCAGGATTTTTGGCCGCAATATTGCAGAGTTTCCCATGGTAGCTACAAGCAGAGAGTATCAAGGAAAAGTAAGCAATTTTTTGTACATCACAAATGGCTCAAATCAAAATTGAAAAAGTAGATCAATAGATGCATTACCATAGATTTTTTCCCAAGGATGAGCTCTATTAACATGCGGTTTTCCATTTAGGGTTATTTTCAACTGCTATTTTCTTGCATATAGAGGTTCTTGTCTTCTCTAAATGTACAAAAGTTGGTTCTCCCTGCTGCAGGGGATGCAGAGTCAATTTAGACTAAGAAATTTTGCTTTCTCAAGATGAGTGAAGATTAGGTAAAAAATCATCTTTTACATTTTTTGGTTAACCAAGTAAATTGTAGTTTGAGACTTGACTTATGTTCAACAATTTGTCACAGAAAAATATAAATTGATGTCAAATACTTGTGTGATTTTTCTTGCACTGGTTAGGAACTTAGGACTATAACCCTCACTACAATCACCAGTATCGACATGCCTGAGATTGCAGTACACAAATTCAAATTCAAGCCCTTTGCAGAATTCTTGTATGTAGATTTTGATGTTGATCGCTTATACGGTATAAGTTTCTATATGTCTTTTTGCAATATATAATTATATTCTTCTCCAACTATTGACAAAGCCGAATTTGGAAGTGCAGATATTATTGGTGTCCTGCAACAAGTCGTTAGGACCCAGGTTATAGGTGCTGGGAAAAAACTGTGTGTCAACCTAATTTTGGCCAATGAATGGTATGTCACGTTACAATTTCACACCTGACAGCACTATACACTTCATTGCTTCATATTGTTTTGTTGTATTTTTTGTTTTGTTAGTGGAGCTGAGATTGATCTCACCCTTTGGGAGATGTATGCAGAAAAGACTTATAGCTTTTACTAAAGAAAACGGTCTACCGGTTGTCATACTAACTCATGCTTGGTATCGCCAAAGTTCAAGTCAGTTCCTTCATAAAACTCTATGCTATGTTTATTCCTTGTCCTTTACATGCTTCACTTGAAGTAAACTTTTTTCATGCTTTCAGCCACATGGAAGCTTAATCTTTCAAACGCTTGGAACAGTTCCAAACTACTACTCAAGTAGTTGATTTCAAGGCTAGGTATGCAATTCTGAATTCTATTTTTGCCAAATCACTTGATAAATTCTATTCCGCATTTTAAAACTGACTATCCTTTAATTCAGGTCTTTTCAGAATTGATGCCGAGAACCCAAATGCAAATGCAAATGCCTGTTTACTTGAATGAACTGATTTATGGTATTTGGCAGCTTAATCACTGAACTCTGATGAAGCAACAGACCTTAAGCTACCACTGAAAGAAAGGTTCTTTCTTCAACCATTGCCACCTACAGAAGCAGCAACAAGAAGTGCATTTGAAGTGCAACATTGCATTCATTTGAAGTGTGATGGTCTAGAAAAATCAATTTAATACTTTTGTTGGGAACTGTTCTGCCGGGGGGGTCTTGTAGTACTTAAGGTTTCGGATAACATTCTATCTGTTATGCTATTTTTTTCTTCATTTTCAATTTAAAAGTGTTTCTTTCATTCTAGGGTGTATAATTTAATTGACCTAAAGTTTTATTACTTTTATTATTTAATGCAATGAAATACTTTTTATTTCACGTGAGTATTTTTATTCACATGTGAATATTTTTTATTCACTAAGATGGACTAATGTAATAGTATATTGGAATTTGCATTTCCATCACGTGTTATTTCCAACAAGCTACCATTCTTTCTGTTGTGTTGTTTCAAAACCTCATTTGCATGTGATCCTTACAATAATGTTGCCACAACATACATATACACAGTCCAAGACTTAATCACTCACCTTTAAATTGTAAGTTGTTAAGACAATAACAAGCAATATTTCAAATTTTAAGGATACAGCAAGGATCTATATGTTTTAACATTTAATTTAATAAAATGTTCAATCTCACAAGTTAGTATCACCATAATAAAATATATCTTACAAAATAAAGTGTACATAGAGTTTATATTTCACGGGTCACTACCAACATAATATCGTTTTTAATTTAATTAATCATTATCTTAATTTGAATTTAATTTATTATCTTAATTTGAGAGATAAAATTCTTATTTTTAAATATTTTTTCTCCCATAAAATTATTTAATACATTTAAATCTATATAATTATTGTTCAAGTTACAATTAAGTATATTATTTCATTATTTCATTTATATTTTAAATTTTACATTTGCATTTGTTACAACTTTTTCCCCCAACTCACATGTCCAATATTTAATGGGTCATGATATAATTATTTAATTCAATACTTGGCCTTATTTTGCTATTGTGTTCTTGACTTATCTTGAACTTTTTTATGGATCATTATTTTAACTTAGAACCTAATTTTCATATTACTAATATCTTATTAGTAAAACTATTTTTTAAATGGTTAATTTCCATTTTATATATACAATTTAGTCAAACTTTTTTTACTTCACACTCTTCGTATTATTTAAAAAATACTACACCATAAATAATGTACCCGTGCGACAGCACGGGTCTCTGACTAGTGCATGTAATAAGTAAACCAATAAATTAAATGCGCTGTTGCTTGTTACGTGTAGTTATGGTCTTTAAGTTTTTAAGGTGTCATTGAGATGCACAACTACTTGATTAGCATATAAACTGGGAAAAAAAAATGCTAGATCAACCCTCATCACCATCGATTCAAGCACTTAACCATGCCAAAAATGGAATTGATATTGTTTATGTAACCAAAGTAAGCATTTTGTATTTAATGTACACTGTGCAAATGTGTGTACACTATTTTCTCTAACGAGGAAAACTTTTTTACCCGTAAAAAAAAACACCAATCACATTGTATTATTTAATTTTATCCTATTTAATTATTTATTAAGTAGTATATATTTTTATTGTTTCTAAAATATTTCACATCAAATACTCAAATTTTTGTGTTGGATAAATAAGAATTCATCTTTTTTAATTTCTTTTTTATTTCTAAGTTAGAGGCCAGTAAATCATAATTACAAATTTTCTAATTATTAGGTGCAAACACATTTTGGAAAAAAAAATTCTCTTAATAGTGAACAAATAGGTTGATCTCCACCAATCATATGTTACTGTTAAGAGTCATACATTTGATTTGATAATATATGGCTTTAACATGTGCTTATAAGTGGAGGTAATCTTCACCCTACTAGTCAGTTTTATAGGGATGAGTTAGGCCGAATCATATTTTTTATTATGACATCAAAAACCTCGTTTAAGATCCGGTGAACAACATACTATCAGGTTTTCGCTAGCGAGCCGTCCACCATTTATTTCCGAATTCCAGTTGTCTAGTCCTGAGCATGAGAGAGTGTGCTTTTAAGTGGGACAATCCTCACCCTACTAGCTGATTTTATAAAGATGAAATAAATCCAACCACATTTCTTTAACTATTTCATGTACATGTTAGTATGGTTGTGTTTTTTTCTTTCTTGCATCGACATCATAGATGTCTTATTTCTTATCGGGGATATTTTATTATGGTGCATCGATTTTGGCCAAAGAACTTAATAAGCTATGCTTTGAGTCCAATAAAAATTGAGTTCCACAACGAATATTTCTAACTAATTAGAATGGAGTTGAAACTAATAATATTATTACATGACTATGTTCAATAAGCTAAAACTCTTTTTGCATAGAATGTGAAGCATCATACATACCTGACATTAATAAGCTAAAACTTTGATGGTTAGGGTTGAACACATGACTATGGGAATATGCAACAATGTCGACTACAACAAATATAATCTTTAGCAGCACCCCTACGAGAGCGCTTTTAGGAAAATATAATCTTTGACGTCAATCACATAGATTTAAATTTAGTAGTTGCAATTGACAAAATGAAGAGAATTCAAAGAGAGAATCAATTTCCTATCTAATATTACCAATTAATTTAGTTTTTTAATTGTATTAAAATTAAGAAAAGAATTATCATTTACACCAGTTTTTATTTACACGTATATTTCACAATGGCAAAAATGTAAAGCACGGTTTTCAGCTTTGTGAAAAACGTGAAAGAATTTTTATTCTGGCCAACCCCATATATATACATCATCTATGTTCAATAATTTCACTAAATATTAGTGAGGTTGGACAGAATTCTCCAATGCAACAAATCTTTTTAGAGGTTGCATATTATGCACATCAATGCCTGCGAAGTTCTGGTTTTAATTAAACACAATAGCAAAATTGTTAACAACTGCATAAATTACAATTGTAACTGTCTACATTTAAAGTGTAACTAACTGTGCTGAGTCGGCACATGTAACAGATTGTAACTGCCTACATCTAGACTGTAACTAACTGTGCTGAGTCGGCACATGTTAGTTACACTATATAAACTCACTACTTTCGGTCAATGAAAAAAAAAATCAAGGTCAATGAAAAAATCAAAATAGAATAGCAGAATGAAATCTGTCTCTCTTTTCTTCCTCAATTTCTCTCTTTCCAACACAGCCAACACAGACTAAGGCATTCATTGAATTAATAGTGTGGCGGTCGAGAAATGAAACCTGCTCAAAGTGCCAGCTCGGCCTGCAAAGCTGCCAATTCATCTACCTCGTCCGCGCGTTTCACAGACGCAGGGTGGGTAGGTTTCCGCCCAGGTGGGACTCGTACTTGTGCTGCTGGAGCTGTAGTTATAGTTGCAGGCTGAAGAAGCTGTTCTTCCAACTCGGCACCCTCTAGCTCTTCAAGTTCCGCTTCCAATTCATCCTGAAATGGAAATAAATTCAGTATGTTGCCTCGATATGTCATATCATATAATACATATGTCAATGTTCAGTAATGATTCAATCTGAAATAATAAAAAGATTGATGCAATCAAAAATAAAAATGTATCTTCAGCATAGAGTAAAAAAAACCAAATGAACAGGTTAGAGGATGACCTCATCAAAGTCTGCAGCTGCACCAATTGGAGATGACAATAATTCCTGAATCTGTTTCATGTTCTCTGTTTGTTCATTTATCTCATCCATGGTTTTGTCAACATCATTAATTTTACTGAAAAAAATTGCAACTCAACAGTGTAACAACAGCATGAAATAATATCAGCTAACTGCATGAAGAGAATTTTCCATATCACAATATACAGTACTTCTCAGGTTTTAGAAAGGTAGTAAAAACATAGAAGAGTATAGCAACAATGAAAGAACAGAAAATTGATAACTACTACTACTGCATACGTTGATTTTTGCAATGCCTTCATAGCAGATGCTCCAGTTCTCAAAGCATCAATTGTTTCTGTAGTTGCCTTGGCTCCTTCCAACATTATCATCTGCAACACATATTCAAGAATAAAACTAAAATGATATTTAAAAAAAATGAATCATGTCGCACCCAAAGATACAGCAACAACAACTAAGCTTTATCCCACTAGGTGGGATTGGTCAGATGGATCAACTGCTGTCGTAATGTTTTATCAAAAATCATACTTCTATCCAACTCATTAGTCACGAGATCTTTCTTAATCACTTCTCTTATAGTCTTTCTGGGTCTTCCTCTTCCTCAAATGTAAAAGTAATAACTAAACTTGACCAGCCAGTCTGTGAAGTAACGGGTGAACTGATCATAATGACTGATGAACAAGTCAACCTGTGTGAATCAATCATGATTCAAATGATTGAACTAACTAGTGCATCTTTTGTAATTTTTCAAAAAACTGTTTGACAATGATTATTTGGTTTCCAATATATAACAAACAAGGTATCTCTTCTAATTTTTCTAATGTGAGACAAATAAGAATTTATAGATAGAGAAGAGGAATGTTCATGGTGTAATTTGTGACAGGAAAATCCCATTCAACCTTCTAAATTCTAACTATCAATAAAATACTCAACAATAAAATATTCTTGCTGTAATATTCAAACAATGGTATTGCATGGTAACTTATGTCATTCCAACAACAACAACAACCAAGTCGTATCCCACTAAATGGGATAACTTATTTCATTACAATTCACTTAATTGTATCATATTCTACTTCATTTTATTCTCCATCATTAGATATCCAAACATAGCCAAACCCTTACTTTTTAAGGGCCGACTAGCTAGTTTGGTTTCGAAAACAATAGTTGCAACTACTACATATACAAATTTGCATTAAGTATGGTGGCAGACGGCGGCTTGGTGACACCGTGATAGCAAGATAATGGTGGAAAAACACGCAAAACCACCACTGATATCCACCACGGCGCTGCCATGGCCTATATTTGGCAACACAGGTTGCATTTCCGCACCTGATCATGAATCCGCAATTGAAAATTTGCAAGCTGCTCTATTTGTTGTTCATATAGCCTCTTCCTCTTTAAACATTGTATCGCCGCTGCATGAAGCAAAAATTTAAAAACGACGTCATAATGTATCATCGAGTCATAAACCCTAATAGTACTCTTTATAACATGCATGCATGAGTATTGTCACGTACCTCTTTTATTCTTTGCACTAGAGAATTCTTTGGCTTTTTCAACTTCTGCTGCAGCTTTTTTTATTAGAAGATTCTCCTTTTTCTCTAGCATTTTAAGTGTCTGCATGATCCAAGGAACAAAACAATCAAAATCATAAAACCATCAGCCACGAATATTTAACAAATTAGTATCAAGTTAGATTTGATGTTACCTCGTTTAACTTGTTTACAGTGGTTACAGAAGTTGCTTCTTTTTTAGGTTTTCGAAAAATTCGGGTAAACATGGTTGATTATTAGAAGATGTTGAAATGTAAATTCAGTTGTGCGTGGAATGGTGAATTCTTGACGTGATTTGGCTAGCAGAGGAATCAAAAGTGAAGATCAGAATTTGCAATGCAGAGAGGTGGAGTGAAAGGAACGTGGTTGATAATTTAGGGTTTGGACTAACAGAGTGATAAAGGTTTAAGAGGAAACGCGGAGAGAGATAGTATGAAGATAGTAAGAGGAGATATATTAAATGCAACTTGTTTTTAGGGGTTTAGAATAGGTTAAGCTTTTAAATGCGTGAGACTAGGTTATATACCCCGATATTCATTCTTTTTATAATATTAATCTTATAAATTTTTTCAAATCTGTATCCATACCTATATTTATATCTAAATTTATCTATTAATTTAAGATTTCAGAATGGAATAATGAACTATTAATATATAATTTTTTAAGAAAAAAATATGCATTGATTTTCTAAAATAATTTTACAGTGTTAACCAATCTGACGCATATATTTAACCAAGTCATACTTTTAATTTATAAATATTATATAACAGATAAAATGTTACAATTCTATTGAATGATGATTCTATTGAATGATGATGTAAAATTAGTTTACACTGATAGTGACCTCAATATTTTTTTATATAATTAATCTTTTTCCTTTTTTTCTTCACCATCTTCATCGTCATATTCATCCACATTCATATTAAACTCAGAAAAATCAAAATTAAAAAAAAAAAAAAACATTTAACCCTAAAAATCTCAATCTAAAACCCCTAAATGTTACACGCTACCAAAACCAACATTGCTGTCAAAGGTATACTTGGAAGCTGCAAGTCACACAGTTTCACCAGAATTTAGCAACTGCATTTAAAAACACATCACTTCTTCCTTTATAAAATTTTCTTGATTTCCAATATTAACCTTGTCATTGTTGGAACTTGACAAAACTAAACCTAAAAAAATACTACGCTAACAGATCTTCTATAAATTTACATGTTAAATTTTTTTTTTTATAAGCGACATAATAATATTGAATACGAGTACTAGGAGTACTCAATCCGTTTATAAAGGAAGAACGAATTACAACAAAGCCTGTACGGGATTATCCATCCAAGATGTTACAGATGGTAATTGAATCGAATCTCACCCGCAAAAGCGGCATAAAACCATTCCCAGGCCAACATTTTTGCCATGAAAAAGATCTCTCGGCTGCCCTTCACCCCTCCATTAAACACTATATCGTTTCTTACTAGCCAAATAGCCCGAACAACCGACAACCAAATAATTATACTACTAAGATTATTTCTATCCCGCCTACACAATACCGAATGGAACCGTAAAAAGTGCTCTGGGATGGAAAGAATAGTAGGATACAAAATTACTCCTACCCATTCCATGATGAATTTTCAAACTTCGGCAGCAACACAACAAGATAAAAATAGATGAGGATGTGTTTCTTCAAAACCCGAACATAATGGACAAACCAAGTTAAGCGCACCTGATAAAACACCTCTTCTTGCCAACTCATCCCTTGTTTGTAGTCGATTGTGCAATAGCCTCCAACTGAACACTTGTATATTCGACGGCACCTTTGATTTCCAAATGAGTTTGAGGACTGCCAGCTCTTCCGCGCTTAAGGTTAATGCCTGATCCCACCCAATCGACAACCTATTGAAGGCCGATTTAACAGAAAAACCTGCTGTCGAGGGCCACCAAACAAACACATCTTGATTCAATAGATTTGGCGCTATATGCTGCAGGATATTATATAAACTGACACTAGCTTCAACCTCCATCGCTGACAGAGGAGTAGAAATGTCGCAAAAGGACCATACCCAATTATTCTGTTCGAAATAACCAGCTTCTGAAATCCTCACCAACGGTTCCTGCAATGCCTCAAATAACATAGGGAATTGATTACACAGTGTGTCGTTACCTATCCGACGATCCCTCCAAAAATCTGTGTCTGCACCGTTACCAATCTTACACGATATGCACTTGCGAAACCAATTTGCTTCAGCTCCCCATACACCTAACAACAGAATACACAAGTCCCTCCACCACAAAGAGTGCTTTGGATTAACGCTAGGAGAACCGTCTGCCCGAACTGCACCCTTTATGTCTCCATATTTGAAAGTTAAAACGTTATGCCATAGTGACCCCGTCTCGACCATAATCCTCCAACCCCATTTACTCATTAATGCTCTATTGAAAGTTTCGCAATGCTTCACACCGAGACCACCAGCGGATTTCGATAAGCAAACAGTCGACCACGCCACCCAATTCATCCTTCGCAAATTTTCTTTCCCATTCCATAAAAAAGCACGTTGAATGCTAATAAGTTCTTGGATAACAACATTTGGAGCTTTGTAGAACGAGAATGTGAACAGAGGAATGGAATTCAGAACTGAATTGAGAAGAGCTATCCGACCACCCAAATTAAGATACTTGCCTTTTCAAGAAACCAGTCTGCTCCTTACCTTTGTCAAAACCGGATCCCATGAAGACCGTCTTCGAGGGTTACAGCCTATTTGGATGCCAAGAAAAATAAATGTTAAATTAAACAATGTATATTGTAATTAATGTTAAAGTAGAAAAATATTTGCATGAAAACCAACATAACATATAATTTTACAAATAATTAATTATAATTTTTTATTAATTAAAAAACAAAAATTAAATATTTGTTTCCTACTCTATTACAAACACTTTCATGAATTTAATTAAAAATAAAATAAAATTTTAAATAAATTTAAATTTCTTTCTTTTTTATTTTAATGTTTTTAAAAATATGAATTTAAGTTTCTTGTCATGCAAGTATTTTTAGTTAAACTAAAATCTAAAAAATAAGCCAACACCAACACATGGTGTAATTGTAATCTCCATAAGAAAATTAACCTTGTGTTTTGTAATCATCATCTTAAACACGTTCATTCTCTAAAACATTGAAATGGGTGTGTTTCTATTTGTAACCTTAATAGTTCCACAAATCTTCTTGTGAGTGTGTCTATGTTTTGCACTAGGTTTAGGATGTGGATTTGGAAAAGGCCATCCACATTTGTGGCACACATAAACTCTATGATTCTCGTGTCCCACAAAATCAAGATGATATTTTCAAAATTAAAAATAGAATAAAAACTGATAAAATCCATAAAGATAACGACGTTTTGTAAGTCTTTTTGTTATTGGGTTGTTTTTTAAAAATAAAATAGGTTAAATTTTGATTTTTTTAGATTTAAGATAAATTTGATGATGAAAATGGTGAAGGAGAAGAGGAAAGAAGTTGAAGTTATATCAAATATATTATGTGTTAAATGTTTATTGATAAAAAAAATTAGATCTTTAAAAATAAAAAATCAATAAAATATATGATAGATGTTAGAATAATAATACAAGTGTGAGTAAGTGGGAAAATAGCCTCCCATTAGATAGAAATGTGATAACTTGAACATTTATAAGTGGGAGAACTCATTCACCTATCACCTTAAGGTTTTATGTGGATAATTGATGTGTGTCTCACAAAGGTGCATAATCCTCAACTTTGTATCAATGCTCCTAGTAACTCCTCCCAACAAATGGTATCATGAGTCTTTGGTTTCGAAAAAGGGACCGACTTACTTGTATCGAAATGCCCAGTAAATAGTGTCCCGTTGCAAGGTGTCAACGGTGGTACAAGTGTGAGGGGGAGCATTGTGGACTCACACTTGAGGGAGAGTGTTAGAATAATAATGCAAGTGTGAGTAAGTGGGGAAATAGTTCCACATTGAATAGGAATGTGGTGATGACTTGAATATTTATAAGTGAGAAAACCCACTCACCTATCACCTTTAGGTTTTATGTGGATAAGTGGTGCGTCTCTTACAAATTAATGTGCATAATCTTCAACATTGTATCAATGCTCCTAGTAACTCCCCCCAACAATACACACTTACAAGTATTATCTCACCTAAAAGTTAACGCAATTGACTAAATCGGCTAAAGGAATAGTTTTTAAAAAACTAAAACGTAACGTTTATTAAATAAACACTACTACAAATGATACATTTTATGACAAAACTTTCACCTCAGTCATTGAAAATCTGAGGTCAATGTCTTGGAACATGCCATTATTTATTATTAAATAAATATATCTAATACACCGACATAAAATGTTGCACACTATTTGAGCTTCGATTCTCAACTCCTACAATTTTAAGTTTTATTTAGAACCAAGAAGACGTCTTACATTTGACAAATAATATTATCCCTCGATTTTTGTATAAAACCGAGGGTAAAAATAATATGTCACCTAGCAAATGTGGTTTATCTTTTTATTTGTAAATCAAATCATATAATCCTTTGGTTTCTTAAATAAGTGAGGGAATATACAATCCGATTTTATTATAAAAGCACTTGTTAATAAATTTCTACCATAACCCTAGCTTATATGTAGTCGCTTCACTCCAAACTCGTACGCATAAGTCTTTTGGATGAATTACAAGACAAAAAAAAATATGATGTTGCAATATATCCCTTGAACAAAACATTTTAATATTGTTGTTAATCAAAATCTACTATAATTCTTCTCACTTTCTTAAAGAAAATATATTTTCTGCCCTTGTAATCTATTTCACGTGCTGATGTTGTTGTTTTGAAATAACCTTTGTATGTTGTTAATCAAAATCTGCTCAAGATATTTCCAACACTATATATCTTGCTCTCTTCCCTGTAAAAACATTTACTCTAGAAATACTCAAGAACTCGGGGAACACATCTCTGTGATGATTTGCAAGTGTAGAAAAAAAAATTATATTTGGAACAAATAACTTATCAGAATTGTCAAAACTTGATTTTGTTGTAAACAATGTATTTTAATATTATATGTAAACAATGAAATTTTTTTAAAAAATAAAAAGTTTATTCACCTCGATTTACAACTGAAACTGAGGGCTTTGTGGAAAGAAATACTTGTTACCTCGATTTTTCTCATAACCGAAAGTATATTTAAGCATGTTTATTGAGAATATTCACCGTCATTAAACAAATCTGAATCATCTACTAAATGAGTGTCAACACTCTAGACACTATCATTAGTGATTAACGTGAAACTTAAGAAACATCTATTATAAAAGCATTTTGGGTATCAAAATTTGTTAATGAAACATATAACATGAAAACTTTGAAACATAAAAAAGTGTGGTAAGTTCTCAATAATAGATTGGAAGAGAAAAAATAAATTGAATTTAAGATTTGTGTTCTATATAACTTTAAAATTTATTTTATTTACCTAACCATATTTTTTCAAATCAAGCATTATTTATATTTTGTTCAGATGATCAATATGATGAATTTGAATTTACAAATGAGTATTAGAGGTAGCTTATTCTGCTATTATCAAAAGTAAAATAATAATAACCAAACATAATCTAGTTAGTAACTATTTAGAACAATGCTCTTAATCATAACTCTCATAATCCAATAATCCATATAACAGAGCCATAACAAACTTCATAATACAAATAACAATTTATTTTTATTAGAAATTTATAACACAAACATTCAAATTTTTATATAAAAATACACAAATTGATAAAGTTGTTCCATCATAATTTTTACTGTAAA
The DNA here is from genome assembly GCF_029867415.1 of Vicia villosa. Classification (NCBI taxonomy): domain Eukaryota; kingdom Viridiplantae; phylum Streptophyta; class Magnoliopsida; order Fabales; family Fabaceae; genus Vicia; species Vicia villosa. The sequence goes on along the minus strand of NC_081184.1, from coordinate 167,818,856 downwards.
ATTTTCATTTCATAAAAAAATATACATTTTCTATCAACATGCATAAAATCTGCATCGATTACAATACAATCCTAAAATTACAAAACATAAATCTGCAAAAGTTTCTATCCCCAAAAATTTTATGTTATGCCATTTCTATGTTCCTTGCTGGTGGCTGATAAGTGTGCAGGCTTATGCCATTCCATGTTATAAATAAATGGAACACACATTTCAGTTTATGTGGCCATTCTGCTAAAAAACACTTCTATCAACACCACAATCACAGTATCAATTCTAGCTTGCTTTGTAGGCATACATGTATCCATGAAGCTTTCTTACTTCTTCAGATGACTCGGTTAGTAAGTGATCCACGTAGAGACAGATAGTGGATGCGCTGAAGCAGAATAACAGAACAATGAATACATCTATTTAGTTACAGCTTACAAAACAAACCAAGACAGACTGCAAAATCGAATTATGGCTTACCTAAGAGGCCCAAATGGCAGCCATATGATATCCCAACGGAACTTTGCCAACCTACATAATAAAAGATGAGAAGAAGCAGCTGAAATAGGTGGTACAGACAGAAGAAAACACAACTGAAGAGTGTGCTGAAAGAGCACTACAGTAGGGAAAAACTATTAGAATTTGTACATTCTTCTATTACTTTTCAATTTTTGAAGAGCCACACACTATAGAACTGATTTTGATGTGTTTGGTTCATCAAAAATAGAATTGATTATGTCCACTAAAATTGATTGTACTCGAAACTAGGATTTGTAACTTTTGAGCTTAAACATGATTTTCACACTGAAATTTATTGTTCAACTCACTACATAAATGTATTCAAACATAAATCACTTTTAACAAAAACCAACTTTACATAATCAATTCATTCGAAATCAATTTCGGTCACCAGAGAACCAAACATGCACATAGGCCCTTTTGATTGATGGAGCTAGAAAATTCAAACTGAATGCAAGCAACAGCCAAAAGATGCATCAGTTTCCTGCTATGATTTAAGTTTGGTGATAGACCAATTAACACTAAATCTATCTTGATATTTTTTTGTCTACCTTTATCTATTAAATTTTGTTTGGGAGTTTAGAGGGGAAGAGTGAGGAGAGTTTTGAAAAAAAGGGAAGGATTTAGGTAGAAAGGAGTTTAGGGGTTCATTTTTATTCATACAAAATCCCTCTAGTTTAGGAGAACTAAAATATTGTATTGGAAAAGAGATTTTGAAGATTTGGGAAGGCTTTGATAATCTACGTTTGTTATAATCTTCCGAAAATTAAAAATATGTTAATAATAAACATTTATTTATCATTCTATACAAAATCATTCTTTCAAAAAATATTAAGATTTCTCTATATTTTCTTAAAATTTTCGTTTTCCGAAGTTCTTTCTTCCCCTCCTCTCATAACTCGCAAATGGAGCCTAACTAACGGACTATCATTTGTCTCGTGAACCCTCCTTACCAGTTCTCTGTGAGTCTCGTCCACATATGTCGAAACTCCAAACCACCTAAAATAAGAGCCCTTTATCTTTTCTACAATGATAGCTACCTCAACTTTTTCTCTAATGATTTCATTCCTCCTTTTGTCTTGTGCAACCATTTATTCACTATAGCATTCTCATTTGTGCAGCAACAAGCATAGCATACCCCTCTTGATAGCCTTTTTTTCTTATTTAATACTCAATCACATACAACATTACAGGTCATATAAATCATGGTTTTTAGATTCAAATCATGAAACTGAAGACTTAATTTCCGAATTGTGAATCGAATCTTATGAATTATAAGATACATTATGGATAAAAAAAAGAAGACATTTTTAAGCATAGACAAGTGACATAGCAACATTATAAGTTGATGATATGCCATTTTCAAACTCCAAAATAAATGAAGACATAAGTCATGAATAAATGACAAAAGAAAAGTTGATGATTGCACCAAGTTTCGGTAGTGATTCATTAGAATGAATCGAGATTTATCATAGTGAATCAAGATTCAGTATGAGATTTATATCCAAAATAGATACACTATGGATTCTTATCAATTAGGCTCCGTTTCATATGAAATCTGGATATGAATCACAATGTATTGTAAGATACTAACAACTCATGATATGAAGTGTTAAATTTCTCGACTATTATTTTATTTCAATGTTCCACCCATCCCACTTGGACCCTATGGTAGCATACCCATTGATTTCCTCGTTGTTAGTAATGATATGAAACATGCTACTTAAAACATGGGGCTAGTCGTCTTATATGTTCTTCAAATTTCACCTCCAAGTTAATATTTGCATGCCAAGATGGTATAAATCCATTCAAAAACTCTCATATTGGTGTAAAGTAAGCGAAAACATATTTATCAAAATGATATAAGTCATATATGAGAAATAACTTCTATCCAATGTTAAAAAGACAAGATAGAATTTAAAAGATATATTATATGCAATATGTAACTTGTGAGCATGAAGAAAAAGTTAAATTTTAAGTTTTCTTCCTGCATGTAAGTTATATTTCTCATATAGAATTTGTAATTTCGTTATACTGTTTTGATAAATACTTTTGACTTGCATCAATATCATTTTATATGCTCTATTTTACTTCTACTTTGAGGAAAGCCAAGTGTGTCCAAAGGTTGTCTCTAACTTCAATGAGCATGTTATATTTCGTGTTGATCTCACATCAATCTCAACTCATTAGGGACTAATTTGCATATGAACATCTAGAACAACGATGAACCCATATGGCGTATATAAAATGCACTTGTTGGTACATATCTAAGAACTTTACCTTGACATGTAGTATAACCAGAAAACTGCCAGAACAGTGCTAATATACCACGAGTACCAGATCCATTTCCTGTGATGCAATGACTCGTTATGCAGTCCTTTGATGGCAAATGAGAATGCTAAAACAGCCACCCAATCTGTAGAAGTTATACAGTTAACAATGTGTACAGTAATAGTCCTCAAAATTTAAAAACTGAATAGCATATCATATTTCACCCACAAATGTAAATTGCAAATTAGTACAAGCCTAAAGAAAATTCGAGGGGTGCAAACTGAATGTAAAGGGTCTAAAATTCAGAATTATATAGTAAAAGGACAATGCAATAAGAATCAAAGAAATAGGCCATGATATAAAATAAGCATGATGCCCGATAAAAAGAGAAATATGTATAAGATCTGGGATAAAAAGAGAAATGAACCTGCAGATATAATCATCCATGAGTATATCTCCTTCATGAAGTAAGCATGATGCCGCTGTTCATCAGAAAACAAAGAATTGCAGCAACACACATTTAGTTAAAGAACTAACCTTTAAATTTAGAAGAGGATAAAACAAAAACGGTTAGCTAGAAGGAGTAAGGACTACAGTATTATAAATTTGGAAAGAAAAAAAGAGTATGAATACATGGCATTTCCAAATGTGGCCACTTCTCGAGGAACATGATCATAAAATAACTACATAACAACTTATTTTACACACGACTTATTGTTTCTTTGTCATGAAAAGAGGTTTTATTGATACGACAGAAACTAGAATAGTTGAAGAAGCATACCAGTTCCCATGGAGATGAAACCTGGTGGAAGATTGAGTACAAAATAAACAGGATGTAACAGATGACTAGAGCCACAAATACAATCTATTAAATAAATAAAAAAAACAAAAAAAACAAGGTTAGCATGAATTCAAGATTTTATAGATGAAGTAATAGACAAATTGGTACTCGAACTTGTAAGCTCGGATCAAAATAGTCCCATAGTTTTTAGTGAATTGGCAAATAAATCCTATCATTCAAAATGATCACTTTATGAACATTAGGCCTGAGACCTAATAGTATAAAAACATTAAAAGGTGACTATTTTGAAAAACGCACACACCATAAACATGGACACGGACACAGACATTGACACGTCAACACCAGTACTAATTTAAAAAAAAATGAATAAATTAAACGGAATCACAAATGTTGGTTCCAGACACCCGTTTTTTCCAAGGTGTATGTACTCCATTTACTAATTCACATAAATTAGGGACTATGTTGACCTATTTTAAATATCAAATTTCCTATTCAATCTTGATAGATTTCAATAAATTTATGCATAAAAGGAAAAATGTGATATTGCATGTAACTGAAATTTGTAAAATGTACCCTCCAAAAGCGACTCTGCTGAGCTTGATTCCTTTCTAAAGAACGAACCAACTCTTCTTGCTCTGTACATCAAAATCTAAATCATTATCATTATCAATTAGAATAACAACATGAACCAAATGAAAAATTGAGAAAAAATTGATTTTTTTTGAAGTTTTATGAAATTCAAAATAGATGATAAGGGAGAAGAAAAAGACCTTGAGTGTCGAGGGGGCGAGAATCATCGTCGTGAACGGGAAGAGAAAATTTGTCACCTTCCGAATTCTTCCGTAACTTTCTTGCAAGCTTTTTCATTTTCTCACTTTATTTTTCCTCACCTGTCGCTGCTTTTTCCCTTCGCAAGTTTGGAAATTTTATCCTTGAATTGGGGTCATTTTAAATTTAGGGTGTGTTTGTTTCATGGATTCTTAATTTATTCTCAGCAATTTCACATTAATTTTTTGCATTTCCATGTTTGTTTCAAGTATTTATTAATTATGCTTTGGAACTTTTTATTTTTTGGAACTTAATTTACACTTGATTTTTTCATTTTCTATTACCATGTAAAAGGATGGGAATCTTATATTCCCATGAGAATAAGATGTAACTTCCAATAACTTTCCATTTTTATTTATTTAATTTCTTTATTTTTTATTTTAAATATTTAAACTAAATATAATTTATAAACATTCTTAGGAATTTAAACTATTTACCAAACATAAGGATAGGAAAAACATTCCTGGTAATAATGTTTCCCAGAATTATAATTTTAATTCTTGAAACAAACACATCTAGAGTTTAACTTTCTAATATTCACATGTAGTTCTAATTTATGAAATTGTACATGCGCATATGAGAGACCGAAAGTGAGGATGGGGACAAAAAGTATTTTAAAATGTGACATATAAGTATTTTTTTTTTTATCATAGGACCAGAAGTGTTTAAAAATAGAATAGAGAGACTAAAATCGTGAAAATACAAAAATAAGAGAATCAAAACTGTAATTTAGCCAAAATATTATAGAATGATTTTAATTTAGGTTAAATAAGTTTTTAGTGCTTCTAAATATTTCAAATTTTGTTTTTAGTCCCTCAAAAAATTTCGAAGCTGATGTGGCATGCCAGTGTGGTCAAATGCTAACGTATGCCACGTGGCTAAGGTAAACATGATAATTAAACTCATAAAATTTCGAAGCTGTAGTTAAAATCGTAGCTAATTTCTAGCAAAATTTTTAGATTAAAAAATACAATTAGTTCACATTTTCAGGGTAGAAATTGTCAATCTCCAGATCTTAACAAACCGAACAAAAACAGTAGATTAATATACCAGACAGAAATTTAAAATTAAGTGCTAAATTAAACATAACAATCTAAAAAACATAAAGATGGTAAAGACCACACAGTCCACACGAAATGAAAATATTTTCCATTAGAGCCGACAAAGTACACTAGAGTGGAACTTCAAGATCCATAGCATAAAAATAGAAAATCTATAGTAGCACCTTAGATCTAATAGATGTAAGGGAGCAAGATACAAGAGGGTGACAACTACCATCTCTTCTAACTGTTTAAATACAACTCTACTGTAGGTCCACAAGATTCCTCTAAGTATTTGTATTTTGGTGTATCACCAGATTTTTTTTGTTGCCCTATAGATTTTGAGTTATTTGAATCTCCCTGGGTAACACCCAACTAGAAGATGATTCTTCTAAAAAGAAATTTAGAATCCGTTTGTTTTGATTTTCTTAAAAAATGATTTTTATAGTATTACATGTAAAATAAAAATTTACAAATAAATTTTTTATAAAAGTTTCAAATAAAAATTTTGCTAAATAGTTATTATAGGATTTAGAAAAAACGAATATAAAAAAACTTGTAATATTTTAAAAAACAATTTTAAAAAATCTATTTTCAAAAATACAAAGAAAAAATTCATTTTTTAAAAACTGAAATAAACTGACCCTAAATCTTGATTATTTGCTTTGTTGTTCTAAGACAGATTAATGAGAAGCTATACCTTAACATCCTTGAAAAACATAGACACATTTGTTACTTATTTGTAGGTTTCTTTTATTTTCAAACTTTATGATAATTAACGATAATAGTTTTTTAATAAAAATTATATTTCAAAAATGATATTAATATTTGTGAATTGCATCACCTTTTTATAATAGTATTAATATTTTTCTGTTTCAAGCTTTCTACCCTTTCTTTGTTCAACATTTGCAGCTTGTATAATGTATTCTTCCTTAATTTATTCTAGTACTTAGGTGTGGAATATTGATATTTACATTGGTGGATTAAAAAAGACCTTATTTTTTTGTGTTGTAAATGAAAGAATTTGCAGCTGTGCCTGTAAGAGGCATCTTATGCTTAGAAGGTCATAGTTCTTTTATCTGGTTTGTTAGTGTCAATGAGGATAAAAATCCCCTTTAGGTAAGATGGTATAGACTATGTCATATCTCATTACAATCTTTACAAATTTCATAGAATAATCTATTTTACAATCCATTTTACAATCCACAAAGTTCAAATCAAGAGAAAATAGTTTCCATGCTAAAGCAATCTTATTTAAAAAATAATTCACTGTACAAATTTCATATTACACTAAAGAAACAAAAGTATTAAAGGTTGTAAATATATTTTACTTAAATATCACTACTTTACTTAAATCTCACTAGATTTCTTTCGCTGCCTAATAGGTTTTGAGTTATTTGAATCTCCCTTAACATTATTGTGGTTAACACCCAGGTTCACATTGCGCTTCAATGATGGTTTTGGAAGTCCAACCCAAGTTTTATGATATTTTGACACTCAAGAATCATTTTAAATGCACGAATATTTGATTGATTTGAGATAGTGCTAAGAGCAGGAGATTGACAATTTCCACCCTGAAAATGTCGCTACTTTAAATATGAACAGATTGTATTTTTCAGAACTAGAAATTTTGCTAGAGATTAGCTGAGATTTTAGCTACGGATTAGCTATGAATTTTTATGGGCTCAAGTATCATGTTGACTTTAGCCACATGCCATGACACGTCACCATCTGACCACGCCGGCATGTCACATCAACTTCTGTTAACAGACGTTGACATGAGGGACCAAAAGTGTGGACTAAAAACTTTCAGAGGATCATTATTTGAAGAAAATTATTTGAGGGACTAAAAACGCAATTTGAAATATTTAGAGGGATAAAAACTTATTTAACCCTTTAAATTTTTAATATAATATTTTTTTCCATTACAATTCTTAATTGATATTATTTTTATAACTCTCAATTAAATATTTTTAGAATTTAATTGAAATATTGACAAATTGACTAGCTATCAGTATCATAATTGTAAAATTGGCGTTGGGATGTGATTATTTGTCCAATTCAAACGCTTCACCAAACACCTAAATCTTGAAATGTTGATTCCACTCTATCTTGAAATTATTTTTAGAGGAATGATATATCATTCATTATAAACTAATCAATCTATTATGTTGATTCCCCACTATTCTATTCCTCTAAGCATGCACCAAAGACATACTACTAAAGAAACTTTCATTTTTCATATCAAGGTATAGGTGTCAAAGCGGATGTTATTATATCCCTTTGGCAAGAGTATTTTGATAGAGTAATACGGCATAATGATATTTTAAATAACCATGTTTTAAATTTTAAAAAAAAAAACATATTTTGGAAGCAATTACTTAGGGGACGGTTTATGGGTGCCCTACACATAGGAGTCACTTCCATAGCGCCTATGTGTTATTTTTTAACCAATGCACCACCTCCATGGCGCCAATGTGCAAGTTTAAAATGGACTGCCATGTGGGTGGCGCCAATGCCCATGTGTAATTTTTTTTTTTTAATTTTTAAAATTTGTTTTTTATATAAAATTAAATATTAAATGAATAATTAGAAATACAAAAAACATATATTAATGATAAAAGCTGCAAGTAATATAAAAAAATTACAAATATTCTAATGACTATGGTCATCGTAACGACCGTCAGTTCCGCCCCTAGGCGCTATCCGATTTCGTAGGAGACGTTCTTGACCCCTATCCCTTTGAGGTTTTTGTCGTGTTTGGGTAGGTGGGCCTTGAAATAGTCCCTCCATGCGCTTGTTGTTCATGTACTCTTCGATCCTACTGTCAAAGAGTTGGTTCCCCATTCCCTCATAGTTTTTTCGTGGTGGTGGGGGTGGTGGGGTTGCCATATATGGTTGGTAGCAACTCACACTTGAATTGCCTTGCTAAAAAAGCATTGTTGGTTGGGGTGTGGTGTAGCCATATTATCGTTGTTGGGAGCTACTGTAAAGTGATTCCTGTGTGATTATTGGGTGGCTTGGGTAGTATTCCTCATCTAGGTTCAAGTTAGGGCTAAGATGAGATATGGAGGAGCCTGTCTCATAGCGTTGTTGGGCGTAGCCATATGATTGTTGTTGTTGGTATGGTTGTTTTTGGTAGGGAGTTTGATAATCTGCCTGGTAAGGATATTGGTATTGGTGTACGGAGGTTTGATGGTATTGGTACCGAGTTTGGTATGAGTTATATTGGCTTTGTTAGCTTGGTTGGCTTGGTTGACGTTGTTGGTGTTGTTTGCTCTTGTGGAAGGTGAAATTGATGGGGATTGGAGTTTCTTTCTCAAAAATCTCCGGACATACGTTGCTCTCCAACTTGGGCTCTGTTTGATTTCAGATAGGCATGCTTCCATCGAGAGTGCGTACAACAATCCAACAAACGGTTGGAACGACCCACTTTCAACGCATGTACTGTATTCGACATATTGCGCAAAATTTCATGTAGGGGATCAAGGATAGGGTTTTTCGGAAGACTCCTGTCAATGTTGGGTATGCATTAACTCAACCAACGTTCCAACATTATCGACGTGAAATCGTATTGTCAAATCCGGATGCAGGTAGATGGATAGATAATCTAGACAGAGAGAAATGGACTAGGACTTACGACAACAGACAACGATGGGGCACATGACTCCAAATCTTGTGGAATCAATGAACGGTGTTTATAAGGGCATCAAACACCTTCCAATTACTGCCTTGGTGAGATCAACCAACTTTAGGATGGCCTCCCTTTTCGCAAGAAGAGGTGAGCGGTGGAGTGCAGTTTCAGAATCGGGACAACTATTCAGCGGAAGTTGCATGAAATTTATGAAAGAACAATCTGCCAAAGCCAACAGCAATTATGTTACAGCTTTTGACGAATTCAACCGCACCTTCAGTGTCAAAGAAACAATTGACCATAGTGAGGGCCTGCCGAGACAATAGTACAAGGTTCAGCTGGAAGAAGGGTGATGCGACTGCGGAAAGTTTCAAGCCTTTCGCATGCCTTGCTCCCATGTCATAGCAACATGTTCATATGCGCACCGAGATGTCTTAGCACTCTTATCTCTTATTTACAAGACCGACACCTTGCTCGCAGTATACAACAATGCATTTCCAGTTATGGCAAAGGAGGATTACTGGCCTGCGTATGAGGGAGAGGTAGTTTGGCATAATGACAACATGCGGCGAAAGAAAAATGGTCAACCCAATAGCACGCGTATCAGAACCAAGATGGATGATCATGAAAAAATGGTAAGAAAGTGTAGCATTTGTAGTCAAGTCGGGCACAATAAAAATAATTATCCTAATCGTGGAGCAACCTCCACAACCAATAATTGTATGTCATGTATTTGTACTATCTTTTATGAAATCAACTAGACTTTCTTTATTCCTGAAACATATTGGTGTTACAACTGAACAGACGCAAACAAAGATTTAAACAACAACAACACAAACAACTCTAAACAACAACAACACAAACAACGCTTAACAACAAACACGGACGTAAATTAACTGCATTAAAACAAGTACAGTTTCACGCTATCACAACCATCAAAACTATGTCATTTGTGTCATGCATCATGACACAGACATCATTGTCATTCTTAACTTCATCCCACCAACGTTCGATTTTTCCCGTGATAATTGACGTCCTCATTCTCTACCTCTGGATTCGTCTGATGCTTTCACCAGCTTCGTACTTCGCGTCTAACTAACGCAACAACGACCTCTTCAGATGGTTCATGGAATGAATGTTCCAAAATTTCATTTTAATCGGAGGTTTCACAATTGAGTAAAACACATGACCATCTTTCTTAAAAATCGGCAAATCCTCCATGACGAGAAAAATCTAAGAGAATATGAGAAAACGTTTGAAAAAGGTGTGAAAAATGAAAGGATTGAGTATATTTATAAAAAATACCCTAACACATAAGAGCCACCCCATATGACTCCTATGTACAAAATATGTACATAGGCGCCACAAAGGGAAAACACCAATTTAAGCTACAACATTGGCGCCATCTAAGGTGGCACATTCATTCAAAAAATATCACCAAGGCACCATGGAGAGTGGCTGTTATATGTACAAAATATGTACATAGGCGCCACAAAGGGAAAACACCAATTTAAGCTACAACATTGGCGCCATCTAAGGTGGCACATTCATTCAAAAAATATCACCAAGGCACCATGGAGAGTGGCTGTTATGTTTAGGACTCCCCCAAAACCATCTATTTACCAGGACCTAGTTTTTTTAATTTTTTTTTTTAAACATGGTTATTCCAATTTTTTTTCATATTATTAAACACTTACATCCATTCTTTCCATATTATTAAACACTTACTTCCGTACTATTTTCCAAATTAAAAAATTGTGCTTACATAAACTCCTGTTGGAGAATGACACCACTGGTGTAACCAGCCTAGAGTGGTGTTTGTTTAGTTTTTCATCTAGGCCATTGGCCCTCCTTTGTTCCAAAAAAAAAAATTCAAATAAGGTAGTGTTACTAATTTATTCGTAAAAAACACCAAAATGAAAGTATGAAAAAGTTACATTCACCAACTTAATTCCTTTGAAATGATTTTACATAAAACAACATACTCTTAAACTAAACACATTCTTAATGAATAAAGGTGAAGAAAGGGAGTATAAAAAAGTTACATTCACCAACTTAATTCCTTTGAAATGATTTTACATAAAACAACATACTCTTAAACTAAACACATTCTTAATGAGTGAAGGTGAAGAAAGGGATTGAGATAAGCAATAAGCAGTTAGGTTCCTGCAGCATTGTGTTATGGATTAAAGGATCATTTTAAGAACTGGCACTAGCCGGCTGATTTTCAGAGCCACAATGGTTGTGATGGTATAAGTTTATAAATATATACCAAATTTAATTACTTTGGTGACTTGGTAAATAAATCTGTGACAAGAATGCGGCTGCTACCAACTGGAATAAGAGGAAAAGAGTATCTGATGTTTAATCTTTCTAAGAAAGGTAAACAAAACAATTAAAACAGAGAATGAAAATTAATGTTGGCATACAACATATCCTCAATGTCTGAACAAAATTAAACTCAAAAATTGCTTTAACAAAACTAAAACACATTAATCTTCATCGTCAATAACCTTAGTGCCCAAACCTTTAAGCTCCTCCTTGGGGATTTCGACAACGGTAACAAGAGAATAGAGCTCTTCCTTAGCATCCTCATCATCGTTTCTCTTGCGAGCAATGCGTACCCTGATTCTTCTTGGGACACTTCTAATACCCTGGCTCCATATAGCCTTGTTCAACTTGACGTCAACACGAACATCATTGGTTCCCATTGCTTTTTGGGCAAACTTCCTAATCTCCTTGATGGCTTTAGGAGCCTTCTTCTTAAATGTGCTGTTTTACATAATAAGGATATCAATGACTAACAGAATTTCATGAAGTTAATACAAATTAACAATACAAAACACACAACAGCCTAAATTTTCTCCTATGACATTTCATTTCACAAGAGTAACTAAACTTTCTCCATTGACATGCCATTTCACAAAAGATGCCTAAACTTTCTCCACTGACATATCATTTCACAAAAGTATGAGTATAAACGTAACATAATATATCAATGTCGAGAGACCAAAATAAAAAATAATAGGTTGCAATCGAGGATGTGAACAATGCAGTTGAAACCTATGAAACACATACACTGAGTAAAGGTGTCCAGTACCAATGTCAGACACTTGTATAATCACCCGTTCCAAGAGGGTTGGAAAATTCAGACAAGTCTTCCCAAAAAAAAGTTTTTTTACTTTGATTTTGCGCACTTTGAATCGGTGTCCTACACTCTTACGACAATCATAAGACAGGATTTAATTTATGCTTCATAGGTTGAAACATATTTAAAAAGTTCCATCAAAATCTAGCACCTCACAAGAATAGATTTCTCCTCGTTAGCAGAATGTTTTGTATATCAAAGACAAACAAGATTCTTCTGCTATAGTACTTAGCTTGAATTGAAAATACTACCCAAACTAATAGTGAAAACTATGTAGTATTTCATACAGATGCACAATATAATTTAGGGTTCATTAAAATGAAAACAAACATGATATTTCGCTAAAAAGGGGTCAAAAGCTATAAATAATGTAATCATAATCCCTAAAAACTACAGAAAGAGCGAGTGTGAAGAATTACCATCCATGGAGGCGTTTATGGAGGTTAATGGTGTACTCTCTGGTAACCACCTCTTCCTTCCTACCGGCGCCGGTCTTCTCCACCATTTTCACTTGTGACCTAAATTAAACACAAGAATGATTCGGGAAGATCGATGAGATGAACAAAATGATGGTTAACGAAAGAGAGGTGGAGAGAACTTACGACGGAGCAAGCGATCCAGATACAGTGAAGGTTCGGAGTGAGGCAGACACAGAACGAAGGAATGCGATGGAAAATTAGCTTAAATATAAAACCGAGAAACCCTAATTTCTAATGGGCCTAGGGCTCGACTCGACCAAATGTTTTTTTTAGGCCAGATGCTTTCTTTTTATTTTTAAATTTCAAATTATTTAACATAATTTTAGTGATATGCAAGGGTTTTGCTAACTAGTTTGGACTTAGATACAACTTAAAAAAAAAAAATTATTTAACATAATTTTAGTAAAGAGTTGCTCTTCCAATCCTTAGTGGTGAAGAATCATCCGTATAAAATTTGAATGTGCTTTTGGGGCAATTCGAAGGTTAATTTTTAGACGCTCCTAATACACACCAAAATACTTCATAGGTGAGCCACTCCAATTTTGTCAAAGGATTGACGGAATGGTCCATCTGAAAATTAACTTTCAGACTAACCTTGGACATATCTTGAATTCATGATAGTGTGTTTATTTTACAATTCAATTGAGAATCTGAATGTTAAGTAATAAACTAACCTTCAGGACAGTAAGTTTCCCTCCTGGACAATAAATTTGTTATAAATTTAAAATATTTTAATAAACTTTATATTTTAACTCATTTATACAAAGTATGTGTAATTGTTAAAGTAGTGAGGTGTCTAAGAGTAAGGCTAGCAATGAACCAAACTAACTCGAAAACAGTTCGAAATTTTATTCAAAAATTAAATTGTTGAACTAGGTTCATGAACCAAATAAGCTGAGTATGAACTAAAAATTAAGTACGTTAACTAAATGAGCTGAATGTGTACTATACATAGTTCGACTCGTTAGGTTCATGAGTCAATTCGATTATATATGAGATAGATTATATTATCTTTAAGAGTAGGTTTAAAGATTTGCTCTAAATCTTAGTATCATTCTTTTTAATCTAACAGTTTTAATTGATAATTTATATTCTCAAGTGAACAAAATATTTCTACAAATAATTATACAAAATAAAATTAACGTCGTATAAATTTCAATCTTATAACTTTTATTTTATTTCTATATTTTTTATTTAAAAAATATTAATTTAAAATGTCAAATATATAAAAAAAAATAGACTAAAAGTTACTTTTAAGTCCGTGAAGTAAGCGGGTTGAACCTAACAAGATAAACCTAACGAGTTGAACCAAGATGCTTGTGAACTTCTAACAAGTTGAGTTTGAGCTGAAAAAGCAGTCTGTGATGAACTCGAACTCAAACTCGGTCAATTCTTAACGAGTCGAGTTTGAGGTGAAAAAGCACCTAGGCCATTTTCGTCTATTCTCCTCAATCGACGTTTATGTTTGTAGACGTGGCAGCTGAGCTGGCAAATGACTTTTGTCTTTCTTGTTTTTTACTCTCTGCTACATTCGTGTTCTGCAATTTCCTGAGAAATAAAATTAGGGGCTTATGGTTCCATCCAATTCCATCTCAAATTGTTCATCCAATTCTAGAAATTAAATGTTGTAGCAACAAGACTTTTGTCTTTCTTGTTTTTTACTCTCTGCTACATTCGTGTTCTGCAATTTCCTGAGAAATAAAATTAGGGGCTTATGGTTCCATCCAATTCCATCTCAAATTGTTCATCCAATTCTAGAAATTAAATGTTGTAGCAACAAGAACAATCTCTTGCAAAAACAACCCAGGATGAAAAAGTTGAAACTCATAAGCGTTTCTACTTCTAACGTCGCTCTGGGATCGAAGCTTATGATCTCTCACATTCAAATTATCACATTTTTGTAAAACTTCAAACTATTTCTCCTTCAGTTTCTTCTTTTGGCTTTTGATTTTATGCTGTTACAACATGAGTTGGAGTTTCATCGTTCTTCTCATCACTAACCGCTTATGTTTTTGGTGGCTTATCCTCGGCTTTCTCTTCCTTCTTCTCATTACAAGAGGATTCAGATCTCTCGACTTTGTTTCGTTCTCTTTCTTTGTATGTCAAAATCAACAATGGCGTAAGCGCTCGTTATTCCTTGACTCGACTTTGTTTCGTTCTCTTTCTTTGTATGTCAAAATCAACAATGGCGTAAGCGCTCGTTATTCCTTGACTGTCTTTCGGCATTAAATTTTTAGTGTTGATCACTTCTACGATTAGTTGTCTTGCATTAGCTTTTGTCATTTATGAATGAAGTTTGAAGTATTTCTTTGCTAAGTATGTACAAGCATATTAAAGAAATTTTGCTTTAGGAGATTCGCGAGTTATCTTGTTGCAGTATCGTTCCGCTATCAATGGAGTTGTTTGAGTAGACGTCAGCTTGGGTGTTATTTTGTTTTCGCATTTTCAGAAGGTATCCTTGATGTGATTCTTGTTATGGCTTTTTGGAAACTTTTGTTTGTGCAAAATTGTTATAGCGATTTTGCTAGTGTGGCTGTTGTGGCTTAACGGATCTATCTTAGCTCAGAGTTTGGGTTTAATTTTGGAGTGTGTTTTTGTCTTAATTTGAAGTTGTTTGTAACAAGTGTGTTTGGTTTTTAACTTTGTAATGGTTTGAATTCTGGTGTTCTATGCAGATTTTTCATGAGATATGCAATGAATGATATTACTTTATTTTTATTTATGTTAAATCCACATCGGCACATTACAATGCAACTTGGATGTTTTTTTTTTCAAACTTTGACTAATGGAGCCAATCTTAAGGACTAACGTGACGCTGTTTTAATAGTTAAAAGATCAATTTGAACATTTTAAAAATTAAAGGACCAAATTAGACCCTGAATTAAAGTTAAAGGACTAAAAAAATATTTTTCCCTTAATAATAATATTATTAGACATGTCCATTAGATTATTATTAAACATGTTTCTATGTACTTTAAAATAACATATTTGATTTATATTTAATAAAAGTATATTAGTTATTCAATGAAACCAGAATAAAATCTCTCTTATAATAGAGACGGGAAGAAGTATCAGCTACAATAAAAAGAGAGAAGTATTAACTTACTAATAAGAGCTTAATTTTGCAACTTTGAGAGTAGCAGTTCAAATTTCCTAAAAATTGATTGTACAGCCAACTAAGCGTCTTATACATGTTGTTTTTATAGAATTTTATACAAATGTTTTAAACACGGAAAACTAATTAAAGATAAAACTAAAAAATACAAACGGAAAATGTTTTATACTGCCAAATATATCTTATTTTTGCTTCTACTCACTTCTCATCATTATAAAAATCTCTTACCACCTATTCCCTTCTTTGAACTTTCGAAGTGATCCATGGAAAAAATAGAGTACTAATAGATGACACAAAGATACACTCTTGTTAGTGTCAATGTGTCATGCATCAGGAGCACTCTTGTTCTGCCCAGGAACTGTCTACCAAAATTACTAATTTGTGAGAAACAAGAAAATAGCCAGTCATAAATACAATATCCCACTAGCATCCATTTTCCAGATGTTCTTGTCAAGATGCAAGTGAAACCGCTGGATGCGGGTGAAGCAGATACCATACCTATATATAGCTGACACCTAACTTACCTTCTAAGTCATAACTGACATGTGTAATAATAATCTACTCTTACAATGTTGATATGCACGTTCTGTCTTTAGCGAAATACTAAGAATCACACTGTTGGAAAACTTCTACTTAGTGGCTCTGCCAAGCAAGTGTCTGCTATTAACATGACCACTACGCGAATGTTTCCACAGACTAAGAGCCAAAACTGCCAGACCAGCAATTCCAGCTAAAATCTGCCATAGAAAAAAAAGCAACAAGTGATTATGATTGTTTATAATGTAACCCGGGCATAAATCTCCCCACAAGAGACCTATAGTAACAGACCTTTGCTTCTCTGCCACAGTTTGTTCGAGTAGATTGGAATACTGCTTTCAGGAACTTAAAAGGAGACGACTTGGGCATAAGAATCACCGCAGTATACTGTTTTTTGCAAGGATAAGGCAATATTCTTTGTAGTGCCAACTGTGCAGCTGACGGTGTAAGGGACGATCTAACTTTTAACCGCCCTTCATCTTGAATCTGCAGCCAGATAGTTGCAGAATAAATAACTTCTCATTTATACGAAAACGAATAAACATGACACTGTAACCTATGCTTCCATCACAATAGGCAACACAAATAGATCATTTAATAGTATAAAAAGAAAAAAAGTTTATGCCTGGACGCACTTTCTAATCAAGATCATGAAAAGAAAAGCTGAATGGTTATTTGTATTAGATAATAACTTTCAAAAAGATAAAAAATTCAATGCCACATTCAATTGCCAAATCAAAATGGATTGTTAGGATATAGGAAAATTATCTTATAATATTTTCATCAATCTTTGGAGTAATTTTAGAGTAACTTCAATTATCTCTTAGGATTGAGTATCAAATTATTAGTGTAAAAAAATAATATAATTTTATTATTTTGAGTATTCCTTTTCCTACATATATATTTAAAAGTCTAACCCCATAATTTCAACAGTAACTGAAATAGAGAGATATTCTACATTTATTTAAGTTTTCATTTTAAACTAAAGCAACAGTACTAGAATTAGAATCCTCGTGACAGACAGCAATTGAGCTGATTGAAACATAAAATACAAACAAAAGGACAGTAATAGACACTAACTTCGAAAGAAGTGCCAACGTCACCAGAATAGACTCTTGATTGGTAGCTGTGTAAAATCTTGTCCAGCCAGAAATAATTTTCCTGAAAGAGCATGTGAAAATAAGAAAAAGAAAATTGAGAGGGTACTGTTACGCCCATGATCCATTCCTTTCACCCACAAATCAGGATGCCCTTGTAGATAAAAGTGACGTTAGAAGACGGAGCTTTTGAATTTTATCATTATTTAAAGTTGAAATGTGATATGATGATTTGTGTGTCCTGGTGTATCTATTCTATTACATTGATAGCATAGAAAAGGCTATGATGTTAATGAAACAAACTTTAAGGCTAAATTAACCTGCAATCCATTCTCATGCGCTCTTTGCTCAATTTCAAGTACAGTTGAAACATCCTGTTCTGTAGGTCCTTCCTCTTGAAGACGCAACATTTCGTCCAAAGCAATATCTACCTGTAAATGGTTTACAAGACAGTAAATTTCACCATCTAGTAGCATAAAAAGTTATCTTATTTTACAAATGCATGAGACTTGCCAGCTTGGAAGATATCTCCGGATCACATGAGAAATTTATGCTAACGTCTCCACGAACAAGACCAGTTCTTGAGGGTTTATTACCACCAAGGAATACCGAAACACCTACAGAGTATATCTGGTGCAGACAGGTGAAATCTCAGAATTAATGGACCATTAAGATGACTGAAAGAAAACACTGATACACACCTGCCCATGCTTGAAACGGAGAACCTGCATTATTTTTGTTTCCAGAAGCTTGCTCAGGAACCCAACGAAGTGAATCTCTTCAACCTGCAAGTCATGCCCCAAACAGGACCAAACACAGATTATACAAGTTATTTGTAAGACGCAGTTAATACAAGTTTTTATGTAATTCCATTGTATTCAGCAACGCAAAAGACAGGAGCACAGACCATGGTCCCGTTCTTCAGCTCTACGGGAAAGCATATCTGCACCAAACATTGTGCTTCCACCATGGGACTTCGAACCACTTCTCTACAATCGAAGAATATTATTTATTTGGAAGATGAATTCATTGAATACTTAAAAAGTGTTTCCGTATCCATGCACACTTGATAATATAGAAATCTAGATTGTAAAAAGGTGCAATAGAGAAGAATATGCAACCTTTTAGAGATGATGTTAAAGCATGGTCATTCTTTTTTCCTTTTAAAATAAACCCACAAATATTTGTATAGAAAGCATGTGAAATTCATATCCCAAATCCATCGTAAACTCACAATAGAGTATTAGAATTTAAGGATTTTGGGTGATAAAACATTGACAGCAAGATGAATTTGCATAACTTAAAAATAGAGGGATTTGATTGGCTCACAAAATCCAAACTAGAGACCAAAAGTAGAGCTAGGCCAACGAAATCCAAACTAGAGACCAAAAATAGAGCTAGGCCAAAAAACATATATAGTTTATTTCAAAATTTCCAAAAAACATATATAGTTTATTTCAAAAATTTCACATCTTTTCCAGATGGTTCAAAATTACACCAAAATTATTGCAACACCAACACCTTCTGTTTGTGAATGCAATGCATTGATATACCTATGGACGACTGTTGGAAAAGTGAAAGGCAATCCTTTCAGCTCATCGCGATTAAAATGCATAATAGGTTCGGGGGGCTTTGGTATTCCTCCCTGCATGGAAAGATATCAATTGGTATAGATATAGAATTATTCAATGTCAGCTGGCTTTTGGTAAGAAGATTTATACTCACTAGGTACTGCAATATTAAGGGCAGTGCAATAGTAGGATCAATATTCCCAACAATCACAACCGTAAAGGCTGAAGGATCTCTGAAACATATGCTGAAATATTCACAAGCTTTCAGAGGATCAACCTTTTGTAGGTCATGTTTTTTAATCGGCTGCATAAAAAATAATATGTTGAAAGTCAAGAGTAGTTTATTCAGTCCATGATTAAACTGACAACAGAAAAAGTCATACCCTAAAAAAATAGGAGTTTCCATAATTAAGCTCCTTTACACGGTTTGTAAAAGCAGTATAAGGATCCCTATCTTGAGCACAGACTGCTTCTTCAGCCATCTGCATTACTATTTTGACATTTTCTTCGTCTGGGGTTAAATTTGTTGTAAATAGCTGATAGACAAGCTGAAAAAATAATGAATAAATAAATGATATCAGAATAAGAAGAAAGAGAGCAAAAATTGAAGAATAGAACTGATGCCTGTCCGCAAATATGGATGTAACCACCAGAATCATTGGAAAAAAACCAACAAGAAATATGGTAATAGGCACATCATATTGTCACGGATCTCACTATCAAAATCATCCATGCTTGATTGATATATAACTAATGCAGGCCAATAGTTCAACCTAGGTTGTGCTAAACAATTCAAATTACACAATAAACTGTGCTATGCATCGGAAGTATAGTGCACCCAAAAATGAGGAAATCAAAATACACTTCTTGGGAAAAGCTGGGACCAGACAAACTTGAATGCTGCTAAGAAACTAAGTGGCTTAAAACACTTGCAGAGAAAAAAATGAATATCACACTAGCATGCCAACAAACCTAAACACACGCCTGCGGCCTGCTGTTGACTATATTAAAATGCATGCACTTTCAAGTGTATAATAATAAAAGGGAGAAAATACAAAAGATAGAAGATGTTTAATTAGGAATAACATCACACTGAAGCTGATGCAAGGATTGGGAGATTTTAAGGCACTTAGACAAGCACCTATATGCAACTTAATCTTGGAAAATTGTATCACTACCAACCGAACCAAAAGCCAGAAATACAAAAGTTTTGATTGATTCCAAAGCACTAGGCATTTAGAGAAAGATTATGATTACATAACTAAAAGATAAAAATACTACTGGCTTCCTACTTTAAAACATAAGCATGTCATATAATTTAACAATGGTTTTTAATATGCTCTATTGGTTGCGACTTGCGTGCGAGCAACAGCATACTACTTTAAGTTGTGATCATATAATGAAAGGAGAGACAAAAAAATTCTAATTAAATCAAATATACCTGCAAGCCAGTTTCCAGGTCTGAAGGTGAACAATCACCATAAAAAGATGGAATTGATATATTCAAGTTATGCTATGTCTATAAAATATTCATGAAAAAAAAAAGGGGGGAAATATTACTAGGCATTTAGAGAAAGATTATGATTACATAACTAAAAGATAAAAATACTAGCTTCCTACTTTAAAACATAAACATGTTATATAATTTAACAATGATTTTTAATGTGCTCTATTGGTTGTGATCATATAATGAAAGGAGAGACATAATTTTTCTAATTAAATCAAATATACCTGCAAGCCAGTTTCCAGGTCTGAAGGTGAACAATCACCATAAAAAGTTCTCATATATGCACCAATCTTGGTGCCAACTTCAGCTCTCTTGCCAGCAAGCATATCCATTAGGACAGATGGTCTATAACCAAACACACCAATTTCCCCAGCAATTGTTGGTCCCATTGAGCAAGAGAAATACTCGCTTTCTGGTAGTTCGGACAAGCCCCCATATGAATAACCTGTGAAGATAACCTGTTGTGACACACATCTGTAGATTAGAACTGATAATTTTCTGCCAAAACTAACTAAAAACAGGATGATTGGAAACTGGCCTAGCATATGACTCTAGAATCAGCTAGTCGGAATCGGAATATGCTTTTACCCTTGCTTGAACTGGTTTACTCACAGGCACTGAAACTAGATAGCAACTGTAATTGTAATTGGATGGCAAGGAAATCACAAGATTGCTCACTTAAAACCTAGCTTGCTGGCGCCTAACACCACAAAAATAATGGAACACCATTCATGGGAATAATCTATTTGTTTATGCGTAATAATAGATGTTTGTGTATGCTATTTTAAATTTCAAGTTACTACGAAACAGAGTATTAGACTTAGAGTTTCGCCTAACTCATCCCTACAAAACCGTTTTGTAAGGGGAGGGGTGTCACTCTATATAAACAAAAACTTATTAGGCATTATCTTTAACTAATCCCCTCACATCCAGCACTATTGGTTTTTTTTGTTTTTTTTTTAGGTGTTCTGATTACTAAACACAGAGGCAGTGAATATCTGTTTAGTACAAAAGACAGCAAGAACAAACATATGTTTCAATGCTACCCGGTTGGTGTTCCCCTTAACACAGTCCCTAGATATATTATCCTACAAACAAAGCAACCAGAATTAGCACTAACAACAGCATGCAGCAAACTTGTGATGATATTTCTCAGACATCATCCTAAGTTATATTATATTAGCTTTTTTAGTTAGCAGAATCCTTCTGGTCAATATATTCTGAGATAGTGTAATGCATTATCTTTGGGGATGACAAACCGAAATCCGAAGCAGATACACCACTTAGTTCTGGATGGTCTTTTAGCTATGCCGCTATCTCATTGCAGGTTCTCAGTTTTTTACCTGTAGGTGTGATGTAGTAAGAGTCCAATTTAGAGTAACCTTTCCTCGGTACCACTACCAAGGTTGTCTTGAAACCTTGTGGAATCTTTGGAAGATTAGGCTTGTCAATGACCCATGTCCAAGTAGAATCATATTCAATATCAGCAGGATCATCACAACAACAGTTATCTTTTCTGCTACAATCAAAAGGTTCTCGAATGATTTTATGTCGGATCTCTTCAAACTCCTATTGCATATCAATCACTCTCCACTTAATGCAACTTTTGCACTACGCCACATATATATCAACTGAACCTTGAGCTGACCAAGGTTTTAGGCCCGCACCCTCTACTATACTCGCCCCGCCCTGCCCATTTTTTTACGGGCTTTTGTAGGCGCGGACATTAACATGAATTTATTAACTTTCAGGCTTTAGGGTGCAGGGCTCGCCCCACCCTCTTTTTTTGTGGGATGGACCAAGGTTTTAGGCCTGCACCCTCTATGTCCGCCCCGCCCCCGTTTTTTTGCGGGCTTTAGCGGGACGGGCATGCCCATTTGCCATCCCTACATAAAAGTGTGTCCGGCACTTAACAATAGGACTAAAACTGCAATGGAAAACTAATCTGGGACCAAAAGCATACTAAATAAATAAATAATCAGGACCTATGAAGCACAGACACCCCTAAAACGATCCCGACACTGACACGGCAATACCGTTAATAATTCGAAAAAATGAATAAATTAAATGGAATTGCAAGTGTCGGTGCAAGTGTCAGTCATCGACACGGACACGGACATGCCTGATTTTAGAGGTGTCGGTGCTTCATAGATCAGGACTATTAAAGAAAATGTTGAATTTTGTAGGTACAAAATACATATACACAGACATACATATATATAAATTCATCATTTTAGCTTGGTAACCAAAGGCCGGCTGATGTAATTAAAAAATGATTTGTTTTTTAGTTTTTTCCAGTTTGGTATCTGCAATTTGACTTAAGTTGGATTGGTTTATGAACACCTCTAGAATTAAGTAGTTTAATGAAACTCTATTAGGGGTCATTTTATATAGTTTAACAAAGTTTTAAGTTGTCTGTTGATAATGTAATAGTAATACTGTGAGTATATGTAATGAGATTGATACAGAAATTGGTCAACAATTGTATACGATAATACATATGAACTATGATAAACAATGCCTCGAAGGATCAAAACCTGATCATCAAGGAAATCTGTACGCTTATAGCAGATCCGCATCCCATTTGACAGAACTAGTTCAGTAGCTCCAATATTTGAGTATTCCAATTCCTTCACAACATGCCTTATTAGGAAAAAAATGAGATTAGAATGTTATTTCCAAAACACAAATTTTACTGGAAGAAAATTATCTAATTAGGAAACTTAGCCCACAGTTTAGTAACTGATATATGAAGCCCTACATTACATATAAAATACTAGCTGGTTAAGCATATAAAATGGAATCTTAATGCTTAGAACAATCAATATTTTAATGAAACACAGCCTAATGGCAAAGTAAATGAAAATAACCAAAAGAATAAACAATTGGTTCCTATAGGGGAAAACTAAGGAGATTTTAAACTTTTCTTTAACAGTTCTGAAACTCAATTTGAAATTGTTATTATAACAAGAAGTCAAGATGTGCATAAAGGATTTAGAATGAAGGAAAAGTACACCTAAACCTATAGAGAAATTGGAATTTCATTTATTTTCATTACATGAATTCAACTCTAAATAACAAGAGTTACAAAAGAACAGCTATAGCTTCATGCTTATAACAGTCAAATGATCTCATGAATCATGATAATCACTAGAACTGCGAACGTTGGCTCATCGGAAAAACATGAAGAAAATCTCAGGTTGAATTACCGATAATGATTATATAAATTACCAACAATGAGTACAAGAATATATGCACGTCGGAATTACACTTTGAACTGGTTCATAAGAACTACATAGACAAATGAAAGTAAGATAGAGAAAGGTGTTCCCCTTCGAACTCACCCCACATTTGGTTTTGTAGGGACAATTTCTTCTGGAATATGTTCATCATCCCATGGAGAAATTCTACCCTCTTCCTCCTGAATATTGACTTTCTTAACAACATTTTTCAGATCATCAAACGCGGCAAATGCTCGGGGTTCAATGGTCTTTATGACACAGCTACAAGATGTCTGTAATTTCTCAGAACATTTAGAGACCTCTAATGCCGATATATCTGTGGGGAATAAATATATACAAATAACAAACATTATCAAAGTACACCAGAAATTAGATATCAGAACTCAAAGACAAAAAAACACATGATATATAAACTCGAACTCACTTGGCAGAAGGGTCTTCTGGAGTTGAGCTTCATACTCAACCCCAACAACAGGTTCATTGTGGAGAAAATGCTGCATTAACAAAGAATATTATGTTCAAAATGATGCACAGTTTATTATTGTCCAGTTTAATGTAAACAAAGAAATACAGTAAAATATACCTGTAGATATTCATCCCTCAAACTGGTAGATTGAATTTGATCTCGTTCCAGAAAGGCAGATTCAATCTCTGACATCAGCAGTGCACGAACTATAGATATTTCACGCTCTGAAAAACCATGAAGCCGCACCCTTGCAACCTAAAATGTATTTTCATAAATTTCGAACGATAAAAGATGAAAAGAATGAAAGTGAAAGCAGAGAGTGAAAAAAATAAAATAACGCGCAGCTTCTCAGATCCATGGTGAAAGCACCTCTGTTAACATTGACTCTAGAGCTTCAAGAGATCCTTTTCCTCTACATGATGAAGTTATAATATTGGCCTTTACTGGACGGACTAAAACATCAGCAGAAGCGGAGCATGAGAAATAGGGTGGATCTTTCCAACGAGATATTTTAAAGAATCTCTGGTTTAATGCAGAGAGGAACATGGATTCTGCAAGTAAATCTCTGTAGTCTTTTACTGTTTTAAGCTCATTTGCTGGCATCTTATAACTAATCATAACTGCAGACTGTTATTGGACAAACCCAAAGTAACATGTTAGTTTCCAATCAAGACAAAAATTCTAGCAAAAACCCTGGGAAAATAGCCAAAAGTTAATGATCTGTTACTTACTTACCCCGGCAGCTTCAGATTCAACAAAACAAGAAAATCGTGGCTCATTGTGTGATGGCACCTGGAATGTTGGTATAGGCAGAGGCTCAGGTGCTGGGATTTTCTGGCCGAAATGAGTCTTTATCAACTCAACTACACTCTGAAATTGTAAGAGGGAAAGAGGTTAGTAGAAACAACTAACCAAACAGCAAGCCATAACATAAAAAGAAGATAAACAACATAAGGAACCTGTGTGTCAGAAAAATCTCCAACTGCTATAACAGCCATATTGCATAAATGGTACCATTTCTGGTAAAAACGCCTCACAGTCTCGGGAGAAACTGTCCTAATCACTTTCTCAAGTCCAATTGGTAACCTTTCAGCATACTGAAATCAATTAAAAGCTTTATGCAACAAAACAAAACCATCTTACAATACAAAACCATCTTAACATTGACTAGTAGAGCAGCAAGCTATAAAGCACTAATACATATACTACACCTAGACACAGGTAATAATTTGAGAAAATGGAATTGTTGAATTTAACTACAGGTTCATGTACCTTTGAACCTTCCATCAACAAAGCCCAATGAGCATCCTGTAGCCTCCCCATTGCATTTCTGCTTCCCCTGCACTCTTCCATGACGGCTCCTCTTTCTTTCTCCAAGTCATCTTTCGATACTCGAATCTGCACATATAGCAATCTGATTACAACAACTATAACAAATAAATTAAAAAACAAATAAAGCATTTTAGAATCCATAAAGAGCATAACATAATTCAATAGAGTTAACTTATTGTTATCACCTCTGAACTGAATTCAGCCAAAACCGAAATAGCCTGAGACAAAAGCTCCGGCTTATCAACCGGAACCAAGAGCTCATAAACAGTGTCGTCAGAAGAGGTAACTGCATTCTGACAAGCACCAAACTCAGCTCCAATACTTTCAAGAAACTTAACAATATCATGATTATTGTATCTCTTCGTAGCACTAAAAGCAAGATGCTCAACAATGTGAGCGACTCCACGTTCGTCTTCTTCTTCGAGAACTGATCTGCGATGAAAAAACACGAGAATCGATTGAGGAATTGAAAGAAAGGATAATCGATGAATTAGGTTATGAATTATGATAGGTTGATTAATTACCCGACTCTGACGGCAAGTGCGAGAGCAGCTCTCATACGAGGCTTGGAATTGCAGCGAACGTAGTAGCGAAGGCCGTTATCGAGTGTGCCGAAGTCGACGCCGACTGGTTCGTCTGAGAGAAGTTGGTTCATGTCGGTGTTTACGAGTTTCAGTGATCGGAACCTTTGTTTTCTTGAGATCGGAGCTGCCTCCGACGGAAGTAATTCCATTCTGCTTCACTGTCACGAGTCCAAAGTCCAAACGAAACTCAATCCACGCACTATCTAATTTAATATATACAGTAGTCAGTAACAAACACTTAACTACTCAGTGCAGGTGACGTTACTCTCCCACTATGCGCCTCATTTCTATTTCATTTTCTCTCTCTTTCTCGTGTATTCCTTCTCGAAATCAGTTTGTAGAGTTTTTTTTTTCTTTCTTACAACTACAACTATATATTTGTATTGTGCATATTTCTTACATCAGAACTTTTGCATACTAGGAGTGTCTTATGATCAAAGCTTGTTTCAGTATGTAATACCGAGTGGATGCATAGGATTTTGGGCTGCACGCACTCGAAAAAATAAAAAATAAAATGAATATGAGTATACTTGAAAGTTTAAAGTAGATAATATTGAGCGTACCTTGAATATCTCGTGACATGGTTTTATACATTAGGTCATTAGGAGTTGATTCATATCGGTTTAGGTTTTAGCTCTTTGGATTTTTGGCCGGTTTAGAACAGTTGTCCCCAAGTCTTGTCTGGATGTCATTCGCTTTAAACTAGAAGTAGAAATGCTATGAGTCAGTTAAAAAAGTTGTGAGGGGAACAAGCGCGCTAAATGACTTCCCATCATTGAATGTTTTGTTGCTTCCTTCTGAACGTGTGACTTGAGATTATCAGTTAGGGCATGGCGTTGTTTATAGTGCACTTGAGTTTATTTATGTTTTCAAGAGAAAATTCAATAGTTGATTGTGTAAATTCTCACTTCCATTGATTTGGCTCATTAATTACTTTCGCCTATATATATAAGGGTTTTTGAATGCTGATAAACTTTTCGCAATCCTTGAAAGTCAGTTACCATTTGCAAAAAAAATTCCTCTCTTCCTTCATGGGAGTATTTACCGGAATAGTTGCAGCCTCTTACTCAAGTTTTCACTTCTCCTGATTGCATTTTCTTTTGACAGCCTCGCCTTACCACGTACCCCCCCGACTTCAACTTTTACCTTCAACAATTCATATACTTTGATTGAAATGAGTGGTAATCCTATTAACTTAATTAATGATTCTGAGAACCATGTCTCTCATGATGTGAGAGTGGGACTATCTCATGGCTCAAACCCTTCCCACTTCGTCTACCATTGCCTGGGCCCTAATGTTTAATCCCTAACAAATGATTCAAATTCGAAAAGGATTTTACTGGGCTCCTAGGATGAGGAAGATTTCGTTGGGGATTCTTCCTTCGATGCCTTTTAATTAGACGATGATGTTGAAAAGGGTAATATGGTTGCTTCCATGCGCCCTAATTCCTGTGCAGCAAGAGCTTCGACTTCTCATGTTCTATCGGTTTTGGAAATGCATACCGTTAAATTGAGGAGAAAACGTGCAGGAGATTTCATTCAGACATATCGTAAAACCTACAACCAAGACCCCAATGATGCTAACATCAAGGCCCATATGGAGTATAAGGGTCGACCAAACATAATTTTTTGGCTCAAACCTGCTGAGCATTTTAAAGTTGACTAGTTGTCCCTAAAAAGGGTGACGTTGGTGGAGTAGACCGACGTGATTAAGAATAGATGGGTGGTTACAAAAATAGTATGGACCCCTTCTGTTCTTGGTACTGATGCGACTATATGAGGCCAACATCATGGTCGACTACCCATCAAACTAGTTTGTCCATCTAGTAGATTTGGAAAAAATATGTATCCCCTTTGATGGATGCTCAGTTCTGTTTTACGAGTGCATGTTCACCCTGATAAGGATGTGACTGTCTTTGTCTGAGTTTGAGGTGGTTATCCTGAAGCACTTAAAAGTTACCCGCACTAAAATTCATTCAGGATCTTGGGCATTCAAGAAGGTGTTCCAATTTTGGATTGAGCATAGGTATTGGAAACCTTCTTAACAACTATTCTTCAACTTGATCTTTGTTGTTCACTCCTCCCATAACGACATTCATGATCAGGGGCTTATTGATCTTCTCTGGGACCTTTCTTGGTTTAGCCCCTTCACAAACGAATGAGGTTGTTTACTGAGACATAGCCCCTTCACAAACGACTGAGGCAGTTTACTAAGACATTTTATACTAGTGAGGCCCTTACTTATAAGATCATCTTTCCTTTTGATCTAGCCCAGCAATGCATCTCGTTATTGCATGAGTAGGTTTGTAAAATATTGGTCATGGCCTCACTTATGTTATGTAGCTTCTTCCTACAGCATGAAGTTGGGCTCTCTCTTTGCTGAAGAGGTTAAGATGAAGGAGGATTTGAGATACCTGTATCAAGTACTTGGTTAAGAAGACGGGTTCGGCCTAGGCAAAATTTTGTCTTACAAATAGAGGAAGAAATTAATTGACATTCGCGATATTGTTAGTATGGTCGATCATGCGAAGAGGGAAACGATCTTTCTTAAGGACAAAGTCCTAGAGTTTTTTTACATGTGGGGCTTGCAGATAACATGGACAAATTGCAAATGATTTACTCTCTTGTCAATGCTTAAGGCATCAAACTTGGCTCTGTTGGTCGGGCTGTTATGCCTTTCCCCATAACTTTTATACCTTTTTTTGCTATCGAGACTATTGGGACTAACCCCGGAGTTGATCAACTTACAACTGTTGCTGTCACTTTTCTATGGAAGATCCGCCATAGCCTTCTCCTGTTCCAGTGAAGAGGGAACATTCTACTTTGGAGGAGGACTCTCCTAAACGGGTCCGTCTTTCTGAGGGTGCTGCATCAGGGTCAATTACTCATTTCCTCTGATTTCCTCTATTCTTCATGCTCAAATTCCTCGAACTCCCGAGGAAGTTGTTGCTGTCGTGTCCGCCGAGGATCTGTCCTTCGTCTAGAATCTTCTTGAGGCGAAGAAGATGGAGCTTTTTTCTGAGGTCACCTATCACATTTATCGGGCTAGTTCTCTGTTTTCTTTAGTTGCTAGGCGAGGTGAAGTCTTTGTTGTGGATAATCCTTCCCAAGAGAAGGATACTTGAAAAGGGAAATGTGAGATATAGGGAAAATAGGCTCTTAATTCCATAAGGAACTAGCTGATCTTTAAGAGAAAAATAAACTTGTTGAGGCTTTGCATGAGGAGGCAAAGGTCCGTGGCTCTCCTCCTACCTTGGCTGCTAGAATTGCTAAGTTGGAGTTTTCCCTCGAGGTATAGAAGAAGCCGCATCGGGAGACATCAAATGATGTTACTAAGGTGGATTGCCGCATATAAGAGGCTTGCAAAGCTCTTCTACAAGAAAAGGAGTCTTGTACTGATTCCCAACGTGTATGTCGAACTCTGTTATCCCAGTTAGAGTTTCATCGTTACTAGATCTGATTGGAAAGAGTTACTATGGTTCTTAAGTGTCGAGTGGTCTAGAAGGAGGTGAATAGACTGTTCACAAAAATACAAATTTAAAAAGTGTTTGTGTTTCAAAGTCAGAGTTTTATAAAATTGCTCAACGTAGTGGAATTTCACACAATAGATGTGATTGAAACGATTATGTCGTATACAATTACACTTAGAAATAAAATGAGCGAAAGATGAAGAAGGTAAAGCAATTAATGCCTCAATCAATCTAAATTCATTTTACATAAAATGTGTAAATTGAAGTTACTTGATTGATTAAGAAAGATACGAATACAACTTCCAATTTTAATCACAAGTAAGATCGTTCAGAATCTTGATCTAACACAGACTTAATTCTATACAAGAAATCGCTACGAAGACTGTAAAGCCCACTACTAAAAAATTCGCTTTTAGTGATCAAAAAATTTCGGCCACTGTAGTGACCGAATTAGCTACCAAATTTTGATAGTCATGAGTCAATTTTAAGAGGTCACTAAAATAAATTAGCCACCAATTTAGAGACCAAAATTTTTGACCGCCTACTCGGTCACGAAAAATTATTTTTATATACAATTTAATTTATATATAAAAATTAGAGACCAAAATTTTGATCACTAATATTTTTTATTTTCTTTTTCTAGTTTTAATCTCTTTTATTATGCTACTATTTCCTTTTATTTTTTTAAAGATTTTAATTCTCATTCAATTTTTACTAAAAGTTTCAATTTTTTATTGTTTTAACAAATAATATATTTATATAAAAATATATGTATATATGTTTAAATATAAAACATAATAATAGATGTTAAGTTGTGTAGAGGCAAGGTCTTATTAATCGTTTTAGTGACTTCTTTTTAAGCTTTTTCGATCTCTAATTCGGTCACTAAAAGCGAATTTTCTAGTAGTGGCCTAACAACATGTAATTTCTAAAAGAACGATAAATCCTAAGCACATAATTCTAATACAAAAAGTAAGAGAGAGAGAGAGAGAGAGAGAGAGAGAGAGAGAGTACACCAGATTTATAGTGATTCAACACGTCCGTCCTTGCTCCAAGCCTAAGCCATTATCCAATGGTTATCCATTGAAAGTTTATAGTCTTCCACTATAATTTGACAATTGGTTACATAGTCTTTAAGACAATCATAAGATTCAAGATAATACTGAAAATTAAACAATATTTGATTTGAATATTCTATTCAAATGTATACAACATCGGAAACTAATCTTTGCAAGATCTTCACTCGATCTTGACGTCCACCTTCCAGATTTAAATGTCGGTTTCATAGTAACTTATCCTAAGTCCCAACGGTTCCTTGTATGAGCCTTGATCAATCTGAAAAAAATAAAAACTCCATCTTTGTATGTAGCAACATCAATATAGTTCTATTGGAGCAATCTTTGAGAAAAAAACCCTCATTTTCCTATTAAATTGTAAATCCTAGCCACAACAACATAAGAACTGTCAACCTAAAATCTTCAAACCTTTGCAAAATGTTAAATCTAAATGAACTTCCTCACACAGATCTATCACCAAAGGTTGAGAAGCTAAACCAAATAACAATGGAAGAAACTAGAGGTTGAAGATGAAGAGAAATATCAAATGCAATATCAAAACAAAAACTCAAAAATGATTTTTAAAACTTTGAGAGAAGAGTATGTTGTGTGTGTTATGATTCTCAAATCATATATAGGTTATAAGAGAGATTGAGAAAAAAATAATTTATATATGTGTTAAAGATAATACACAAAAACGAAAGAGAGTACCCATTTGATTTGAGTCAATAGCAAATAGTATGGATTGATTCGAATGAGTGAATGATTTAAACCAAAAATTAAAACCCCAGAAAACTGCATCTTTGTTCCGAATCAGACAATTTCGTGATTCGAGTCAGTAAAACCCATGATTTGAATCAGAAATGCAAAACCAAAATCTAAATTATGCATATGATTTTTTATTTGAGTCATGCTAGTTTGTGATTTGAATCAAGACCTCCATGATTCAAGTCAAGTTTTTGTACAATTTGAATCATAAATACAAAAGCAAAATATTGTTTTTAAAATTCAATTTTTTATTCGAGTCATGCTATTTCATTATTCAAATAAAAAATACACAGTTAATTTCTCATTCGAAGATATTCTCGCTAAGCGAATAGTGGGTCTAACTAAGCAAGCAATGGAGGCACACGATTTCTTTTGAGCCAAATTACTTCAAAGTTAAGCAAGACACTCACTAAGAGAAGTGGAAACTCGCTAAGCGAAGAATGGTGGTTCAATGCTTCTTTGCTAAGTTACTTTAGCGTAAAGGAAATTGTTTGCTCACTAAGCAAAAATGGGCAGCCCGCCAAGCGAGGTATTATGACAAAACCTGCTTGAGGTTAAGTTGGCATGAACTAGAGGTAAATTCTACTTTTTTTTAAAATATATTTTTGGGTGATAAAATAAAACATTAAATCCATTAATGTATTTTTGAAAAATACTCGAACAAAATTGAGGTGCTACAAAATCTAATATTTTTCTTAGAAGTTATGTTTTGTGTATCTGGTGGCGATTATTGAGTATGAGTATGACTCATATTAAGACAAAGAAGAATACAATATATGAAAATTCCAAACAGATCAGGTAACTAGGATGAGCAAGGGCAGTAGCCTCCATACATAGTCTCCGTTGTACGATTCATGATATTATTATAAACTGAGTCACAGTATTATATATTACTTATAGCATTATAACCCTAATTATTAAACATAAATCAATAAAGTTTTATTTGTTCTATAATCATAGAGGTATCTACGATTCACCGAACTGCGTTAAAAAATAGATCGTATTTATTATCTTTTACTTTCATCTTTTATTATAAATACACTATTCTTAAATAATTAAATAGCATTTTTTTCTTTCTTAGGCGGTACCACGTGGATAAAAAAATAAATCAAAATGGACTTTTGTTAGTCAAATGAGAGTTAATCGCATAGACTAAAAATGTAAACACAAAATTGTGAATTAAAGAGAGAACGAACCAAACTTTACAAGTCTACTAACCAAACTTTACAAGTCTACTCGAGCTTTGAAAAATTATGAATTAAAGAGAGCATGAACCAAATTTTACAAATATACCCAAGCTTTGAGCGATAGTGCTCTCATCATTGCATAACTACTAGTATCTAGTTATTCTCTTGCTTATCTTGTTTACAAGCAGGGACGAATCTAGACAATACATATTGATGCGGCTAAACATAAAAAAATAATAAATTAAATAATATTGAAAATAAGAAATAATATTATTATAAAACAATACATTTATAATGAAAATCATCTACCAAATATGAAAGATTGATAAATATAAAAGTGAGAGGGAAACTTGAGAGGTGGTGATAATGTTTCAAAATTCAGACTGAATCGACCACTCAAACCGGGAACTAGAAGAGTCATCGGCCGAATTTGAATGCTTGACTAGATATATTATTAAACCAGTGAGAGTCAACCAGAATCAACCAATTACAGTATAACACGTCAAACCGCCAATTTTGAAAAATCAAACGGTCAAATAGTTGTTTTTTTTCTCAAAAAAAAAAAACAACGTCCTTAGATAATATTTTTAAAGATGATAAAATTAAAATATAACTAAATTTTGTTCAAAACTTATTTGGAATAACTTTTCCTCTTTATAATTAGGGATGACAACGGGTCGGGTCGGGTGTGGGTTTCGCACTACCTAAACCCGCACTCGAAATTGGCACCCGAACCTAAAGCGAAACCCAAAAACTGTTCGGATGGCAAAATGACACCCACGCCCACACCCGTTGGGTTTGGGTTTTTTCACCTAAACCCGAACCCGCAGCAAAATATATTTTTCCTACAACTTTTCACAATATATATATATATATATATATATATATATATATATATATATATATATGGTGTGATTTCGGCATGTCTACTTGCCATCCCTATTTATAATTAAATTTATTAGGCATGGTACTTATTTTGTTATTTAGTTTATGTTACAATTATAATTTTTTGAAAATTTAATTTGATTTAAATTTTGTACTATTTTGTTATGTGTGATCATTATGTTTAGAATTTGAATTTATAGAATGAATTTGTAAAGTTATGATATTTTGAAATTTGGTAGATATCATGACTTTTTTAGAGATCAAACCATCTAATTCTATCGGTTTAATAACTATATAATTTTGTTATAGAGACTGATGTATTCAATTGAATTATACGATTTATTTAACTGAATTATCCGATTTAATTATAATTCGATCAAAGATCCATTAATTGGATCAATAAACTAATGACACACCCTCATCAATCTATCAAATGACCCAAAGGTCTCAAATTTTAATTTGACATCAAATCCCAACCGTTAAAAAATTGATCGAACAGTTATATTAAATGAAATAAAATATTTAAAAAATTGTCTATATTTTGCCTAAAAGAATAAATTATTTATATGACTGTTTGATCAAGTACTATTAATGATTAAGATTTGGTGTAAAATTAATTTTTGAGAGCTTGATGTGATTTGATTCTATCCCACTCTCCTTTTTTACAAATAACAAAATATCCAAATAATTATTAATTTTAAATGTCTAATTAATTTCACCCTTCTTTGTTTATTCACTTCAAAACTAATATGGTCATAGACATTTTAATTTTTTTGAAAATGTAATCATCATTAATCAATTTATTTTAGTTTTTACCGTTACTCTTTTTTCAAATTCTACACTAACTCCAAATCAATTTTTTTATTAATAAATATAATTTATTAAAATAATAGAGTATTAACTAAAAAAATGGGAGAATATTATCTAAAAAAAACCGTAGATTATGATTAACAATCATTAATTAGCATCATATTAAATCCAACTTCTTATGGAAGGTTTTTTTTTTCTTTCTAATGTTTAAGGCTATTCATTAGCAATCAAAACTGTTTCAAAACAAAAATTAACATCCAATTATATATATATATATATATATATATATATATATATATATATATATATATATATATATATATATATATATATATATATAATTCTATATAATTCTATATTAAGTTTCCAATTATTTTTAATATTTTATACAAGTAAATATTTTATATTTTTCTAAATGTAGCTAAAATTTTACAACTTATATTATCATTAAATACTATAAAACTTTAAATTACTTTTTATATTTTATAAATTATTCTAATAATAATAAACATAATAATTATAATTATAATTAAAATAATTACAATAAAATAATAATAATAATAATAATAATAATAATAATAATAATAATAATAATAATAATAATAATATTCTGCCATCACTATTAACAATAATAATATAAACAATAAATTATAATATAATACTCATGTAATAATAAAAAGTAAAATAATAATAATATAATATAATATTCATCTACTATGATTAAGATAAATATTAATTATTAAAAATATAATCTAATTATTAATTATGATAATAATAATATTATATAATATTCATATACCACTAAAAAATAATCTACTTAATCTAAATGTAAGGTTGTCATGATGACAACCTTTGGTAGAACCCTAAACCTAATGCTGATATGTCATTCTAATATAACACAAATGCTGACATGTCAATCTCTTATAATTTCTCATATTAATTAAAATTATCATTATTTATAATTTATAATCATTCTTTGAATTATATTTAATAAATTAAAATGATTCTTACTATCACAATATTTAACTATTTTTATATAATATTTTGAAATAAATAGTTAAATTATTTTTTTAATTTCATCTTTTATGAGTTTATATTTTATTAATTTGTTAAAAAATTCAAAGTATTGTTATATATGACTAATAATATTTTATTTAAATTAAAAATAAAATAATTATAATTAATTTAGTTAATATTTGTATCTATTGAAATAAAAAAAATTATGAGTATTAAAAATCAATCTTTTATATCACTTTTTTTTTCAAATTCTCCACATTTTAATTTTTTTATAACTAAATATATTTTATAATTTCATAAAAAAATGGAGGATTAAAAAAAATTCTATAATTAAGAATTTTGTTAAAGCAAAATGTAATCATCATTAATCAATTTATTTTAGTTTTTACCGTTACTCTTTTTTCAAATTCTACACTAACTCCAAATCAATTTTTTTATTAATAAATATAATTTATTAAAACAATAGAGTATTAACTAAAAAAATGGGAGAATATTATCTAAAAAAAACCGTAGATTATGATTAACAATCATTAATTAGCATCATATTAAATCCAACTTCTTATGGAAGGTTTTTTTTTTCTTTCTAATGTTTAAGGCTATTCATTAGCAATCAAAACTGTTTCAAAACAAAAATTAACATCCAATTATATATATATATATATATATATATATATATATATATATATATATATATATATATAATTCTATATAATTCTATATTAAGTTTCCAATTATTTTTAATATTTTATACAAGTAAATATTTTATATTTTTCTAAATGTAGCTAAAATTTTACAACTTATATTATCATTAAATACTATAAAACTTTAAATTACTTTTTATATTTTATAAATTATTCTAATAATAATAAACATAATAATTATAATTATAATTAAAATAATTACAATAAAATAATAATAATAATAATAATAATAATAATAATAATAATAATATTCTGCCATCACTATTAACAATAATAATATAAACAATAAATTATAATATAATACTCATGTAATAATAAAAAGTAAAATAATAATAATATAATATAATATTCATCTACTATGATTAAGATAAATATTAATTATTAAAAATATAATCTAATTATTAATTATGATAATAATAATATTATATAATATTCATATACCACTAAAAAATAATCTACTTAATCTAAATGTAAGGTTGTCATGATGACAACCTTTGGTAGAACCCTAAACCTAATGCTGATATGTCATTCTAATATAACACAAATGCTGACATGTCAATCTCTTATAATTTCTCATATTAATTAAAATTATCATTATTTATAATTTATAATCATTCTTTGAATTATATTTAATAAATTAAAATGATTCTTACTATCACAATATTTAACTATTTTTATATAATATTTTGAAATAAATAGTTAAATTATTTTTTTAATTTCATCTTTTATGAGTTTATATTTTATTAATTTGTTAAAAAATTCAAAGTATTGTTATATATGACTAATAATATTTTATTTAAATTAAAAATAAAATAATTATAATTAATTTAGTTAATATTTGTATCTATTGAAATAAAAAAAATTATGAGTATTAAAAATCAATCTTTTATATCACTTTTTTTTTCAAATTCTCCACATTTTAATTTTTTTATAACTAAATATATTTTATAATTTCATAAAAAAATGGAGGATTAAAATAAATTCTATAATTAAGAATTTTGTTAAAGCAAAATGTAATCATCATTAATCAATTTATTTTAGTTTTTACCGTTACTCTTTTTTCAAATTCTACACTAACTCCAAATCAATTTTTTAATAATAAATATAATTTATTAAAACAATAGAGTATTAACTAAAAAAATGGGAGAATATTATCTAAAAAAAACCGTAGATTATGATTAACAATCATTAATTAGCATCATATTAAATCCAACTTCTTATGGAAGGTTTTTTTTTTCTTTCTAATGTTTAAGGCTATTCATTAGCAATCAAAACTGTTTCAAAACAAAAATTAACATCCAATTATATATATATATATATATATATATATATATATATATATATATATATATATATATATATATATAATTCTATATAATTCTATATTAAGTTTCCAATTATTTTTAATATTTTATACAAGTAAATATTTTATATTTTTCTAAATGTAGCTAAAATTTTACAACTTATATTATCATTAAATACTATAAAACTTTAAATTACTTTTTATATTTTATAAATTATTCTAATAATAATAAACATAATAATTATAATTATAATTAAAATAATTACAATAAAATAATAATAATAATAATAATAATAATAATAATAATAATAATAATATTCTGCCATCACTATTAACAATAATAATATAAACAATAAATTATAATATAATACTCATGTAATAATAAAAAGTAAAATAATAATAATATAATATAATATTCATC
Organism: Vicia villosa; assembly: GCF_029867415.1. Lineage (NCBI taxonomy): Eukaryota > Viridiplantae > Streptophyta > Magnoliopsida > Fabales > Fabaceae > Vicia > Vicia villosa. Next base: position 167,781,082 of record NC_081184.1, on the reverse strand, counting down.
TACTATGATTAAGATAAATATTAATTATTAAAAATATAATCTAATTATTAATTATGATAATAATAATATTATATAATATTCATATACCACTAAAAAATAATCTACTTAATCTAAATGTAAGGTTGTCATGATGACAACCTTTGGTAGAACCCTAAACCTAATGCTGATATGTCATTCTAATATAACACAAATGCTGACATGTCAACCTCTTATAATTTCTCATATTAATTAAAATTATCATTATTTATAATTTATAATCATTCTTTGAATTATATTTAATAAATTAAAATGATTCTTACTATCACAATATTTAACAATTTTTATATAATATTTTGAAATAAATAGTTAAATTATTTTTTTAATTTTATCTTTTATGAGTTTATATTTTATTAATTTGTTAAAAAATTCAAAGTATTGTTATATATGACTAATAATATTTTATTTAAATTAAAAATAAAATAATTATAATTAATTTAGTTAATATTTGTATCTATTGAAATAAAAAAAATTATGAGTATTAAAAATCAATCTTTTATATCACTTTTTTTTTTCAAATTCTCCACATTTTAATTTTTTTATAACTAAATATATTTTATAATTTCATAAAAAAATGGAGGATTAAAATAAATTCTATAATTAAGATTTTTGTTAAAGCAAAATGTAATCATCATTAATCAATTTATTTTAGTTTTTACCGTTACTCTTTTTTCAAATTCTACACTAACTCCAAATCAATTTTTTTATTAATAAATATAATTTATTAAAACAATAGAGTATTAACTAAAAAAAATGGGAGAATATTATCTAAAAAAACCGTAGATTATGATTAACAATCATTAATTAGCATCATATTAAATCCAACTTCTTATGGAAGGTTTTTTTTTTTTTCTTTCTAATGTTTAAGGCTATTCATTAGCAATCAAAACTGTTTCAAAACAAAAATTAACATCCAATTATATATATATATATATATATATATATATATATATATATATATATATATATATATAATTCTATATTAAGTTTCCAATTATTTTTAATATTTTATACAAGTAAATATTTTATATTTTTCTAAATGTAGCTAAAATTTTACAACTTATATTATCATTAAATACTATAAAACTTTAAATTACTTTTTATATTTTATAAATTATTCTAATAATAATAAACATAAGAATTATAATTATAATTAAAATAATTAAATAAAATAATAATAATAATAATAATATTCTGCCATCACTATTAACAATAATAATATAAACAATAAATTATAATATAATACTCATGTAATAATAAAAAGTAAAATAATAATAATATAATATAATACTCATCTACTATGATTAAGATAAATATTAATTATTAAAAATATAATCTAATTATTAATTATGATAATAATAATATTATATAATATTCATATACCACTAAAAAATAATAGTATTAATTTTTTAAAAAGTATATAGTTAAATATTTTATTTAAATAAACAAAATAATAATAATAATAATAATAAACAGAATAATTTTTAAAAAATTCATACTAATTCAAATGTAAACAGAATAATAAACAGAATGATTTTTAAAAAATCATTATAACTAATTAATTTATGTGTAAGTTTTTAAAAATTTTAAAAATGATTAATATAATTTACTATTATATTTATAACAGACCAATAAATTACAACAATACTAATATGAATAATAAATTATAATACTCATATAATATTAAAAAAATTATAAAAATAATAGTAATAATATAATATAATATTCAGCTACTACGATTAAAATAATATTAATAATAATAATAATATAATATTCAATCATCACAATTAACAATAATAATATAATTAATAAGTTATAATATAATATTCATCTAATAACAAAATAATAATAATAATAATTATTATTATTATTATTATTATCAATTATTATAATAATAATTATATATTATTCAGATACTACGATTAAAAGTAATATGATTTATAAAAATTATAAGTATTTATCTATTTTGAAATAATAGTATATAAAAAATATAAATACAATTTTAATATATATTAATTTTTAATAAAGTAGATAAATAAATAATTTATATGAATAAAATAATAATGATTAAAATAACAACAATAAGAATAAACATAATAATTTTAAAAATTTTCATACAATTTATATAAATCAATAATTCAAATGATATTTTATTTAAAGCATTATAACTAATTATTTTAATGGTAATATTTTTATATTATTAGAGCTAATTAAAACTAATTTATTTTATATTATTATAACTAATTTATTTTAATTCATTATAACTAATAAATTTATGTGTAACGTTTTAATACATTTAAATATAATCAATATAATTTACTATTAGATTTATAACAGACTAATAATTTACAATTATTAAGTATAACTTCTATATAAAACATTATTGAAAATAAACGGTACCTCATTAAATGTTTTTTATGGTGGTGTTTTTTGATCTTTTCAATTTCTTCAATAAGAAATATTTTATTCAATATAAATAGGTTACATCTACCACCTAACCTACTACTTTTCTTCTTCTTTTCTTTGTTACAAGATCTATTTTTCATTTTATATTGATATTTTGATTACTTTTTCTGAGAGCTCTCTTATATTTTAATTATTTTTTAATTTACGTTGCAGGCTAGCTAATGAATTTAATTTATGTTCCAAGTTAAAGAATCCACTTTATTTATCCTATAAATAATTTAAGTATTTTTCTATGATGTTTTGTAATAATTTGTTTTGAGCATCAATATAATATTTCTCTATCTAATTTTATGATTTTCTTTTATTTTTATTGTTTTTTTTAATATAATTATTTTTGTTATGTGAGCAAAAAGAAGAGGATAAAGAAAACTCATATTAGTTTTGCATCCTTATTACTTGAAAATCATGAGAAAAATTGCAGCTTATGTAAGTATATTTTTAATAGTAATCTTTGAGAAAAATGTGTATTTGATTTAAATTTATTGGAGATCTTCGATAAACAAAAACGAAGAATCTAATAATACAAAAAATGTATCATTTGTCAATAAAAAAATGTATTTCTGATTCACGTGATATAATGTGAATGATAAATATGTAAGTAGGAAAATAATGAGAATATAATATTTGAAAAAAGTAACATAACAGTAATAAAAAAGGTAAAAAGAAATCAAATAAATGAGAAAGAAACATTTATATACAATCATATATTAATGTCATCAATTTTTATTTATATTTTTCATTGAATGAAAAAGTTCATATAAGTATATTATCTTAAAACACGTGCAACACACAAGTTATATATAGCCTCAAAATTAATACTATAAATTTAATTTAATTTTTATACAAATAAAGGTCCAAGTAATATGTCTATGAAAGTAGATATAATATAAATATGTGTAATTTAATCTCACATATAATTAACTAAAAAGTAATTTTTTTTTTCTAATTTATTGTCTTTCATATTAAAAAATTAATATTTTAATTACAAACATAATTTAAATGGCCTACAAAATAAATTTAAATGCAAATAAAAAATTAAATATCAATTGTTACGAAAAAATGTAATTTTATTTCAAATATAGCCGTGCGAAGCACGGGCCGGCAATCTAGTTTTCACATAAACATTATGATTTTGAGGCATGCAAGACACCAAACCTCAAAATTTTTACATACATTATAATTTTTTTTTTGAGCAAATACATACATTATAATTAAATAAAAGCGTATGTCTTAATTAAGCTATAACTAAAATTACTATAATTAAGTAAGTAGGATTGTTTATGGTACCCTTTGTGGAAAAAAAATTGAACCTAACTAAATTAAATGATAGTAAATATTTACTCGAACTGAACCGTTTCAATTTACTAAAAAAACGAACTAAACTAAAATTATTGGTTTGTTATACCGTTTCAAAATTTTGAATCTTACAGAATCGTTAAGAGTCAATTTTTTCCAAATTGAACCGTTTATCAAAGAACTGAACTGTTAAGCTATTTTTTAATTTAAAAAAAATTAAAACAGTTAAACTACTTTTCGATTTTAAAAAAAATAACTTGTTTTAAACATGTTTCATTTTCAGTTTTTGTTCGGTTTGAATTCAATTTTAGTTACAGTCCGATTTTAGAACACTTTATTTTATGCATAATAGTTTCGTTCATTAACCAATAACGATTTAACCCTATAAATATGACTGAAGTTTTTTTTTTTTCTGTGAGTTGAATCATAGTTAAACTAAGTGGGTCATCCAAAAACTTATATTAAACTTCATTACATAGGCACCCCAATTACTTTTCTAGAGCAAATAAATATAGCCAGACTTGCTAGCTATACAAAACCTATCTTGGAACCAAAATACAGTCACCACCATTTGTAGACAATTACTTGCAGGAAACATCTTATGCAGTATCCAAAAGAAACATATTGTAAACACCTTAGCATTATATATACAACAAGCAAAAGAAACATCGTGAACCACTTGTTTCTACAAACTAGTAATAATCATTTGAAAATTCAAGTATGGCAAAAGAGATTCCTTTCTTAAATGAGTACAGCTTCTCCTTAAATTCTTCAATGACCTTTGGCTCACCCAAGTATTCATCAAAGGAGAAACTCATCCTCTCAAGCACTGTACCATTTTCCATTAAATATTTAGCTAATAAAAGCTCATGCTCGTCTCCTTGCACATCTCCAAATTTCACAACTTTGAGAGTGGATGTCAAACAATTTGGCACAGCAGCAGAGTTAAGAAGCTCATGGTTGAATTCCAATATTCTCTAATGATTTGTAATCAAACAAACTCTAAATAAGACTAAATATAAAGGTTAAAGTATAATAAGATAAAATAAAATAAAGCAAATCACCAACCTTGAAAAATAGAGTATTGAGAGCAGGAGAGTTTTGAATTAAGCCCAACAAAACTTCAATACTAACATCGCGAAGCTCCAAATGGCTCAACATTGCAAATTTAGACAGAATAGCCACATTTGGTTGTGTCTGAAACTGGATGACAAACATTACAGAAACAGGCATACATTATACATTGTTCATCTTTTGTTATGTAGTTAATGATGTTCATTAAACATAATTAGTTATGGACTGTGAAGCACGGGTACTCCGTTTTAAGTAAAGTACCGGTACCGGGTACGTACCGGGTACCGGTACACGTACGGTACGCGTACGGTACGCACCGAAGCCGTACCAATTTTATTTTATTTTATTTTGCTTTGGTACACCAACCGGTACACATTTGGTACACGTACCCAAACTTTTTTATTTTTTTCGGTTTGAAAATTTTTTGGATTACATAATTTAGGCTTAAGTAAAAATTAGGTTATTTATTTATTCTATTTATAAATATAAAACTGAAAGAAAAATTAAGAAATAGGTTCATTGAAAAGAAATTAGAGCACATATGGATTCATTCTCTCGATGAACCTAAACTAGAAGCTGCATTTATTGGAGAAGAAAATATTGATATTCAACCATAATTTTATGATTTATTAATACTTTGAAGTGTGATTTATTTAAGCAAACTATTTTTTAATTTTATTTTTTTTATTGTTATTTAAATAATATAATTGCTTAGTTATTTTTATAATTGTATTTTTAAAACATTATACTAACGTACCCGTACCTTAGTTTTTCTAAAAATGCCGTACCCCGTACCAGTACCCGTACCGGGTACTGGGTACGTACCGGTACCTATGCAACGCAGGTTATGGATTTGAAGTGCATTAACAATGTAATAAAATTCATGTGTATTTGTAAGTAAATTAGTAAACGATACGAACTTAACTCATACAGTATACCTCAAATTTGATCCTCTTCACTTGACTAAATTGTTTAAGAAGGAGACAGACACATGATTCAGTTTCTTGAACGCTATCACTACTAACATTATCACTATTAACATGATACAAAATGATGCTAAGAGTAGCATTGCAAGCTGAAGACGGATCTGACAGAACAATAGCTTGTGACATACCATTACTGCTATAAGTGAATTCTTTCAAATGTGAATCAGAAAATTTGATTTTGCAGCGACGTGACTCACGGTTTACCCAGTATTGTCCTATGTAAACAGTTTCAAGTAGAGGTGCTTTTAGTTCAAAAGTAAAAGTGACATCATGTGCACTTAACCATGAGCAGTTGTATGTCTCAAACTTGTTCAATACTGGAAAAATAATATGCTGAGATTTGTCAAATGTAAATTTAACTCCACACAGGTCGAGCTGTTTTAGTCTTGTAAAAAGAAAAACACCTGAAATCTTATAGAGAGGGATTTCGATTGCAGAATAACTCGACGTTCTCGTGAGCACCAATTCTTCTAAACAAGTGGCATGATTGAAAAGGTAGTGAGTTGTAAGAGCAGAGAAGGGGAGTTCTTCACTCGATGAGATAGAAAGTTTTTTAACCCTTTTCTTCAAGATGCAAGTGATCAAGGTATTTAGAACAGATAGATCATAATTGTTAGCAATGGCAAGAGAAAAACTTTCCACAGTATGAGTTCCGGTAAGAAGAAGAAATCTATTGACAAAGTTTATAAAGCACTGTTGTTGGAGTGTTTTCCGCTCAGATGTCTTCTTCTTGGAAGAATAGAAGACACTATCGTCTAACTCCACCTTGGTGATTAATGTCCACTTTTCAATCCATCTTTTAGACAACACACATGTACGAACAGCATCTTTTGTGGGGAGAAACGAGAGAATGTGAGTTATAAGTGATTCCGGTAGATGGCTGATTATATCATCTTTTGCCTTATGCTTCTTATGAGTTGATGAACCAACAGCCAAGTCCATAATCTCTGAAACAGTTACCCTAGAACTATTTTTCTGCATTTTGAAAACACTTTCAAGTATCAAAACAATATGATCATGACATGCATAGCATCTTCTTTAAGGAACCAAAATTTTCAAAGCAAAGAATAATTACTGGGGTTGAAACATGCAATCTTAAAAATGTTCATGGGGTTGAAAAGTAAACGATTATACTTACCGTTGATTCTCCGCTACCGCTTTTTTATTGTAAGATTTACGAAGTTTTCTTCACTGGCGAAACCACTTCTTCTGTTAGTCGCATTAGGTTTTAATTTTATATTAAGAGCTTGATCAGGCCGGCCCGAACACTTGGAGGCCGGAAGCCTTTTCTAATTTTAAAAATATGATTTTTTATATAAAATAATAATATCTTTTTTATTATTTAATGACTTAATTGCAATTTTGGTCCCTTTATTATTCATTTTTTGAATTTTGGTCCCTCTATTTTAAAATCAGGAATTTTAGTCCCTTTATTTTAGTTTCTTGAGGATTTTGGTCCCCCTGTAAATCCGAAGACAATTTTTAATGAAATGAACATTGATGACATGTTCAACATAAATGTTAAATAAAAATAACTTCTTTAAACAGTTCACTGCTGAACTGGCACAGACACGTCATCATTGTGAGCGTTAATTCATTTAAAATTGCCTTCAAATTTGTTGGGGACCAAAATCCTCAAAAAAACTAAAATATAGGGACTAAAATTCTGAATTTTAAAATAAAGGGATCAAAACCCATAAAAGAGAATAATAGGGGACCAAAATTGCAATTAAATCTTATTTAATATATTAAAAAACAATAATATATATTTTAAAAAATAATAAATTAAATCAAATACAACCTTACATTATACTTTATTATAAAAACATCATAACAATTGAGTTAATCATATGAAATATCTTAAAATGTTTATAATATCATCCGTTAAGAGGTCACTATTCAAAAAATTTATTTACAGAAAAGTTAGACTAAAGCTTTGTTTATTATAGATTAAAAAAATTGTATTTTAAAAAATGATTTTATGAGAATTTTTAAAAAATAGTAGTAATTAAAAGAATAATTTTGACATCTAATTACTTAAATATTTATTATTAAATATTCTTTAAAATAATACATCTCAAAAATAATTTTTTAATAAAATTTTATTTAAAATAATTAAATTTAAGGGGTATTTTAAAAGCTAAAAAAAATTATAACAGAATAATAAAATAATATTTACAAATATTAAAATAAACTACATTTTATTTTAAAAAATTATAGAATCGCGATTTTTTTTTTTTAAAATGTATAAAAATATAAGTTAATTTAAATTTTTAAAATGGCATGAAGTTTGAATATTTTTAGAAGGCTACCTTTGTTGTAAGAGTTAAAATATTTAAATTGCCAAAACAATCTGATACAGGAATTGTAGCCTTTATAAGACTATCTTTGTTGTACAATTAAAATATTTAAAGCGTCAAAATTCAAATACATGAATCGAACTGAGTACATGCCTCATGATTTCTCCTCGAAACTTCACGCCCGTCCGCTGGGCCACCAGGTTTGTACACACGAATGGACGAGGTTTGTAGTCAGTATTATAGAACCATAAATGGACGAGAGAGACTACAAACCTCTTCAAAACGAATAGTTATATCACATTTTTCAAGTGACCTATACTTTCTACTGATGTGTTACTTCTTGGTGTCACTTCTCCATTAAAGAATCATAAATGGTTGGAGATTCGGTGATTGCAATGAACAACGGTGGATTTGAGTTTTTGATACGGTGGAAACTAAAACGCTAAGTTAGTATGAAAAGGAGATGAGTGAATGAAATTTGAACTTGAAATTGTGTACTTGAAATTGACACGTGTTCTCTTTATATTATTGAGCAGTTATAAAAACCTGCTATTTACTAGGCGTGTGATGCGAGGAGCTGTTAGATGTATCTTAGATTTGGACGATATGTGTTCTTTCCTAAGATAGTTGTTAGTGCTACGAATATTTTAAACGTATTGTAACTTCTTCTAAGTAGTCGACTGATAACTATTATGGTCGGAAACTCCCACATTCACTTACCACCGTTAACCAAACACTACAAGAGTATACTAGCTCCAAATTTGCAATGTCATAATACTATAATTAGACTAAAGTTATGAGTAATGTAGTTATCCTAATGAATCCTAATAAGCTCAATGCATAGACAACCATTCCGGTGAAAAAAATTGGTGTGGCTATAGCCACACTAAGCCTCAATGTGTATCCGTTCATGGCAAGAGTCAACATGCAGTTGGATGATCGACTAACTTTTCGCATAAATTACGATTGTGTAAACCACATATCACATTAAACTTCTATTTATTATTTGCCAATCGATAACCACGCAATTTAAATGAACATTCACATTTTCTTGAACCGGTGTCATCTCGTATAAAATTTCGGACACGAGGTATATATTTCCCACCTCTTTCACATGTCAATATTTTAAACGTATTGTAACTTCTTCTAAGTAGTCGACTGATAACTATTATGGTCGGAAACTCCCACATTCACTTACCACCGTTAACCAAACACTACAAGAGTATACTAGCTCCAAATTTGCAATGTCATAATACTATAATTAGACTAAAGTTATGAGTAATGTAGTTATCCTAATGAATCCTAATAAGCTCAATGCATAGACAACCATTCCGGTGAAAAAAATTGGTGTGGCTATAGCCACACTAAGCCTCAATGTGTATCCGTTCATGGCAAGAGTCAACATGCAGTTGGATGATCGACTAACTTTTCGCATAAATTACGATTGTGTAAACCACATATCACATTAAACTTCTATTTATTATTTGCCAATCGATAACCACACAATTTAAATGAACATTCACATTTTCTTGAACCGGTGTCATCTCGTATAAAATTTCGGACACGAGGTATATATTTCCCACCTCTTTCACATGTCAATGTCACAAATGCCCTTTTCTATCCGAATTATTATCGCACCTTCCAATCACAACACCAAAACCTAGTTTGTTGGCCTCTGTACGAATCCACTGCAGCATGTCATCACGAAATTCATACTCTTCTTCATTTTGAAAATTGATCCGAACATCTACCACCTTAGTTACGAGAGAAGAAACAACTTGAGATACATTATACTTGAGAATGGCATCGGGATGCACCATACCTAATGTGAGAAATAAATATTAAATTAACTAGTATACACAACAAGAAATAAGTTCTGAAAAACAACACAGACAAAATCAGAAATACATTTCCGGTAACGTTCAACAAACAACCGGAAATACATTTTTGGTATTTACGCGACCTTTTTTCATCTGAAAAATCAGATTAATGTGAACAATGAGGATTGAAATGAATAAAGTTTACCTTAAATTCCATTTCCTTGAGCTCCTTTTGATATGATGAACCACAGGAATGAAGTTGTGAAGTGAAAAACTTGATTGAGAATGGAAGGATTTTTGGAGAAGTTTATGGAAAGTTGATGCAATGAGATGATCATGATGGTTATTGTTTTAAACAATGTGACTTCTGAGTTTACGGAATATACCCTTTCAGTTTGTAGGTAAATAGTGAGGTGACAGAAATTTTAATTTTCCCGCACTAATTTACCGAAGCTATATCTTCGATTTTATTTTCTCTTTAAAATAGGATGAATAAACTTTTTGACTTGTATTGTAAAAAGTGTGTATCGAAAATGCATTTCTGATTTTTGTGGGAGCATTTTCAAAATACCATAGGATATTATTCATCCTATAGGGTGGAATAAGAAATCTCCAATATTTAACATATAAATAATTATAATTTTATCCGCGGTAAATTGAGACTCCAAATTATTTGAGACTCAATATTGTAGCCTTTGTTGCACAATCACGCTTGATGAAAGTGGCGGTGATGTAAGACCACCTCCATTGGTGATCTTGTTCTAATGGTTCTTAGTGGGTCCCATTGTACTATGTCATTTTAAAATGACTCTTAAATTTTTTACTTCAATGATAAACTTCCTTAGAACCCAAATAGGTCCCACATATTTAACCTTCTTCTTTGTATCAGAATTAAAAAAATGATTATACTCTCCAACTTTAATCCATGAACGTTGTTTCAGGATCATACGGTAGTACCAGCTAGACAACTCCAATGGCAAAAATTTAAAGAGTTGGGTTCGTTCTTTGTGGAACCTTTGAAAAATCTCCCACTGAAGGTGCTCTAAGGGAGTTTGTGGATGATTTGATTTGCCTAGCCTATACGAGTCTATGACATATATAAAGTTATAAACACCTCTCGCTAAGTTATAGTTCTAGTATACCTTCACTACGCCAAATTTAAGCTGTAGCAGCGCAGCTACTAAAGCGCTTTTAGAAAAAGCGCTCTCGTAGGGCTCGCTAAAAACAAAATTAATAAACAAGGAAAAATGATGCAAAAAAAGCGCTCTGGTAGGGGGAGTTATGAGAGCGCTTTTAAAAAGCGCTCTGGTAGGGGGGGTATGAGAGCGCTTTTAAAAAGCGCTCTGGTAGGGGGGTTATGAAAGCGCTTTTAAAAGCGCTCTTATAGGGTGGGTGCTACGAAAGCGCTTTTGGGATAAAAGCGCTCTGGTAGGGGGTGTTATTAAAGCGCTTTTGAAAAGCGCTCTGGTAGCCCATTTAAAAAATTATATATTTTACAAACACACGCGTTTTGTTTCAGATCTTTCTTCTTCCTTCGTTGCTCCGCCGTCCTCTCTCCGAAACCCTAGCAACCTCTGCCGTTCTTCTTCCTTTCAGATCCAAAACACACGAGTTTATGGTGAGTTCGGTTTCGATTCTGAAGGGTTTGTTTCTTTTCTGAGTTTATTTCTTAGGGTTTGTTTCGATTCTGAAGGGTTTGTTTCTTTTCTGAGTTCGTGTTGTTGCTGAGTTCTTCTTCCTTTCTGAGTTCATGAATGCATGATGTATACTATTTTGTTAGAGTAATGATTGTTTGATTAATGGAGTTCAGCTATCTGATTTATTTTATCAGAATAGAATAACAATTTCAGTGGCTGGAATTTGGGGATTGTTGTTCATATATTAATGATGATTTTTTTCCTCCTAAATGCTTTTATAATATATTCTGGAATAATATGAAATTTTTTCCCTCCTATATCATCTTCCCTTTGATCTGTTAGAATTGTTGAAAACTTCCTCAGGAAAAGATCATCTGTTTTAGATGTAGTGTATTTTCCTTATGTATCACTCATAATTAGATATATGGAAATAGTAGATTTGTAGATTATTCTGCTGATTTTTATTCGAATTGATGCTCAATATCGTGTTAATTTTAGGTACAAAATTGAGATTGAGGTGGAACACGATTCCCAGACTGTTAATTTTATCTTTTGGGACAAGGAATGCATCCCTTATGTTGGCATGTCGGCTCATGCCCTTCGACAGTTAATGAAAAAGGTTTGTCATCTCAACATACTTGTACAAACTATAGAAGAATTCAATCTAACATGAGATACAACCATTTCAAATGGCAAACTACTTATGAAATCTGCTGTACAATCTAACTACTTCATTTTAGTGCAACCACCGTGTTCACTCTATAATTCAAACAAATTTAAGGATACTTCTAATATAAAATTCCAGTATATGTTATACTAATATAATCTTTCTATATGACTCTCTATGTTAACTTCATATGTTTACTTCTATATGTCATATACTTATACATCATAAACCAAATCCCAGTACATCACTTATATAGTCTTTCTTTAGATTAAATTCAAAGTTTACTTCTAATACAAATTCATGATACACTTATATAGTCGCTCTATATACTTTCTATATACTTTCCGTAAACTAATTACGTTTTTCTATTGTAGGTTGAGCTTCAAAGTTTACTTCTAAGTTTAATGTGAATGTTGTGTAAATAATCACGTTTTTCTATTGTAGGTTGAGCTTCAAACAGTGGATGGATTGGTAAAGGATAGAACACAATGTGCCCCTTCCGATTATGTTCCACAGAATATGAATCAAGTAATGTACCCCGAAGTCGTCTTCTGTGGCAGGATCGTTCGGGGTACAGTTATTTGATTCATATTCTGTGACACAATACAACATAGCTCAGGTGACTACTGGTTCTCCACTAAAGCATCAATACAACATAGCTCCAGATAATACAGGAAGCGTACATTGGTTGCATAAGAACTCGGAAGTTGTTTCCCATTTAGTTGTTTTGGTTTAGAAATATGTGAATTGGTTTAGTTGTTTTGGTTTAGAAATATGTATATATGTATTTTGATTTACATTAATGGTATATAATATAATACTTTTTTTGTATATAATCGATATCGATTATAATGGTATATATCGATTTGAAATGATAAATTATAGGTTCATGAAAAAATACTGCCAAAAAATAGTAAATTACAGGTTCTAAAATATTGCTGCCAAAAAGTGCAGGTTTAGAAATAATAAAAAGCATAAAAAAAAAACGCAACATACGAAAGCGCTTTTGAAAAAAGCGCTCTTATAGGGGTGCCTGTTGCACCCCAAAATTTGCCCATCTGATTTTATTTATAACTGGCTTAAGTTTCATATCCATTTGCATATATTCATTAGATCATGTAACACATCATGCATCACTAGTAAATAAATCTGACATGGGGATCGAGGATCTTGAAATAGTGGGGTTCTAATTGTTCATGCTTAAGCTTATGGAGTCTAATCGATTAAAGATGAGATTAAAGTCTCATATCTTCAAGTTTCATCACCAAGAGAATTTTCTTAAAGGGGGAATTATTTCTGTTATCAAGATATTGGCTGAGATCGGTGAATTGAGTTGATTCAAGGGTTTTATTGAAGATATCATTTGATTAGAATCTGTTTGTTGAAACTAGAAGTGGATTCAAATTCAAGGATAATTAAAGTGAATTAAAATTCTCAAGCATTTGTGTTGGATTTTCATATGAAGAAAAAGAAAAAAGAATTCTACAATTCATCAAAAATACAATTTCATTACAAGACCAAATTCAATCCGTTACAAGATTCGGTTAGATCTACATCACATTGCAAGCTATGGTGTCCTTAATCCTAAAACTTCATCATGAGCATCTTTTCTTTCAAGCTTTAACCCATCATCTCCTGTCCAGGAGAATGAAGCAGACCTGCAAAAAAAATATATATATATCATCTTAAGTTATTATTCAACACATCAAGTCCACCAGCCAATTCAACATCCATTCCAAAGCCTGGCATCAAGTGTGAAAAGACAAGTTCAGTACATAAACAACATATTTCATTTCAGTACAGCAAATGCATTCCATACAAGTGACGTTCATTCAAAAAACCAAACAGCTCCATACATTCAAATTAGCACCTACAAAATATAACTCAATCAAAACCAGTCCCGGCAAACTCATACATACAGCCATACATTCAAATTCAAACAGCCACATACATCATCTAACTAACAATTCATTTTTGCTAACTAACAGTATTTATCACTAACTCAGTTTCAATCAACTATTAACCCTCTAACAGAAATATAACCGCCTCAGACCAATAACAAACTTTCAACTGATTCCCTATAACTAGCCTAACAACCTAACAGAAAGCTAACAAACTTCTAACCAATTCAGTTATAAACCTCTAACAGATTTTCAGAAGAGGAGAAACAGAATTGAAGAAGAGCAAGAAGGGACTTATCTATATATACCCGAGTCTTCACTTCCCTGAGTCTCTCTCCATTTTTCCAGATTTTCACTCCACAAATCATCTTCACATCTTCATCAACTCTCCATTCACTTTCTCTCATTTTCCCTCTTCATCTTCACCATTCCACACCTTTCTCTCACCGTCATCTTCATTACTGCATCAATTGTCATCATCTCCTCGACCTCAACAACCTGCAACCTTCATCACGCCAACCACCAGAACCTTCAACCATCAATCTCCGAGCGTCACTTTCAACCTCCATTGATAACCTGCAAAGAGCCACGACCAAGGAAGAAAGCGAGCGTGAGATAACAGCGGTATCGAGCTCGAGCTTGCGGAATAGAAAACAAGAAAGATAGATGAAAGAAGGATAGTAAAAAACCGGTAACAAACTTCTCCTCATCTCAACCTTCATCAACAACGCATCTTGAATTCATCATCTTCAAAAACTCTGCAAGAATCGTCATCTTTCTCTAGTCACCTTCTTCACCTTCATAGCGCTCCATTAACCATCATCATCGTCTCCATGGCATGTGCTCAACTTTCGTTCTTTAAACAGTAATAGCATTACATCATATCTCGAAGAAGTAAGAAGAAGACGAAGACAAGAGTACAAATCGAGTCGTAGAAACTCCAATCGGAGGAGGGTTTGAATACCGGTGCCGCTGCGTTCGCGTGAAGAGGAAAAGCATCTGGATCCCAATTGCCATCGCAGGTAACCCTAATTTTCAATCTGTTCCCTTTTGTTTCTTATTATTATGAATTGTTCTTTTTTCTTTTTTATGATCAATTGAGACTATGGGCCATCACCGAAATCAATTTTTTGGGCCCGACATCATCTTTGTCACTCACCACGACAAATTCTGCAAAAAAACGCCACATGGAACTATTCTTGGGCCTGATAATATCGCTTCTTGCACCTCCTCCCTGGCCCGTTGTTGATAAAAATAATTCTGCAATGTGAAACAAATAAAAACCATGCTAGGGCCGTTTCTACTGTTATACACCCCCTGAGGCCCACGATACACCCATCTTTTTTTTTTTTTGACATAGAAAAATTCTGCAAACAAAAATCTGGGCTGGGCCTTGCGCCCATTGCTATGTTCACCCCTGGAAATCATTCTGCACCCTCTTTTAATTCACTTTTGTGCTATATTTTCTACTTATTCTTTTTCATGCTTTTATGCTATTTTCAATACTCTATTGTGATCTTTATTTTCATATTCTTTTATTCCTAACCTTAGGTAGAAACCATGATGATCTTAGGTAGAAATTCCCTTCATGCTTAGGCTAGTTTCTTTTCCTTTTCAACTTTAAAACACTTAACAAATGCTTGATTTTAATCCCCTTAAAAAATACCAAGAAAACACTTAAAAAACACTAATAAAAAAGGTGAAAATCATTAAAAAGGGAATGGAAGCTTGAACGCCCCTTGCTTTAGGGAACGTTCGAGTGCTTGGATCTCCCTTGCTTTAGGGTTCCATTCAGGCGTAAGTTCCCAAATTCTAAAAAACACAAACCAAAGAGCAACTCGAGTCTCCCTTGCTTTAGGGTGCCACTTGAACGCTCAAACTCTCTTCTCTATCTTGCCTCAGAGGCATTCTTTAATCGGACACGTTATTTCCGCTCCATTCCCAGCTTAAGACTCCAGAGGTCGAGCAGCGGAGTGCGAATGTAACTTCGTCCACTAAAAAACATAAAAACAAACAAAAAACTAAAGAGCCGAACTACGGCGCTCTGATTCCTGAAAAGGATACGTAGGCATCAAGTCGCGGGGCTTGAACGAGCACAACTATTTAAAACCTTATTTTCCCCGTGTTTCTTTTCTTTCATTTGCATGCATTCCCTTAGCATTAAGCTTTAGATTTATACACCCTTTAGATAGCAACAAACATAGGTGGATACCATCGAGTACGATGGGCGTGAGGGGTGCTAGCACCTTCCCCTTGCGTAACCGACTCCCGTACCTTATCTCTGGTCGAAGGACCTCGTTCTTATCCTTATTATAGGTTTTCTGATATTCCTTTCCCTTATGGGATAAATATATTGGTGGCGACTCTGTTCATTTTCGCGAGCGTGCGACAGCTGGCGACTCTGCTGGGGATGTTGCTAGACCTGTTGCTGGTCCATCCTTAGTGAGTCGATCCTAGCCTGCGTTTGTTTGTTTATTTACTGGGTGTTTATTTGCTTTATGTCTATATCTTGTATATATGTTTGCATGTTTATTTTCTGCTTGCATATCATGTTTATTTCTGTTTGCACATCATGCATATGGATTATATTCTGTGTTCCTTGGGGTCTTCTGTTCTGTTTTGCAGGTGGGGGGTTTGTATGAGGTAAAAGGCCCACTACCCAGGCCAGTGACACATAGGATTAGCGTGGATGCTCATGTTGACTCCCGTGGCCCTTGCTACGATCGAGTTCAACATGGGGTACCACAACTGGGCGAGGTTCTTTCATGGAACACTGTGTCTGGCACCCTTGCTGCCACAAACACTTTGTACCCCATGGGAACCGTAGACCCTAGTGACCATTAGGGACCTCTTGTCCGTGTCTAGACTACATACCCGTGAGATTGGGATGGGACAGGAAACTTGACCTCCATTATACCCGGATTTCTGCTATTCAATAAAAGACGTCGAACCTTTGATCCTGGGACATTTGACTTATACAGAAGTTCTACATCAGTTATATATCAGAATCAACGTCGAACCTCTGAATCTGGAGGGTTCGACCACCTTTGACTTATGCACAAGCTGTTTATCCAGAAAGCAACGTCGAACCTCTGAATCTGGAGGATTCGACCATATCTTATTGACCATGAGAAGCTGTTATCCAAGAGGCCTTGATCCTTGATCCTGATACATTTGCATCTTCATTAACATTTTTGCATTCATGCATGTGCATCCATGGTTACCAAGACTCTTACCACTCTTCCTCTCCATCAGATCAGTCAAGACGATTCCTCCACACCGATATCTGACAAGAGCTCACAGAAGAAGAATCATGGAGAACTATGAACAAGATCAAGCTGCCATTAGAGAAGAGATGGACCAAATGAAAGGCAAGGTCGATGCTATCCTGGAAGCTATCCAAGCCTTGCGAACTGAAAGGGTTCCTGCTACACAAGAGATTCCCGTTGTTGGTAACCAAGCTGCTGCTAGCCAACTTGAGGTCGTTCCACCTTCTTCTACTCCACTTGAGTTCCAAGCAAGGACTAATGCTACTCTTGGGATGCCATTCAACTTTATGACCGCTGATACCCTTGGAGCTCCGAACCAAGGAGGGACTATACCCGTGACTTCTGGAGTGCCAACTATGACTGGGTCGGTTTTCCCATTTCCTACTCCACCTTCTCAAACAGAGATTCCTATTCCTGCTTTCTGTGGTACTCAGTTTACTAATCCAGAAATGCAAACAATACCAACTGCTGAAAGAGCTCGACCCGTTGAGAAATCTGCTGAGAAGTATAAGATTCTTGAGGAAAGAATTCGAGCCATTGAAGGATTCAGTGTATATGGGATGGATGCTGAGGATATGTGTCTAGTTCCTAATCTGGTTGTCCCTCCTAAGTTCAAGACTCCCGACTTTCAGAAGTACAAGGGTTTAAGCTGTCCGAAGAGCCATATCATCATGTATTGTCGTAAGATGGCTTCTCACATTCACAATGAACCATTGCTCATCCATTGCTTTCAAGATAGCTTGTCTGGGGCATCTCTGAACTGGTATATGAACCTGGAGCGTAATAGAATCCGATCTTGGAAGGATTTGTCTGATGCTTTCCTCAAGCAATATCAGTATAACATTGACATGGCACCGACTAGGTTGCAACTTCAGAATCAAGTGCAAAGGACCAATGAGACATTCAAAGAGTATGCCCAAAGGTGGAGAGAAATGGCTGCTCAAGTGAATCCACCGCTTTCTGAATCCGAGCTGGTTGATGTGTTCATGAACACTCTTCAAGGACATTACTATGAAAGAATGGTTGGTAGTGTTTCTTCTGGTTTCTCTGATCTAGTCAGGATTGGTGAAAGAATTGAGAATGGTTTGAAAATTGGTAAGATCCAGAATCTCTCCAATGCTGCTGCTACAAACCAATATGGGTACAAGAAACCTCAGGGTAACTTTGTCAAGAAGAAAGAAGGCGAGACCAGTGCCACCTATGCTCAAGATCAAGCTCCTTGCTATCAAGTGGCCGCCACCGCCCCTCAAGCTTATGTGGCACCTGTTGGTCAACAACCTTGGGTCCCTTATCAACAATATGTCCAACAACAACAACAAGGTTTCCAACAACAAGGTTATCAACAGAGACAGGGTCAACAGAGACAGAATAGGCCAAAAAGGGTGTATGATCGTGTGCCAATGTCCTACAGCCAACTTCTCGCCGCCTTGCTTGATCAAAAGCTGATTCAATTAGCTGAAGCGAGGCCTCCTCCTGATCCTCTCCCTCCAAATTACAAGATTAATGCCAAGTGTGAATTCCACTCTGGAGGATCTGGTCACACCACTGAAGAGTGCAGAGTTCTCAAAGACAAGGTTCAGGATCTGCTTGATGCAAAGGAGATTACATTCACACCTGTGGCACCTAATGTGGTCAATAATCCCATGCCACCTCACAATGGAGCTTCCACCAGTGGACCATGAAGACTTTATGTTTGTCAGAGAACATTTCATTTGCATTAGAATAAGGCCAAGCTTGCCATTGTATAGATTTCTTTAGTATTTTCAATTGTATTACTTTTGTTGTTATCAAGTACTTCTCATTGTAAGAAACTCATTTTGTTTGAATAAATAAAAATAATGTAATATACATGTTTTTCTCAAATCATTTCATCTTTGTCATTATGTTCATTGATACTTCACTCGTTTGTCTTAAGCAACTAAAAAAGGAGAATGATGAAAATCAAAAACACATGAATCACTGACTGTATGCTTTTGGAACAAAGATCCTGCTGACGATGTACAGGCATTATTTCAATTCCCAAACACTGGAGTTATAAGGGAGTGAAACCTTCGTCAACCCCTTTGAGCCTAAGGAGTAGTAGTTTCTTTTCAAAAAAATACAAAACCCTCCATCTTAACCAGGGGCAGGGTAGTCTTCAGTTAGTGCGACCGAGCGCTCAACTTTCAGGTATTCCATCAGAGGATCAATCAAATTCTATCTCTCGCAACAAAAAAGGAAGAGCACAATCTACAATGGATGTCTCCCATTCACTAAGAAGAAGGCAGTCACAACCTTTTCGTCAAGTCAATCACCAAAGTCATACAACTTGTTCCCGAACGAGACAAAAAAGAGAATTGAAAAAAGTTATGAATCATGATAAAAAAAAAAAAAAAAAGGAAACAATAGCCCGCTAAGTCAAAAGAAAAAGAAAAGCTTTGAAGCAATTGACTTAGGCAAAAATTAGGGCATATCCCGCTGGACAACGAAAATCAAAGTCAAGAGAAACTTTCTGTCCAGGCAAAAGTTAGGGAAAGCAAAAGAACAAAAATCCTCCAAGGAACAAGTTGTTGTGATCATCAACGAAAGCATCAAAGGGTGACTGCCACCTCCATCGAAGTCATAAAGGATCCTCATCCATCACAATCCTTCCTGAAAGGCGAACACTTGTGTCAAACTAACTGAACGTAGGACTGGAGAACATCACGAAGAGGGGTGGGTTAAGTAGAACTTGAGCCTTTATCCTTGTTTCTCAAACCGTGAACCCGGCCACGTTACAACCCTCAAAAGTCCTAATTGAAGTAGGATTCGTTCCGAAAGCATACAAACTGTAAGATCATGTCAAACTGACTCCTTATGTTGCTGTGTCATTTGTGTTAGTATCAATACAACATTTTGACAAATAAAAACTTTTCTTTGAGAGTAACATGTGCATTGCATTTCTCATTATCTCTTCCAAAACAGAATTGTCTCTAATCTGAAAGCAAGTACTTGATACCAAGGAAAGTTCAACATTGAAACTCCATCGAGTAATCTTACAAAGGCAAAGGTTGGTCATCCACAAAGCAAATACCTGAAGCATCCATCTGGTGGAAGAGTTCCTTTCAATCTGGGGCATTCATTCCATGATCTACACTGGGGCAGACCATTGCACATCTCCATGATTCGAGCATATCAAAGTTCTTTCTCAAGAGATCATACAAGCTGGGGCAAGCTAGTGACACTTCCTTTTTCATCCCCAAGCAAGTGGCAGATATCAGGACAAATGTCGAGGAGTCAAACTAAACACCTCACCTTCACAAGTGTTGTCCTTCAAGCAACAACCTTCCACAAGGGCATACTCCATCCACTCCGGGTATCTTGGAGACAATCATTGCACTCATAATCATACAATCATCATGCATATCATTGCATTTTCATTTCTCCCGCAATAATCCAATCATCAATAAATCAGAGGCATCCACCCCACCTTGATTCTCAAGCAGAGTGTCAGAGCTCCACCTATTCCACATCCAAAGCAGAAACCCTGATCAAATCAATCAATACATTGCATATAGAATCCATAGCATTGCATCTTCAAAAATGCACAAATAAAGCAAACATTTGCATGTGAAGCATAAGCCAAGTTACTCATCAGATGGGTTCTCTACAAGCAATCAATTGATATTCCACTGGGGCACTCAGAGTTACCATTGTGGTGCCATCTCCTCAAGTCAATCATGCTCATCTTGCTCCAACCCAGAGTTGATGTTTTTGTGTTCAACCTAGAGTTGACCTTCCTTTCATCTTTTAACCCCGAGTTAATTATCTTTTCCCACTCACCCAGAGTTGACGGTCACCTTTTATTCAACCCAGAGTTGACGTTTGTCTTTTATTTCAACCCAGAGTTGATGCTTATCTTTTTCCCACTCAACCCAGAGTTGATGGTCGTCTTGTTTATTTCCCACTCACTCAGAGTTGACGGTCACCTTTTATTCAACCCAGAGTTGATGGTTGTCTTGCTTCTCTTCCCACTCACCCAGAGTTGACGGTCTTCCTTTATTCAACCCAGAGTTGACCCTTACCTTTTCCCACTCAACCCAGAGTTGACGGTTATGTCCTGTCTTTTCCTACTCAACCCAGAGTTGACGGTTACCTTTTCTCCTTTCTCACTCAACCCAGAGTTGACGGTCATCTTTTATCTTTTTCCCACTCACTCAGAGTTGACGGTCACCTTTTATTCAACCCAGAGTTGATGTTTATCTTTTATTCAACCTAGAGTTGATCCTTGTTTTCCCACTCACCCAGAGTTGACGGTTATCTTTTATTCAACCCAGAGTTGATCCTTATCTTTTTCCCACTCACCCAGAGTTGACGGTTATCTTTTATTCAACCCAGAGTTGATGTCTGTCTTTTATTCAACCCAGAGTTGACGCTTATCTTTTTCCCACTCACTCAGAGTTGACGGTCACCTTTTATTCAACCCAGAGTTGATGTTTGTCTTTTATTCAACCCAGAGTTGACGCTTATCTTTTTCCCACTCACTCAGAGTTGACGGTCACCTTTTATTCAACCCAGAGTTGATGTTTGTCTTTTATTCAACCCAGAGTTGACGCTTATCTTTTTCCCATTCAACCCAGAGTTGATGGTTATCTCTCCTTTTATTCAACCCAGAGTTGATGTTTGTCTTTTATTCAACCCAGAGTTGATGCTTATCTTTTTCCCACTCAACCCAGAGTTGATGGTCGTCTTGTTTCTTTCCCACTCAATCCAGAATTGACGGTTATCTCTTATTCAACCCAGAGTTGATCCTTTCCCTTTCCCACTTAACCCAGAGTTGACGGTTATCTCTTGCTTTTTTTTCCACTCAACCCAGAGTTGACGGATATCTTTTGTCCTTTCCCACTCAACCCAGAGTTGACGGTTATTTATAATTGTTCATCTTTCCTCTTTCAACCCATAGTTATTATCCAATCCCTTATCCAACACAGAGTTGACTTCCCTTCATTCTTCGACCCAGAGTCGACCCACTTTTCTTCTTCAACCCAGAGTTGAGTTCTATTTCATTTCTAACCCAGAGTTAATTGGATCAATCCAGAATTGATACATTATTCCTCAGTGGAGTTGACACCATCTTTTCCCCAGTGGATCTCATCTTTCTTCAGGCAAATTTTCAGGTTCACTGGATATTTAATCCTCTTCTTCCTTGAATGCTTGAAAGGCTAGTGCCAATCTCACTTTCAGGTTTAAGACGATTAAATAGGGGCAGCTGTTGCACCCCAAAATTTGCCCATCTGATTTTATTTATAACTGGCTTAAGTTTCATATCCATTTGCATATATTCATTAGATCATGTAACACATCATGCATCACTAGTAAATAAATCTGACATGGGGATCGAGGATCTTGAAATAGTGGGGTTCTAATTGTTCATGCTTAAGCTTATGGAGTCTAATCGATTAAAGATGAGATTAAAGTCTCATATCTTCAAGTTTCATCACCAAGAGAATTTTCTTAAAGGGGGAATTATTTCTGTTATCAAGATATTGGCTGAGATCGGTGAATTGAGTTGATTCAAGGGTTTTATTGAAGATATCATTTGATTAGAATCTGTTTGTTGAAACTAGAAGTGGATTCAAATTCAAGGATAATTAAAGTGAATTAAAATTCTCAAGCATTTGTGTTGGATTTTCATATGAAGAAAAAGAAAAAAGAATTCTACAATTCATCAAAAATACAATTTCATTACAAGACCAAATTCAATCCGTTACAAGATTCGGTTAGATCTACATCACATTGCAAGCTATGGTGTCCTTAATCCTAAAACTTCATCATGAGCATCTTTTCTTTCAAGCTTTAACCCATCATCTCCTGTCCAGGAGAATGAAGCAGACCTGCAAAAAAAATATATATATATCATCTTAAGTTATTATTCAACACATCAAGTCCACCAGCCAATTCAACATCCATTCCAAAGCCTGGCATCAAGTGTGAAAAGACAAGTTCAGTACATAAACAACATATTTCATTTCAGTACAGCAAATGCATTCCATACAAGTGACGTTCATTCAAAAAACCAAACAGCTCCATACATTCAAATTAGCACCTACAAAATATAACTCAATCAAAACCAGTCCCGGCAAACTCATACATACAGCCATACATTCAAATTCAAACAGCCACATACATCATCTAACTAACAATTCATTTTTGCTAACTAACAGTATTTATCACTAACTCAGTTTCAATCAACTATTAACCCTCTAACAGAAATATAACCGCCTCAGACCAATAACAAACTTTCAACTGATTCCCTATAACTAGCCTAACAACCTAACAGAAAGCTAACAAACTTCTAACCAATTCAGTTATAAACCTCTAACAGATTTTCAGAAGAGGAGAAACAGAATTGAAGAAGAGCAAGAAGGGACTTATCTATATATACCCGAGTCTTCACTTCCCTGAGTCTCTCTCCATTTTTCCAGATTTTCACTCCACAAATCATCTTCACATCTTCATCAACTCTCCATTCACTTTCTCTCATTTTCCCTCTTCATCTTCACCATTCCACACCTTTCTCTCACCGTCATCTTCATTACTGCATCAATTGTCATCATCTCCTCGACCTCAACAACCTGCAACCTTCATCACGCCAACCACCAGAACCTTCAACCATCAATCTCCGAGCGTCACTTTCAACCTCCATTGATAACCTGCAAAGAGCCACGACCAAGGAAGAAAGCGAGCGTGAGATAACAGCGGTATCGAGCTCGAGCTTGCGGAATAGAAAACAAGAAAGATAGATGAAAGAAGGATAGTAAAAAACCGGTAACAAACTTCTCCTCATCTCAACCTTCATCAACAACGCATCTTGAATTCATCATCTTCAAAAACTCTGCAAGAATCGTCATCTTTCTCTAGTCACCTTCTTCACCTTCATAGCGCTCCATTAACCATCATCATCGTCTCCATGGCATGTGCTCAACTTTCGTTCTTTAAACAGTAATAGCATTACATCATATCTCGAAGAAGTAAGAAGAAGACGAAGACAAGAGTACAAATCGAGTCGTAGAAACTCCAATCGGAGGAGGGTTTGAATACCGGTGCCGCTGCGTTCGCGTGAAGAGGAAAAGCATCTGGATCCCAATTGCCATCGCAGGTAACCCTAATTTTCAATCTGTTCCCTTTTGTTTCTTATTATTATGAATTGTTCTTTTTTCTTTTTTATGATCAATTGAGACTATGGGCCATCACCGAAATCAATTTTTTGGGCCCGACATCATCTTTGTCACTCACCACGACAAATTCTGCAAAAAAACGCCACATGGAACTATTCTTGGGCCTGATAATATCGCTTCTTGCACCTCCTCCCTGGCCCGTTGTTGATAAAAATAATTCTGCAATGTGAAACAAATAAAAACCATGCTTGGGCCGTTTCTACTGTTATACACCCCCTGAGGCCCACGATACACCCATCTTTTTTTTTTTTTGACATAGAAAAATTCTGCAAACAAAAATCTGGGCTGGGCCTTGCGCCCATTGCTATGTTCACCCCTGGAAATCATTCTGCACCCTCTTTTAATTCACTTTTGTGCTATATTTTCTACTTATTCTTTTTCATGCTTTTATGCTATTTTCAATACTCTATTGTGATCTTTATTTTCATATTCTTTTATTCCTAACCTTAGGTAGAAACCATGATGATCTTAGGTAGAAATTCCCTTCATGCTTAGGCTAGTTTCTTTTCCTTTTCAACTTTAAAACACTTAACAAATGCTTGATTTTAATCCCCTTAAAAAATACCAAGAAAACACTTAAAAAACACTAATAAAAAAGGTGAAAATCATTAAAAAGGGAATGGAAGCTTGAACGCCCCTTGCTTTAGGGAACGTTCGAGTGCTTGGATCTCCCTTGCTTTAGGGTTCCATTCAGGCGTAAGTTCCCAAATTCTAAAAAACACAAACCAAAGAGCAACTCGAGTCTCCCTTGCTTTAGGGTGCCACTTGAACGCTCAAACTCTCTTCTCTATCTTGCCTCAGAGGCATTCTTTAATCGGACACGTTATTTCCGCTCCATTCCCAGCTTAAGACTCCAGAGGTCGAGCAGCGGAGTGCGAATGTAACTTCGTCCACTAAAAAACATAAAAACAAACAAAAAACTAAAGAGCCGAACTACGGCGCTCTGATTCCTGAAAAGGATACGTAGGCATCAAGTCGCGGGGCTTGAACGAGCACAACTATTTAAAACCTTATTTTCCCCGTGTTTCTTTTCTTTCATTTGCATGCATTCCCTTAGCATTAAGCTTTAGATTTATACACCCTTTAGATAGCAACAAACATAGGTGGATACCATCGAGTACGATGGGCGTGAGGGGTGCTAGCACCTTCCCCTTGCGTAACCGACTCCCGTACCTTATCTCTGGTCGAAGGACCTCGTTCTTATCCTTATTATAGGTTTTCTGATATTCCTTTCCCTTATGGGATAAATATATTGGTGGCGACTCTGTTCATTTTCGCGAGCGTGCGACAGTGCCTACCAGAGCGCTTTTTCCTGAAAAGCGCTCTTAAAGGGGGGCCTACAAGAGCGCTTTTTCCAGAAAAGCGCTCTTATAGGGGGGGCCTACCAGAGCGCTTTTAAAAGCGCTTTCGTAGCCTATGCCAGCGCTGGCTTTGGCAGCGCTTTAAAGCGCTGTTAAAGGCCAAAAAAAGCGCTTTTAAAAGCCTTGCGCGTTGTAGTGCTTCCAAAGAAAAAAGTTGGGTAAGATTACCAACTAAGATATCATATTTTTGAAATAAAAGAATTTATTTATTTCAAAGAGCACTAACACTCAATGTCAATACAACATAAATTGACAACCTTTACATAAGAATATTTACAATATGCTTTCTAATCTTGGGTTTCATCCCCCTATATACAATTGAATCAAATATATGTCTAGTAACCCTATGTATATCACTGTAAGACCCTTTATTGTCAAAATTTTTGGAGTTTCTATACATCCAAATGCCATAACAAGCTTCTGTGGCAGCTGCTTTGATCACTTGGTTTTTCCAGCCTTTAACTTTTGCCATTCTTTTTAACCATTCTAGGTTCACACGTTGATTCTGGTCCATGTTCAACCACCTCTTCATGTCTTTCCAGATTTGAGCAGTGGCTAGACAATTAAACATCAAGTGGTTCAGATCTTCCTCTTCCACATTGCAGAGCTGGCATGTAGAATGTTGTATGAAGCCCATGTTCTTCATTCTAACCTTCGTAGCTAAACGGTTTTGACAGATTAACCACATGATCACCTTAGCTCTAGGACGGGCAAAATTGTGAGCTATCATGTGATACCAGTCAGTTCTATTGTTATCATCGATCAGCAGCTCATAGACACGCATCATATTGAACTTCTGAGTAACTTTCATGCTGTTCCAGAGTGAACCCAGTCTCCCTAGCACCTCCTTAGAAGCTAAAATGTTCTTAGTAATCCAAGTGCAATTATTGTTATGTATGTCACTGAGTGCATCCCTCCCTTTTATATAATAGGAGTGGATCCACTTAACCCACAGGTTATTTTCTTTTAAACAGATATTCCAAAGGCATTTGAGTAGTGCTACTTGATTCCAGGTTTGTAAATTAAGAATACTCAGGCCTCCTTGCTTAACAGGGCTACACATTCTCTTCCAAGCCACAGGGCTTTTCTTGCTAGGGTTAGAGGAGCCTGCCCAAATGAAAGCTCTACAAAGACTATCAATCTTGTGAATGACACTAGTTGGGAGAGGCAGGCTAGCCATCCAAAACTGGGCAATGGCAATAATGGTACTCTTAACAAGCTGGATTCTTCCAGCTATGCTTAGAAGTTTAGCTGTCCAATGCCTAATCCTAGCCATGATTTTTTCTATCAGAGGCAAATAATGATTCACACTCAATTTCTTGCAAGCCAGAGGATACCAAGGTATCTTATGGGAAATTTACCTTCTGCAAATCCTGTAATCAGTCCAGCCTGCTCTTTCCTGTCAGCATCCATACCACCATAGAAGGCCTTACATTTGTTAGGGTTCACAACAAGGCCAGTGGACTCTGAGAAGCTTTTGAAGGCATTAAGCACCATCTTTATGGAGTTATCATCACCTCTGCTAAAAAGCAACACATCATCAGCAAAGGTTAAATGTGTCAACCTGAGTTTCTGGCATTTACTATGGAATCTAAAGTCATAGTTTCTAGTCATCTTCTGCATCATCCTGTTTATGTATTCCATCATTATAACAAAAAGGAGAGGGGAGATAGGGTATCCCTGTCTAATGCCTCTCTTTGCCTCCATGACCTGAGTATACTCACCATTCACATTGAACCTGTAGCTCACAGTGGTAGTTCCCAACATGATCCAATTGATGAACTTCATGGGAATACCAAGCTCCATCAACACTGCTTCTAAAGAGGACCAATCAACCATATCATAGGCCTTTTGCAAGTCTATTTGGAGCATACTTCTAGGGGTGCCTCCTTTCCTGGTATAGCCTCTTACCGATTCAAAAGCTAGCATAATGTGATTCTGAATCACCTGCCCTTTTAGAAAAGCTGCTTGGCTCTAATGCACAATATCAGGGAGTACTTGTCCAAGCCTATTTGTAAGGACCTTTGAGATAATTTTATAGAAAGTGGTGCAAACAGCTATGGGTCTAAAGTCCTTGACCTAGTTGCTTTGTCATGCTTAGGTATAAGGGTAACTAAGGTGCTATTAAAAGCTTTAAAGAGTTTACCTTTCTCAAAGAATTCTTGAGCAACCTTCATCACATCCTGCTTGACAATCTCCCAACTAGTCTTGAAGAATTTGGCACCAAAGCCATCCATGCCAGGGGCTTTGAGGTCACCAATATCCTTCAATGCTTCCCAAATCTCCTTTTCAGTGACTGGTTTGGTAAGCTGAATGCTTTGACTGTGTCTCACTTGGTAAAATATCATATTTATACCAAGCCACATGTCTATTTTTAAGCATGTGATTAATTACAAAAAATTTACCTTTATATTTACTATGTTAATAAAAAGTTTTAATTTTATTTAATTGCAAATGTGTTCCTTTTAACATTAATTTTTTTTATTTCAGCAGCAAATTTCATGCCTTTCATTTTCATTGCCCATCGAGTTTTTTTTTGGTTGCCCTTTCATCTTTTTAATTTAATTTCAAGTTTTCTAATTTTTTTAGTTGGTTTTGAATTGAACTTTAAACAAGTGTTGAAGTTTAGTATGATTAGAAGTTGTTAGAACAGTAATGTGAATACAAATCAGATAGTTGGTTCTGAGTTGAACTTTAAACAAGTGTTTTGAAGTTTACTATGATTAAAAGTTGTTAAAACAATAATGTGAATACAAATCAGAGTATAGTAGAAATTGCACTATCGAATTTTTTGTACACTCTTTTTTATAAAAATAAAAAAAGATGGCATGAATAATTTAGGTATTATGAAAAATTATTAGCTGACATGGATGAATGGGGTGTCAGGTAAAAAAACTTCTCATTCTACTATCATTTTGTAATAGGCTCGCCCCCATGCCACTGACATTCTACTAAGAAGAAAAAAAAACATGCTTAAAGATATAGATTTTTGTTACCATAGTTATCCAACAATATATACATATGCTCAGAAGTCAGAACAAGTGAGCGGTGACCATGACCAGTTCAAAGATCTAAATATACAAATATACAGAAAGTGGAAGAAAAAAAACTATCCACAAGACAGAAACTACACTACCATATGATATTATACACTAACTGCAGGTTACTCTTACACCATGAAGCTGCTTCAACACAATTTATTCAAAATCTTTCAAAGTCCTAATCCTATCAGTAAAACAATCTAGATGCCATCAGAAACCCAAGTATCCTTGATTCCTTCTTTCCATATTCCCCATCTCCATCTCACTCCTGGAAATTTACTTCTGCATGTGGAGATGAGGTTTCCAGCAACACGTGGATCAACATCGCTGTGGATGAGCAGAGAAATGTCTCCCAATTGGGTGCATTTATCCAAAATAGAGAAAATAAATGCTAGAGTAAACTCAATGTCAAGTACCACAATATGTGCAATAAGCTCTTTCAAGGTTTTCATCCCAGTCGCATTTTCAAAACTACCCCTTTGGAAAGAACTCTCCGTGGCATGCCAAGCCCCGGAACCTAAACTAAGATATCTTAAATTTGGGAAATAATTCAACAGTATATCAAAGGCAAACTCCACTAGATCAACTTCAACCCCTATAACTATCTGTGTTCTTCTCACAAAATCTAAGCTAAGTCTCTCTACCGCAACGCAACGGCGAAACATGCTTAAAATGAAACCAAGAGAGAGGCATTCCACCTCAAGCTGAAGGCATTGTATGTTACCACAATTTTTCAATACTAACTCAGCAGTATTCTCAAGAGAGAGATTGAAATTGGACAAGGAAGGTGCATCGAGGAAAATTAACTTAGGTTTGATACACTTGAGATGGAAATCAACCAGACTTGGTGCACATATAGTCAAAGAAAGAGGAGCATTGGAAACTGACCATTGACAAGTCTGAAGATGTGAGAGATTAATCGAGGGCTCTTTAAGTCCTCCAACTCCAATAAGATTAAGTTGCGTAAGATTAGGGAAACAAGTATTGATCATGTTCAAATCTTCGTCATCCAATCTTACAAACTCAAGAGTCAGATTGGTCAATGTGGGCATCAAACACAAACCATCCACTGCTAACCAAGCATTCCTAATCACCAATTGCACCAGACCATAACCTGAAACACAAAGGAAGCAAAATTATTAGCAGCAAGATTTTAAATAAGATATGGGAATGCGATAGTGGTCACAAGATCAAGGTTTTTGATGTCTTGGCCATTGTTTAAAACAAATGTCTGCAACCACAATATTGGTTGCAACAAACTAGTTTTTTTTTTATCTTCCTAAGACCACAATACAACATAACGCGCCCAAACCACACAGCCGTGATTGTGGCAGAATCAACATTAGTTGTATTTGATTGCAACTCTCAGTCAAGGAGTCAATGCGACTGCAATCAATACAACAACAACAACAACAACAACAACAACAATGACCATTATTTAAAATTTGTTCTTGATATCAAATGCGACTTCATCCCAGTATTTGAAAGTAATTATTTATTAGTACATTTGTATATTTGGTCCATCTCTTCTTTAGATAACCAGTTCATAAGACTATCCACCACTTCTAAACCCATTTTTAAGTCTTATCTCATAAAATGCGGGATTTTTATAACCTAAGAAGTATGGATACCAGAAACAAGACAAACATAATCACAAACGTGATGTCAATTTTAAACACCAACATTGACATTGACATACCTTTTTTCAGAGATGACGGTTCTTATAGAGATGGTCACAATGCGGTGATACGATGGATCTTAGATAAGCTTTAATATCCTATTACTTTTTACATTTGGTCTAACTATTACTTACAAAAATCAAAATATAAGACAACGACTAACCGATTTTCGGCCTAAACTCCAGAGTTTTAAAAAATAGTCTGCTATTGCGAATACGGCCACGACAAAATGGTATCGGTGTGCCGCTATCACCGTTTTTTATGTTAAAAAACAAATTGGTGTTATATCACACCGCGACAACCACAAAAGCTTTTGCGCACCCCACCCGTTTTTAAAACCCTGCTAAACCCATGCACGCAATTTACCATTTTAATTTTATTTTTAGCTATATGAAGAATTATAATGCAATGGGAATTCAAAATCTTGGTTATTCATAAAGAGAAGAAACAATAAGAATAATTGAGAATTAAGAAGAAGCTAACAAGTGGAAGAGATGAGGGACAAGGCTTTGGATCTTCTCCAACAAGATTGAACCCAGAAATCCGAAACAGACAACTTCTTGATAGACCGAGAAACACACGGAAGCCAATCAAGAATAAAATTAAACTCCGTCAGATGAAGATCATCAGACTCATCTTCAACATCATCAAACGAGACACCCCCGAGCGATCTATCGACGCCAATCGACACTGATTCGAAATCAGGCGATCGGTGAACGAGGTTCTTCAAAACGGTCTTGAAAGGGGTAACGAGGTGCTTGGTTTCCGGTGATCGGGATCTGAGGTAACGCGACATGGAACAGAGGAGGGTTAACGAGCGGACTTCGTTTGAGGCTTGGTTTAAGGTGGTTGAAACGAGTCTGCATCGTGCGAGATCGGAGGTGTCGTTTAGGCGGGTGAGGATTTCTACGAGTAGCGGAGAGGGGAGGTTTTCCATTGATGGAGATGAATTTGCACCGCGCGAGATATGAATTGATGATGAGACCGGTGGGTTTGTTTGCGCGTGTTTTGCGTGGTTTTTTCAAATGGAATTTACTTTTTTTTTTTTATTGTGTTTGCGGTAATTTATAGTTTTTCTGAATAGGTGGGGAGAGATTCTTGCATGCATACAGCATATAGTGTCATAATATCTTTGTAAGAAAGATTTTTTATTAGATATTAACATAACATATAACATGTCCTCCCAGCTAGGGGTAGCAAAATGGGCCTGGCCTGTAGAGAAAATCTGTTTTGTCAGTATTTTTTTTGGGACGGGGCAAGGTTTTAGGTCCACTCTCTTTAATGTATCTGTCCCGTTCCCGTTCTATTTTTTTCGAGCTTTTGCAGACATGAGTTTTTTCATACAACTTTACTATTTTTAGGACTAAAATGTCCAGTGCCCGCGGACTTTCTCCGCCCCACCTTCACTTTTTTGCGGGACGGAGAGAGGTTTTAGGTGCGCATTCTCAAATATGTCCGCCCCACCCTGTCCTGTTTTTTTGCGAGCTTTTGCGGCGTAGAGCTAAACGAGACGGGCATGCCCGTTTGCCCCCCCTTCTCCCACCATTTCTTATTATAGCTAAAATTTAACTTCTAATTCAATGTATCTAATTTATATAGGCTAAATATTATTTTATTTATTGAATGAAACTAAAAAGTTAAATTTGTATAATATTGAATGAAACTAAAAAGTTAAATTTGTTTATAAAATAGAATGGAGGTGTAAGAATTTACGGGTTGAATTTTTTAAATATTACTTTTTTTTATAATTTTACTGACAAATACATTGGTTTATTGTGTACAAGGATGACAACGGATAAGGTTAGATGCGAGTTTCATATTATTCAAATCTTTACAAGCTGAATCCGAACCCAAACCAAAAAATTATTCAAAAATACACATTAGTTTTAAAACTACGTGCATGATAATTTTAATTTTGTATGGTCCAAAACATACCATTTACTTTTATAGAGACAAAAACAAAATTTAATATTTTATAGAAATCAAAAACATATTTAACCTTAATACTTTAATTAAAAGTAAAATAAAGTTGTAAAATTACAACAATTACACAATTATAGTTATTGAGTTTTTGTAAACATTTGTGAAGTTAATATACTCAATAAAAAATTTCATTTAAAGATTGAATTGATAAAAAATATTTATATGCAAAGTTATTCCGGAAATAAAGTAATTCCTATTTTAAAAAATTGATTCTTAAAAAGTGAAAGGAGGGTGTATAAGAAAAGTAGCATTGCAAAAACCAATTTCCAATTGCCACAGTCTCAACTCATAAGGCCCAAAAAGAGTTTCACAAGAAAGACGTAGAAAGATATAGAGGCGCATTCTGGTGCTGCAGCGTCGCGAGGTTGCGACGGCGAACAAACTCCGATACCGGTGACACCGTAATTTCACAATAAACAAAATTGTTCTCAATCGAGAGGGAAAAGAATGGGGAGAAGGATACTGAATGATGCGTTGAGAAGTATGGTGAATGCTGAGAAGAGAGGGAAAGCTATGGTGGAGCTTAAACCTATATCCAATGTCATCTCTTCCTTTCTTCATATCATGAAACACCGCGGTAATAATTCAACTAACATTTTTTTCTCTCTTTATATGATTGAGTATGAAATTCATGTACTGAGTGCTCTATGCTTGATTTGTCTGTGTTGTAAACTTTCATTAGGATTTTGTTATTGTTAGCCTAGAATCCCAATTTTAAAATAATGGAAACCTAAGTTCTTGAAAAATAAAAAAAAATATAAATTTGGTCCTTAATAATGTCATAAGTTTGTTAAATTAGTGTATGTTTGGTTTCGGTGTTGGAGCATTTGAATTGATTATGGATGTGGAGAATTGATTTTGACATGTTTGATTGCTCTCGAGTAAAATTGATTCTGTTTTTCAGAATTCATTTTACTCATAGCTAAGATTTGTAGCTTTTTACTAGTATAAACGTGATTTTTACACAGAAGTTTACCGTTCAACTCACTTCTACAAGAATTGATCTGAACATAAATCACTTTACCTTCAACTTACTTTTAGTCATGATCAATTTTATATAATCAATTCACCTAGAATCAATCTTTTTCAACGCAAAACCAAATACACGCATAGTATAATTTTCGAACATATTTTTAGTCCTATTACAATTAATTTTATTCATACTTGAGATTCTTAAGGATTGTTATGGTGTTTCCTACCTTTTTCATGGACTATGTAGCACTTACACTGATTCGAAAGATGAAAATACCATTTGCATTTGGTGTTGGTACTTCTTGTATCTCCTGCTGACCTATTTTTAGTCATACATAGCCCAGCAAAACAATATTGCCTCCCAATTTTTCTTACCATTGTACCTATAAAGTAAAGTTTCTGAAAGGAGAGAAAAATCATAAAACCAATTTTCTCCTAATACATGAACGATACTCATTTTTGCTTATAATTAAGAATAAACTTTTGCTTTATTTTGTTGATAATCTGGCCGCAATGAAACACCAAACTACTTCTGGATCCCCAATTAGCACTATTTTCTCTACTAACATGAAACATAGATGATGGTGAAGAACATGAAAGACTTTCTATAGAAGCAACTTCAGTTTCTGAAACATCGCATATTGACAAAAATTTTGGACAGCAAACCTCAGCTAACAAATTTTGAGCAATATTTAAGAATTATGAATTCTTAAGAATAGTAGCATAACCAGTGAAAGGGCCAAGTGGACCCACTTTTCCATAACTAGTAGTCTTTGAATTAGGTATTATTCCAACCACCGAATCTTGAAATGGTTTTCCACAACTTTTTAGAAACATGAGCCTTTGATCAAAGTGATAATGATAAGCTTTGTGGATTTGAATCCGTTTGATTTTTCCGTCCAAACTCCAACTGATTTGCTTTGATGTTGAAGTTCAGAAGCATTCACTACACAAACTTCTTGAGCATTGCTATGATGCATGAGTGAGTCATGTGAGAATCTGAACTATTGGAAGTGATAGACTTGACAATATTTTGCAAAGAATGATTCTGATACAGTGGTGAAGAAGTAGGAGTATGATGCATGACATGTCCTAATTGCTTATTACCGCCATAAACACATGGAGGAGAATTTGTTACATTATTTAGAAACCTAGTAGTGACTTGATGTTGAACAGTACTGTTTTTCCAATTTCCAAAACCACTCACATGCTTTTGTTGAGGAGAATGAAAATCAGTCAGGGAATTAGGATATGAATTACCATAGTGCTGTTGTTGATGATGATGATGATGATGTTGCATCATTAATAACCTACTTGATTCTTCTGCACTTGCACCTAGTTGGTCCTGATACTCCAAAGGATTCAAAGTAATAAAGTTAGGGATTTCTGACGGTGAATAAACAACGACAGGTTCCTCATGGTTATAATTACCATTTCTAAAGCTTCTAACTTGAACAAGATCCTGCATGTTAAACTTCTAGGGATTCTTAAGGATTGTTATGGTGTTTCCTACCTTTTTCATGGACTATGTAGCACAGATACTTTCGATTGAAGGATTGAACACATATTTGATCCCGGACGTCTGCCCATGTAATTGCATTTAATTAGTTCTATTTTTCTCAGATTATCATCGGTGTCAGTGTGTGTCTGTGTTAGGACTTCATTACTAATGGATAAAATCCGTCTCTATGTTTTTTGTTGGGAACTATTTTCGAACAGTATTATATCATTTGGAGAAGAATGTTTTTTATTTCTGTATGTCTATGTGCACGTGTGAAACATTACCAAAATCCTCTGACACGGTCTAGTTAGGATGAAAATGAAAGGTTCTAGACATACTAAAATCATTTGATTTTCAGAGAGTGACTACAATGCCAATGTAAATTTAGCTAATTTTCTTTCATTCATTATCATGATAGGATATATCAAGGACTTCCAGGTCTATGATCCCCATAGAGTGGGGAGGATCACTGTTGAACTACAAGGTAGACTTAACGATTGCAAGGCCCTTACATACCGACAAGACTTAAAGGCAAAGGATATTGAAGCCTACAGACTGCGTACTCTTCCAACAAATCAGGTTGGTAGTGCTTATTGTTTTGTTTTCATTTAGTGTCATAGGCATATAGCAGTTTCACCTTTTTGAATATGGAGACTGGTGTTTGCATCAGATGCCAACTTTTATATTTCATTTTTTCTTTTAAAAGAAAGCAGTTAAGGAAAAGGATAATCATTTTGTTCTATTTATCTTGATGCAGTGGGGTTATGTTGTGATTACAACCCCCGATGGTGTTTTGGATCATGAAGAGGCTGCAAAAAGGAATGTAGGTGGTCAAGTTCTTGGTTACTTTCACTAAAGTCGTCCTTTACCTTGTTATTTTAACTAGCCACTGTGTTCAGCTAAGTTTCCCGATAAATTTTCAAAGAATTTGATGAAAGAATGTTTTATTCAGCAAAGGAGGTTTTGTTTTCTATTGATGTATTGTGCTGTATGAATTTTGTGGTAGTTAGTCTTGTTTGTGTTAAATAATAGACTAGGACTTGAATGGATATCATGTCATCTTTAGTTCGTAATCTACTATAAATATATTGTGGGACTTGTGTGATCCGTAGTTAATTCAAGTTCAACCATTCTGCACACTGGTTTTCTTATTTGTTTTTCCGATGATACAGTTTTGGATAAGATGAAGAATTCTTTCTAGAGGGTAATCAATGTTGAAATTTATTTTCCAACCCTGTTGCCTGGTTGAAATTTTAATGCCCGACCAAATAAAGTCCAATTAATTTTACTAGATTTTTTTCTTGTACTTAACTTTGCATATGAAATAGGATGGCCTTAATCAACAATAGCAATTTGTGGTAAAATATAAAGTATCTCTGTTGCTTCAAAAAAGATGTGGTTTTGATTCCCAAGGATTTTAGGACTATTACTATGAATGTGTATGACTTAGAGGTGAGGCTATGCCGCACAGTTATATATAGATTCAGCTTATTTGATTTTAAGCATGATGACCACTTTAATGTGTAAGGTTATTTAAACGTCAAAATCGTAGTAATGCTGATAATCAACATGTGTGTTGAGCTTAAGTAGTCCAGTTTGATGTAGCTAACTGGGACCATGCATTCCTATTTGTTTGTATGAGGTCAGTAGAATGTTTGTGATGAGTTCATCAAGTTCCTTTTGCTAATCATCATGAGAGATTGTAGTTTATAGACAGTTCTATGATGATGCCAAGTAATTTTGAATTTACATCAAACTAAAAACTGTCTGGAGTTTCAATAGTCCATGACCAAGCCCATTTCGTGCACTCTGGTCAGTATACTTGCTGGTATTGGTAATACAACTTGAATTAATATATGTTTGAATGAATGATGAGTTTGACAAAATCACAATGTTTCATTGAAGAGCCTGCATTTGCAAAATATGCTTGCCTTGCAACTGCTAATCTGCTATGTAGAAAAACAATTCCTATTAAGAACTACTATTGATACAAAATAGATATTTTCTTCACTTACTGCTCATTATACTTAAGTTAATTAACATCAGATAAAGGGTTGTGGTGTGGTGTATTAGACAAGTTTATAAAGCCTAGGAGAGTGCATCTTTGTAATCAGGGTTTCAATTAATCATGGGTAGTCCAAAAGGTCATCAAAAGCAGCAATACTTTGAAACCAAACTGCTCATTGAACTGCTAAATGCAGTGATTTACAGTTAAAAGGTAGGAAAATTTGCAAAGAAACCAAATACACAGGCTGTAAATGATCATTGTTAATTTTGTTTTCATTGACTGGTCTCTAATACAATGATTAAGAACATATAGAAAACCCGGGGTTGATTATTGTAACCGATTCTTAACAACCCATATTATGGGTTATGCAATAACAAATGCGTTCATGTTAGTTCTAGTTGCTATATTAAGAAAAAAAATTGGGGAGTGTAATTTTCTTAGACCATGTCTTGGACTATTGATCATAACTCAATATTGGGAATCAAATTAAATCAGCGAATGCGCCTGCATATAGTGAGCCCATCTCCTATTGAAACAAAAGCAAGTTCAAGACGAGAATCCCTTGAAATTGCTTCGTTAAAAGCAAGTGTGAATCTTCTCCATTCTCTCTTTGGTTCTGACACTGCCATTTCTGGTAAAGCAACAGTTCCTCCCCAAAGTGTGTTATCATAGGCAACAATCCCGCCAATCTTAACCAATTTGATAAGCCTCTCATGGTAATTCCAGTAGTTATTTTTGTCAGCGTCAACGAAGGCAAAGCCAAAAGTCCCTTCATTCGCAGGCTGCACCAAAACAGAAAATGAAAAAAAAAACCATAATTGGCCTATGTAGAGATGCTTTGTAAGATGCTTACATCTTGTAGGAGTTTATCAAGAACCGGCAAAGCTGGAGACTCTATGTAGTCAATCTTGTGCAAAACACCAGCCTTTTTGATGAATGGAAGTCCTATCTCATATGCTTTTCTGTCTGGATCCAAAGCTGTAATCTACACCAGGTAAACAAAGGGAGCTAATAACATAAACTATAAATGATACTTCTCCACCTTAGAAGCATAAACATATACAAACCTTTCCATCACGAGGAGTGTTAAGTGCGGTGAGGAGAAGAGAGTATCCGGTGAAAACTCCTATTTCAATTGTCTTTTTAGCATTTAAAAGTTTCAAGAGCAAGGCCATTAGCTGACCCGCATCAGGTGAAGTGCCCATGAAGCCACTGAAAGAATGAAAATAATAATAATAATAATACGTAAAAGAAAATATAACAATGTCATACTATCATGTTTGAGATTCTTGTATGCATATCAAATCATGTTATGTTAACTAACTTGCATGGTTGTAAGTTGAAAGTAATATTATTATATTATAAAGAAAAATTACAGAGGATGATTTGTGGTTGCATTCCTTAGTTCTTTGAGAATCTCTGCTTCTCGTGGATAAACGCTGGTTTCTAGTATATACTGTCACAAAGTTAGTGTTAAAGTAGGGAAATCAATCAAAACAATCACAACAAAAATGACTAAAGATATTTGTATGAACCTTGAGTAAGCCCTCACTCTTCAAAATAATTGGATTGGGAGAAACTGTTGACTTTGATATATTGTCCATCTATTTCTCTGCAACCCTTCACGCTATTAACAACCAGCATCCAAATCAAAGGAACGAGTATGGATAGATTTTTCAGTGAATATGATTGTATTCTTATATAGATCGTATTCTTATATAGGATCTTTCACGCAAAGAATGCACGATGGTTCATGATTTCCTTGTTTGGAATTTCAATCTATCACAATCTTTTCATGGTTTCAAAAGACAAATCAGAAAGCCTATATTAATAGTTTTTGAGAGGTTTAAAAATAACTTGTCTCCACAAATATTGTTTTAACTTTTAATTCTTGTAAAAAAAAATTGTTTTTTTCTTCCATCATTGCAAAACAAATTAAACCGGTCATCAAATCAGTGAAGGGGATATTGGGTAAGTGTTTTACTGATCGAACTGCATGACTAAACCAAATTTAATAGGAAAATTCGGTTAAATAAACTGGTTTATATAACAAAACTATATAATTATAACTGGGTGAACCGAATGACTCAATTTCTAAAAAACATCATGATGGCTACAAAATTTCAAAATATCATAATTTCAAAAGTTCAATCTTTGAATTTAATTTCTAAATATAATCATCACACATAACAAACTAACTTGTCTAATAAATTTAATTTTAAAGAGAGAAAATTATTTCAAATAAGTTTAAGAGAAAAGGGGTGATGCACGGACAGTGTAAAATATTTTTACACTATCAACCAATCACCACCCATGTATCCAATTAAATCAATTTTTTATTTTAAAAAAACTTAATGACATGGCACATTTATGATTTTCTATTAGATGACAGTGTAAAATTAGTGTAAAATAATTTTACACTGTTGCACTACCTTTTAACTCTAAGTTTAAACCAAAATATATTTAATTTTAAAGAGAGAAAATTATTTCAAATAAGTTTAAACCAAAATATACTTAATTTTAATTTTAATTTAAAAAAAATTGTTTAAATAATGTCGTTTTATTTGAGAAAAAATACAAGCAATTAACCAAACCATCAGTTTCTTCAATGTTTACAAATTTCTACCGGTTCTGACCAGTCACACTGGTTCAATCAATAGTTTATCCAGGCCAACAATCAGACCAAACTGATAATCCTCCGATTTCCACTCCAACCGGCCAATTCGCTTCAATTTCTAAAACACTGGTTCAAAAGTAAACCAAATTTTGTTTAAAAGAACAAGTAAACTATATTTCTTTAGACACCATATGTAAGAAAATTGCAAAGATTAAATTAAATATGCATTTAAACTTTATCTTGAGGGTAAAAAGACTTACATCAGGAACATAAGAGAAGGGGGTGAAAAAAGAATTTTAGTATTTTAAGTGAGGTTTATTTTACGGCAATAGTATATCAAAGGTCCACTCAACAAGTTCACTTCCAAGCCTTTATATACATAGAAGGGAAAGCTGATCAGTTGAGATGGTTTAATCAGAAATCCATATTTTGTTAGAGCAACTTGTACAACGAGAGAAAACTCATTTAATGTTTTGAACGCAGCAAAAAAAGAAGAAACAGTAACATCATTTCAAAAAGTAGTGACAATTATTTTAAAAAATTGATGGAGCACCAATGTTGAAAAGACGTGCAAAACGCAAGGTTCTTCCCGATTCAAGTACAAGGGGTTATTGAGGCTTATCAAAGTTAACCTCTAGTTACTCAACCATGTTTTCTCAGAGTAAATAAAAATCAGAATAACACATTGCCATGCGGAATGCCCATATTTGAGTGTATAGACCGACATAGCGCCTATGCAGGACTGCAAAAATCTACACTTAGAGGTGACTATTTTCAGACATAGTAACCAGTGAATGTAAATCCCCTTCCAACAATCTCACCAGCACAATACCATGCATAGATTTCCAAGCCAAACAAAGCAGCAATGCCTGCATCTTCAACCTTTAAGTCTTGTTTGTTCCTCCATAATTGCTTGACATAATCAAGTTCCTTCTTGAAGGCCTCACAACGACCAGGAATGCTGCAAAATATATACCAGAGTGAGTAATATATAGACAAGAAGAAGCTCTGAAAACAAAATTGGTTTAGAACAGACTTGACAGATGTATGTATTTGACATTGGCACAACTTAACAAGCACAGCTAATTTGAAAATAATGCTGTAATAGAGCGCATAAGCGAAATTCAAAGTTTAAAACATCAAACAGAAGCAGGCTTCAGCCCAAGATCTACAAGCATCATGTTATCAGCACTGTTGACATGATTAACTTCATTATTGTAAACCTTCACAAGCACATTGTGAGCTGATCACATTCAAGGACTATAATCAAACCACACAGTTATGGAATATGAAGAAAAAAACCTTCAAACATGAAAATATAGTCCTGGGCAATTGTCAAGATAAAAAAAAGTTATCCAATAACAACAAGTGTTTATTTTGCAGTGATCAGGAAAATTACATGCATTTCTACACTCCGTAGCACTTACAATCCTATTGTTTTATACCAACCACAGCAAACAAAAAAATAGCAACTCCCAGGACATTTTTCAGGAAAGCTCCTTTGCTACTCCTTCCAAAAATAGTTGAAAAAGCATAGTATGCTAGACTTATATTAGATAGTAATAATAATACAAACAAGCAAAGCTTTTTCCTTGTGTAAACTACATGGCTCATATGATGTAACATAAGAAACGGAGGTATGCAGTATTCTGCGTAGCTGACATGCACAGAATATATATTGCTATACACTCCATTGCAGGAAAGGCACTTTGGGGTTAAATCTCAATTGTTTTACTAATTACTATGGTATGCAAGTAGAAGTCACATCAACCAAATGCTGCACAACGGTACCAAACATCAATCAAAGTGCTCATCCAAAGAAATTATTTGAAGCAAAGACATGTTTCATTGAAGCGCTGGCATTTGCAAAATATGCTTGCCTTGCTACTGCAATGTAGGAAAACAATTCCTATTAAGAATAACTATTGATACAAAATAGATATTTTCTTCACTTACTGGTCATTATACTTAAGTTAATTAACAACAGATAAAGCCTGGGAGAGTCCAACTTTGTAATCAGGGTTTCAATTAATCATGGGTAGTCCAAAAGGACATCAGAAGCAGCAATACTTTGAAACCAAAATGCTCATTGAACTGCTATATGCAGTGATCTACAGTTAAAAGATAGGAAAAATTACAGAGAGGAAACCAAATACAGAGGCTGTAAATAGTCATTGTTAATTTTATTTTCATTGACTGGTCTCTAATACAATGATTAGCAATATATAGAAAGCTCAGGGGTTGACTATTGTAACCGATTCTTAACCACCCGGCAAGCTAACAGCTTAATTCTGTTCTTAGGGGAAAAGGGATACGTGTAATTGGGAGTTCAACTGAAATATGTGTGACACTTGACCAATAAATCATTATTTCAACCAAGGATCACTCGGGCTTGACAAATGAATGATTATTTCAACCAAGGATTACTCAGGCACTCCTGATCAATTTTACTTTAGCAGAAGCTTACTAACCACTTG
Organism: Vicia villosa; assembly: GCF_029867415.1. Taxonomy (NCBI): domain Eukaryota; kingdom Viridiplantae; phylum Streptophyta; class Magnoliopsida; order Fabales; family Fabaceae; genus Vicia; species Vicia villosa. Next base: position 167,738,795 of record NC_081184.1, on the reverse strand, counting down.
AGCCCACCACTTGGTTAGGCTAACAGTTTACTTATAACCAAATTAGTTAAGCTTACAGCTTTACCTACATATCTTCGATAAAAGTTTACTGAACTAAAATTTAGCCAAGGAATGTATTTTTCAATAAAAAAGACTGGTTTTGTAATCCGTCAGCTCGTTTTTTGGAGTATACATAGACAGAGAGCACCATAAGTACTACTACTTTAAGAAAAACAGATTTATTAAAAGGCAGTTTTTTACACTTTCAAAATTGATGGTGATATTTAACTATTTTGTTAGTTGAGAACGGTTGGAACAGTGGCTAAAGCACTGCACCTAAGTTTTATCCTATTTGTTTGCACTTAAATGCTAACCGATTGGACAGAGTAGTTCAATCTGGTTGTGTTACAATGTTCAGGTATTCATTTTGAACATTAAATCAGAATCCAGATTATATCCAAAAATCTGAGAAAGACATCATCAATGTATCCGATCACCTAACCATTTTATGTAAACAACTAGCAATCACTAATACTATTATAAATGAAATACCAAAGTAAGCTGCTTCGCAACAAGATGCTAATAGTCTACTACTTTTTTTTTTAATTCAACACACGCAATCTCAGCCTCACCCTTCAGTGCTTCCAAGTGGAGTAAAGGAAAACCATGACAGCAAGAAATTACCAACAAAATCAAAGTGGAATTCAGAATGACAACAATACCAACCAAACGAACAAATTATAGACAACAACAAGATTATCCAAATAAAGAATTATAGCGCAAAATTGAAAAAGAACAGAGTTGGATAAAATATAACCTAGCCAGACGGGTGTAAAACAATTGCTTTGACAAAAGGTTGCATTTCTCAATTGTAGCAGGCTCCTGAATGTACTCTTTGTTCTGCTCCAACAACTGCTTGTAGTAAACATTTCCATGCCTGGATATAAATTGCGATGCTTGACATGCTTTCGATTGCAACGACTTCAACTTCGACGCCATATCAAATCTGCAAACAAATCAAAAACAAAAAAACAATGCACAATACATCAATCACTCAAACATACTAATCACGTTAAAAGAAAATATTAATAAACTCCTAATCCATAATTATAATTTTAAACAACGTAAATTGTTCTAATCAATGATAATTTATATGGATTTATGGTTGCAAAGTCAAAACCCTAGAAATTCGCAGATCTGAAGAGGAATACGAAAACGATAACAGTGTCTATAGGATAATGAGATCTGAAGAGATTGGGAAAGGAATGGAGGACGAAGAAGAAGCGTTACCTTGTGGAGTGAATGAGTGCAGTAATCGGAGATTGTTCGCCGCAGCTTCTGCAAGAACAAAGGATGCGGCTCTATGTGAAAACTCAACTCTATAGACTCTAACCCTGTGTGTGAATTTTCGCTTTTTTTTTTTTTGTTTATTTTTGTTCTTGAGCAATTTGGTTTTGATTGTTTGGGCCTTGTGAACTGAGAATAGGTGGGTGATATGGGTTACTATTAGTACCCTGGTTTTTTGGATTTGAGATTCTCTTGATTTTTCAAATAAATTGAGAGCTCAATTATTATATAAGTTTAATTTTGGTTCATGTTTTACTTAATTTGTAATTTTTAACTCTTTTGTTATGAAATTCTTGATTTTGATTCTTCATATTTTAACTTTTTTTATATTTAATCTCATGTTTTAATTGAGTTTTTGGTCTTTAGATTTCAAAATAAAAGCCCATGTTTTATCTAGAGTGGTCGTCAATAAAAGTAATAAATTGTGATGCATCACCTAAAAATTTATCATCCATCATGCAAACATCAATGTGATCTAAGCCTAGAATATTTTGCCTCCTATCAGGACCATTACTATTAAAGGAAATTCAATGTTACTTATTAGATTACTAAAAAATAATGAATGCATATTTTTAGAGGAGTATATTTTGTAAGTATAGAGAATAACTAGGGGGATTAGGTTTTAAGACCTTTTTTATTGTTATTTTAGAGATGCCAGGGTTCTTTTTGTATTTATGGAAAATATGATAATCTGATGAATGATAAAGCTGGAAAAATAAAATGCAGTAAGTAAATTGACACAAGGATGTATCCTGGTGTATTCTACTTCTTGACTTGTCGTAACTCTCATATTTGTCACGCTTATGAAAATTTATTGTTTTGCTTCTCCTTCTTGGTTCAATAACTAGAGCTTCAAACTAATTACAAGTAATATTCAAACCACACTCTTTTCTTCTAACTTCTTCATTAAACATGCTATCTTTAACCGTTAACATTACCAATTTCTCATTCAAAGTTGAATTAATAAGTGTCACAACAAGAACTTCTCAATTATCAAGAAAGGAACTAAGCAGTAATATGACTTGCAATTCATCATCCAACTTAATATCAATAGTTGCCAACATACTCACAATATTCTAAAACACACTCATATGCTCTGCCATTGAGTTATCCTCGTATTTCATATTAACGAACTTCTTGATCAACCATGTTTTATTTTGCCTGTTCTAGCGCTTATATAACTCTTTAATTTATTCCACATTTTCCGTGCTTCAGTTTTAGCTTCAACATATGAATATACACTGAAGTCCAAGCATTGTTTAATTAGAGCAACTATCTCCCGATTCATCTTCTTTCATTCGGCATTAGACTTATCACTTCGTTTACGTTTCCCCCCTTCAATAAGATCATACAAATCTTTGTTGTATAACTTATCTTTCATGAGAATCTTCCAGAGTGTATAATTAGTATAGTTGAGCTTAATTATGTTTGACTTTTGATTTTTCTCCATTTAAAATACACAAAACAAGCTAATCAGGCTTTGATACAACTTGGGAAATAATCTAATCATTGAAATATTTTCAAGCAAAACATTTTTCCAAACCTATGCAATTTGAACATACAACCATCAAAACCAACTGCAGAGCACAATAATAATAGCAATAACACGTAATTTTTAACGTGGAAAACTTCTCTCAAAATGAGAGAATGAAAAATAAGAGACCTAATCCAGCCAAACGTTCCATTATATCAATAATGGGTATACAAAAGTCTTCCTAATAACACTAGAGAATTAACAAACTTCACAAATATAAAATAATGACGGGAAAAATCACTTCAAACAACACCTACACAAATGTGGGTATACCAAAACAACTCCAATAGAAGGTAAAACTATTCACCAAAAATAAATAAAATTAATTGAGTGATAAGAATTACATCATGAATTTGTAGCTTAAACGGATAAAATTTGCTACAAACTCACCTATCGCTGGTGTCTTTTCCCTTTGAAACATTTGTTTAGTTGCTTATTCGTTTCTTATTCTTTGAAAGCTTTTTTTTCTTTTATTATTTTTATTTTTCAAATAAATGGCAAGTTCCATTTTAAAAGTGAGCACACCCTACAGTCATGACCTCCAGATTGTTTGGGCCATATGAACTGAAAGTAGATGTATAGTGTGTTTGAAATAGCATTATAACATGTTCCATAAATGAGTGACTTTATTAGTTCATGCACCAAGAAACATTTCTTTATATGGTTTCAAACATGTTTCGCGCACATACTAAACAACTAAAAAAATATCAGCACATACTATCTCAAAATGATTCAAGTGTTTCACAAACTCAAACTCCCTATTCGAATACATGATTTTGTTTCATAGATCCATAACATGTTCTTGCCTTTTAGATTCGACATACTCCTTACACTTCATACTAATTTTTTTTTGAAATATGAAACAGGCACAACATATGATTTGAGCTTGGGAACACAACTTCCATTACATTCATCAACGTCAGTTTCTGATCTGTCACCAAAAGCTTCGGTAGCAACTTCTCGGAAGCGAACAACTTTTTCGTCTTCTCCAGTGTCCATGAAACAATCAATAATCATCAGGTTTCTAGTAACAAATAAATCAAAAGTTGCACTTTTGGATAATTTAATACCTGTTTGTTTTGTATGTATAGTAAAAAATCAACAACAAATTAAACAAGTTCCACAACATTTGAATCGTACCTGTTTATGGTCAAGTACATGTATTTATCTTCATATTGTATTTTGTCATGCCATTTACAAATTGTTTTTCATCATCTTTTAAACGGCCTAATAAGTCATGATCATCTAAATCTGCAGCTAGTTTATGATTGTGAAACTCACACCTAACCATCACCTTCCAACTGTTACCACTTGGCCCAAATCTCAGCATAAATGGACATTTAACTTTCATAATATAACTAACTGCCTCCAGAGAAATTCTTACTTTTGTAGTTTCTTCCTCTCTCACAACCTATAATCAATTTATCTTTCATCCCTCTTATCTCATTTGCAGTATCAGAATGAATCGTAACAACAATAGTATTATGTTGTTTACCAATAAACTGTACCATTGTTAACACGTCAGCTCGAAAGGAAAATATCTCTCATTTACAACATATAAAGAATAAATTATCAATATGAGAGATACCAAAAGCCTATTAAATTTTGAACAAGTTAAAAACAAAACATACAAGTAAAACATTCAGTGGTGAAAAACTACATAAAATCGACATAAGAACCATCAAGATCTGGACTGTACAAATAAAACATTTTGAACTGCCAAATTTTTACACTAGACTAAAAATCCTAATTTGTTTACGTTTACCAATTTTTTCAAAAAATTTGGTAGAAGGATTCCTCATAAATGTAGAATTTTTAAAAAGTTCAATAAAAATGCAACAATTAAAAAAAAAAGATTTTTGTAATTATGAGAAAATGATTTTTTAAATATCTAATAAAATTGCATAATTTCCACCCATTTCCAAAAAATTTCGTACCAAAACTTCTGTTATATACACTGGATTTCTTGATTTTTACAGCTTGTTCAAAATAAAATTTTGGACCAAATATTATTTTCCAATTGATAAATAATGAGAAGGACATTTTTGCCAATATAAAAATACTAGGGGTATTAGGTTAACGAGGGAGGTTAAATTCTCCACCAAGATACTTAAACAACAATAGACCACATCAAGTTGGTTTGTCTGTCCAACTTAAGATCATGGCCTTTTTATGGGGTACCATTTTTTATGAACTTGTTTGAAATTGGGCACATTGAAATTGTATATGAAGGATCTCCCTTTAGTTAATGTCAAGTTTGTAGAATTTGAGTTTAATTCGTTAAAATAATTAATAATTAATTTCAATCTAAAGCTTGAAATTGTGTCTTACATTAAATAAATATAAGCTTAACCCAAGGCAAATATGATAATTCATCTATAATTATACCCCTACTGCTATATTGCAGTAATATGTACTCAGTACACCAAGATGAAAAAGCCAGTACAAAATTTCAACAATTTATTCTCAGTCTATTCATACAAAGCTAAAAACATGGATATTAAAAATGACAAAATCACAGGAAAATAATTATGGTCGATTCCCGCCGCTAGCTTTCTAAAATGATAAGAGAACAACACAAGTCCATCCCGCTTCAAATACAAGAGGTTGCCGAGGTTTATTAACCACTAGTTTTGCAACCTTTTTTTCCTCAAGAAAAAGAATGACAAATTGCTTGTAGAATGCTCAAAATCAACATCAACATAATGTTATAAATGACATTACTCCTGGATTTAGGAGAGTATAGAGCCCCGCTAAATCATTACATTATAAAGTGGTTACTGTTAGACATAGTAACCTGTGAAAGTAAATCCTCTTCCAACAATCTCGCCAGCACAAAACCATGCAAAGCATTCTAGGCCAAACAAAACAGCAATACCTGCATCTTCAACCTTTATCTCTTTCCTGTTCTTCCAGAATTGCTTGGCATAATCAAGTTCCTTATGGAAGGATTCATAACGACCTGGAATACTGCAAGAGATTGATGGATGAGTTATAACTTAAATGTAATAACAGAAGCAACAGAAACTAAATTAGCATAGAATAGAATAGAATAGAATAGAATAGATTCACTAAACATATAGCAAAATGAATCAACCAAGGAAATGCTGCTAAATGGCACCAACCAGACTACCATATCTATGCATTGCCACTATTCATACCTTTGATCCAATGTCACGTTGCACCAAACACTTATTGCTAACTAACTAATCACAATTCTAAAATTAGTGTCTTGCAGCTGCGATAGAGATCAACATAGTTCTAAAACGGCTAAACTGTTATAAGTTGTGGTTTGACATATTTGATATATTTATGAAGCTAACTCCCAACTTTGTATTTAGAGCTTCAACTAAAGATGGGCAGTCCAAAAAGTCCTTGAGGCTTAAGAATCATGTTAGTTCAAGAGTTCAAAAGGGGTCAATAAACAGTCATTCTCTTTGTACTTCTACAGCAGTTCTGAACAATTTTCAGAATAAATCTGCTGTTTCAATTCAACATAGGATCATAATTCTGATCATATCTATGACTTCAATGTAGAATCCAATACCACATAAACCCTAATTCATGGCATGAACTCTATGTTATCCAACAGTAAACTCTAAACATATTCATGGGCTGTATCCTATATAGTTATTAACACTTGATTGCTAAGAAAAATTTCATGTTGACCCGTGATCACCCAATCATCCTACAAAAATATTAATGTTAATCTTATACAAAAGTAAGATTTTCAAGTGTGCATTCCAAAAACATGATCAAACAATGAACATCAGTTTCAAAACTTGAAACCTCACGCTCCAGGGATTTCTCCCATGTCAATAAAGGGAAAGATAATGACTGACATCAAATTGCAACAAAGAATGTCAACAAATTCATTTAAATTGTACTGGTATATTAGTAAGGGGGCCCATAAGGGGCAGGCGATATGGGAGGCAAGTAATGCACTGCCTCGCCCATAAAGATCCCCTGATCACCCGTTTTTTAGATCGTTTGCCCGTTTATTGGATACGGCACTTTCCTCTGGGATAAATTGCCTGATGTGGGAAAGTGGGGAAATTGCGTGTCCCTATTCCGTAACGGTACGGAAGAAGCCATAGAGGAGTTAACCATGCTCTCCAAAATAACAGTGGATTAACTGTCCACTCCCATATTCTCTTGGTGGTGGTTGCTATTTCCAAGAGGTCTACGATCCAGGCTCAGCTCAACTATAAATATCTCAACCCTAAAATCGAGAAGGGGACAATCTGACATTCACACAAAAACTACATACACAGGGCTTCTCACCTCCTTACGTGAGCTAGCTCTTAACCCTACAACATACCTTAAAGTCTCTGACAACCCTAGATCACTAGGCTTTGTTTGGATTGATGGAATCGGATGGAGCGGAGTGGAGCGGAATGGAATAAAATGATATTGCATTGTTTGGATGATTTAAAAACGGATGGAGCGGAGAGGAAAAGAGTGATATGGATCCATTCCATTCCATCACTTACCACCATATTCCTTCCCCTTCGATTTGGGCAAAATGAACAATTTGCCTTATTCCGTCATAAAATTTCCAAACAATGGAATGGTATCTTCATTCCGCTCCGTTCTATTCCGCTTCATACCACTCTGCTCCGTCCATTTCGTGATATCCAAACATAGCCTAAAGGTAGTCACGTATTATACTAAGTATAGGTATTATACTTTTAGCAAGTACAAAAATCAATAAATCATGGCCAACAAACAAGTATACTATATAACTAGAGAATATTACACACTAAATCCAACTAAATATATTAAGAATGAAGAGAAAAAAAAATTGATTGAAATAAAACCTAGCAAGGCGAGTGTAAAACAATTGCTTGGCCAAAAGGTTGCATTTCTCTATTGTAGGAGGATCCTGAATGTATTGCTTGTTCTGTTCCAACAGCTGCTTGTGGTAAGAAGTTCCATGCTTGGCTATAAATTGCGATGCCTGACACGCCTTGGACGTCAACTGCTGCAACTTTGCCGCCATCAAATCTGGAAAAAGACATCGCGAATTATAATCATTTCAAACCATTCACCTCATTTACAAGCTTCAAATTGTTATATTAACTTTTCCATTTAATTCTATCTTAAAATTAGAACTTCAAGAAAATTTATTCAGCAGATTGAAGAAAAATTGTTCAAAACCCTACGTATCTACAAATTTTCGGTAAATCAATAACAAAACATTGAAGAATTAAAATCACAACTCACGAGACGAATTTGTGAGTAGCAAAGTATCAGGAAACAAAATCGGAGAAACCAGATCTGAAGAGTAATACAGAAAACGATAATATCTCAACGGGAGTGATAATTCAGAGACGACGGAGGAACGTTACCTTGTCAAGTGAATGAATGCGGTGATCGGAAATTGTTCGCCGCCGCTACCTCACGACGCTGCAATTACCGACAGTGCGTATCTCTATATGTGTGTCTCTCAGCGTTCGAGTCTAAACCTTGCGTAGTTGTGTGAACTGTGAAGTGTTTTTTTTTTTTTTTTTTAATTTTAATTCTTCATTCTTTTTCGTTTTTTTTTTTTTATAAAAAATTCTCCTTTTCAGTTTGGTCTAGACTTATTTGGGCCACGTGAGCCCAAAGTAGGTGGTCACAGTGAATTGTTATTTACACCCATACTTTTTCTATTAACTATGATGTGAGAGAATTCTGATTGAATTGTATTCATTACTATGTTAATTTATTACAATGAGAGGCTAACACATTTATATACTAGCTCTAGTAGTTTCACCTATAACTAAATTTGTAACAAATTCAGGATTCTATTAGTTTATCTTGTATCTGATATTTTTAACATATTCTAAATGCATATATCACATAATTGGACTTTGATAGTGTTCCGGACTGGCCCAATTATTCAAATTGACATAATCTACTCTTTGGTCCAACGTGTCCTGGTCTAAACACGCGATAGCTTTTCCCGACATGTTCCGGGCAATAGCAAGTTAGGACCGAGCACGCTGAAGCTTCGTGCTCGGCAACGGCTAGCTCTCCGCGTTTCCTGGCCGCAAATCACGCATAGGCCCTAAAAAAATGGAGTGGACCGTTACAGAACTGTCCTATAAATAGCCCTCTAGCCTAGGGGTGTTCGCGGTGCGGTTTGGGCGGTTTTGACAAAAAAATCATCTGAACTGCAAGAGAAAAAATTGTGCGGTTTGGTTTGGTTCGGTTGGCTTTTAAAAAAAATCCGAACCAAACCAAACCAAACTAATGCGGTTTGGTTCGGTTGGTTCGGTTTTTAAAAAAATTTTATTGAACCATACATATACATATAGATGACAACATAACTTTGTATTTAGACATTCATACACTATCAAATAACAACAAAACTCATCATATTTTGACAACAACTTTCTATTTAATATGTAAAAATTAAATTAGATAAAAGTGAAATTAATAAACATAAAATAATAATATAAAACAATATAAAAATTATTAGAATGAAACACAAAAATAGAAGAAATGAGAGATTAGTGAAGGTGAAAAAGAAAAAACAAAGGAATTGAGAGATTATAGAAGAAGATATGCGATAAAAACGAAACTAAAATAGGGAACATTTGCATAAAAATGAGAAGGTGAAAAAGAAAGAATATAAGAGAGTAGAGATTATAGAAAAAAAGGGAAGATGTATGTGGCAAAGAAGGCGCGATAATGCTATTAGAGATTTGAGAAGATCAGGACTAAAATCATATGTGTAAGGATGAGAAAATTGTTCGTAATCATAAGGCTAAGGTGTAATAAATTTAAGTTTGGGTTGGATGTGAGTTAAGTAAAAGTTAGGTTGTAACATAATGCGGTTTGATTCGGTTTGGTTCGGTTTATAAAATACAAACCGCTAACCGAACCGAACCGTGCGGTTTTGTTAAAAGATGACCCAAACTAATCCGAACCAAATGCGGTTTTTTGCGGTTTCAGTTTGGTTTGGTTTGGTTTGCGGTTTTCTATTTGGTTGGTTTGGTTTTGATCACCCCTACTCTAGCCTTAGAGGGCAAGGTAATCACATTTCAACCTAAAATCTTTCACTTTTCTGTTGTACATTGTTGTCCGAACACTTACTTGGACATCAGAGTGCCTTGCAGGTACAACCCCCTTTTTTCTCTCAACCAACCTGAAGTTCAAGCCTCATAGTTGTTGGCCATTTGTTCTGCTCTTAACGATCACATAGATTGCCATTTTAATACATGCTCTATTTCATAGTGTTCTATTATAAATATACAAACATAATAACTTTTGCATAATAATATTTTTACAAAATTATTTGGTATCACACTATTTTCTTTATTTCCTTTTCTTTCAATGTGTTATTTTAATGTACGAATGTCCCTAAAACATTTTTCTTTTTGGATATAGCTTGTAATATGTTGGTGGTGTGATGAAAATAAAATGACAAAGAAAAAATAATATTAAAAAATTAAATTTTTTTAAATATTATTGTTATTATAAAATATATACACTTTTAAAGTTGCAAGACAATTAAATATTGGCATAACATATATCACATAATTAAAAAAATATAACTAATAAAACATATTTTGTGGTAGATCCATAAAAGGGTGAATGACCAAGTACTACCTTACTAATATGAATTTAAACTTCAATTGTAGTGGAGAAGAAACTGACTAGTAAAGTTATCATTCCAACACCTAAGTCAATAAGACAATAAAAAGTGATGAGAGAGTGATAATGAATTTGAATATTCGAGAGTTGAGAATGACACACTTTTTCTCTTTAATTTTTGTTAATTTATTTTAGCTATTTAATTAATTTACTTAAATTGATTAATTTCCTTTATGATTAACACGAAGGAATACAAAATCCATTTTATTTTCCATAAAAAATAAAACCTAATTGATTTATTTTAATAAATTGATTAATTATTTAATAAATATTAAAATTAAGCCTATTGTTTTAATCAACTTATTTTCAAATAGATCCTAAATTATTTTCTTAATAAAAATCGAATTAAAAAAGATAATTGGATGCACATCATCTTGATTCTCGAGTAATCGGACACAAAGTATACACTTTGCTCCAACCAATTGTTCGTCTTCCGCTGACAAAATACATAATTAAACTTGGATTAAAAAGGAAAATGGGATGCACATTCTCTTGATCCCCAAATAATCAGACCCGAGACGTACGCTTCGCTCCAACCGATTACTCATCTTCGATAAAAAAAATTCATAAATCAAATATGGATTAAAAAGGAAACTGGATGCACATCCTTTTGATCCTCGAACAATCGGACCCGAGGCGTACGCCTCGTTCCAACTGAGTATTCGTTTTCCACTTAAAAACAACTTATACGAATCAAACTTACTTTTTCCGCCTCAGCGCGACCATAAAATTTTTCATAAACGAGTGATATTTATCCATTCTAATGTGAAGCACAAACTAACGATTCGTTCAGCTCATGTGCGAATAGCAAGCAACCTTGCCCGCTCGAATGCGGTTAAAACATAACTTGTGAGAATCCAGATCATGTTTTATCCATTCCGACGCGATGGACACACAACATTCCCTACTCTCGTGTTTTAGTAGCAAGCAATGTTTTTCCGCTCGAATGCGACTTAAATATCTTTCGCTAAAATCGACTTCAAACAAACATTTGTTACTTAAAACTACGTAGCTTTAAATTCCTCATCGCACCAGAGGATACTTAGAAGCAAGATTCGGAATCTTGTTAAGCACCCTAATAAAAAACCTTAAAATTTCACCTTACTTTATGTAAATATCTAACAATAATGAGAAGAAATCAAATAACTTAAGCTAACATTCATATTCACAAAACTAACTAAACGATTCTCGTTAAGTACAACAGATGTGTGGGGTGCTAATACCTTCCTCACGCATAAATGACTCCCAAACCTGAATTTGGTTTAAATGACCATATTTTTGTTCTTTTAGGGTTTTATAGACTTTTCCCTTTTGAAAATAAATTTTGGTGGCGACTCCTGTTGAATTTCGAGCATTTGTCCACTCAAGCATTTTCCGTGTCACGATAAAGGGCTTAAAGAGAGTGTTGATGCTGTTACCATTGAGTGAAATTGGTGTTTATAAGAGCTCAGAGGGAGCCGATACCTCATTTTCGAGAATATAGGATGTCGTGGAGCCTTTTAGGTATCCCAACACTTTGGTTCAGAAAGTAAAGTCGCTTGCTTGGAAAGTGATATAGAATAACCTAGCCTTAGTTTCTGCTCAGGCTTCGTTATCTAGGGTAGAGGCCCTTTCGATGAAGAAAATTGGTCCTTTGATCCTGCTCGGAAAAAGGATAGAAGAGCTTGAGGTGTCCTTGAAGGAGTCTCAAAAAGGTCAGAAGAAAGCTGAAGACGATTTTTATGAGATGCGTCTCAAGAACCCCGCCTTGTCCAAGGACTATACAAAGTTATTGGAAGAGGGTTACTCTATTGCACACGACTCTTTTGGAAATGTTTTGCATCAAACGGAGTACTTTTTATTCCACAAGGCCTATCTATCGAGAAAAATTTCATCTTGACCAAGTGATGGAAGATGGGAAGCTAGTTTCTGGTGGATTAGCCGTATACAAGTTTCCCCTTTCTTTATCGTTCCTTTTGTTCCAATGTATTTGTACCTGACATGTTTCTCCCTCCTCCCAAAGAGTCCCAAGGAGACGGGTAAGTACATCTGTCCATATGGATGAGTAGAAGAATCATTGAATGCTAGTAAGCTCTGGCCTTTGTAAGACCTCAAATCTTGATTTCTCATGCCCAACTCTGTGAAGATTCTATGGTATATCACATTGTGGGAGCTCCTGTCGTCATTTAGAATCCTTGAGACATAATGATTAACGATGGTACTTGTAACAACTAAATGAAGTATTGTGTTCAGGGTTTCATTCACCTTCTCATGGTCTCAAAACCTTAGGACTAGTTTGTCCCATTTTCGTTTCTCTTCTAACGATGCTGATTTAAGAGAATTTTGCGATGAGGATTCTTCCTACTTGAATGAATCTCCACCGATAGTGTATATGACGTAGACTAAGGAAGATATAGATTTTAAGGATTTTGATTAACCTTCGAGAATAAGATTCGAAGCTGTTTCTGTCTTAGCGTGTTTTTCAGAGCAATTGAATTCTTAGGAATCAAAATTGAATTCTCACAAATGGTGCCACTATTCCATTATGAAACCATAATTTTAGATGCGAATTCTTCATGTGATGGTGCAAGCTACTCCGATGTGGTTGCGCATGGTGGATCTACAAGGTTATCACTCTAACACCTAAGTGAGTCTATGATTGAAGGGGTAAAGTGAATTATGAATAGAATAATACTTTTTTCTACTTACCTGATGGTTTATATACAATAGGTGAACATTGGGCTTGTGGTAGGCCCAAAATAGATTACAGGCAAATGCAACCCCAAATGTCAAATCAATTGACGTCATGCCAACAATTTCAAAGGTAGCCTATATTTGTTTGTCTGGTATGTGATGTCCATAATCAATACAATAGGAAAAATATTCAACAACTTGACTGAATATGCCTAGGCCCAAAAAATATCTCTCACAACATCTGAGTCATCTCTAGTAAACATAATTTGTGTCATCCATCATCGTAAACAAATATTGTATCTAAATTCTAAGACCTCTGATCTCTTTTGTAATTTAAACTTACGTTTATATATTTGCGTGATTCGAGTAACATTTTTCGGGTCTTACTCTTGCAAGGTAATCAATGTGTATCTTGGTGGAGAATGGTGCTTTGTCAAATCAACAACATGTTGTCGCTCATATGAACTTAGACGACCAACAAACACATTACTTCAAATCTATATGGTAAATTGTGGCTGTGAAGTCCATATTTTACATGAATCTTTCATCTTGAACCATCTTTAGACAGTGTTGATTTGATTTTAAATGGACAATCATATTTTTTAGTCGTACTTTGTGTTGCACTATGATCTTCCTTGTGTTTTTCAACCTCTATCACAACTAACATTTAATTTGTTTTGTTTTACTTTATGTCTTATTCCAACCTCTCTAATTCACCTTATCACTTTTTCCTGCGTATCAAATTTTCGTGTAGTTGATAATGCATCAGCAATATCTACTCATATTTAACTTTTATTGCATAAAATTGTGGTGAGGGAGGAAAAAAATACACATCGAATAACTTATAGATAAGTTATATTCGATGAACAAACATGAAAACAATCGAAAAACATATAACCAAGTAATATTGTAAAGGTTATAATATCATATAACTATTATTATGTAAATTATTCGGTGGACATATCGTCATACAGTGCATTGGTGTAGGCATGCAGAATTTTTCAATTTAAAAAAAAAAAAGTTAATTGTGATGATAAAAATTAAATGATGAATTACTTAATAAGTAAAAATGACAAAATTAAAATATTTTAAAAATTGTAAGAGTAGAGGATAAATAGTTGATTTTTTTTTGTTGGAGTGAGTCAAAGAGAGCATATTAACTAATAGGATCGAGTTGAAAATTTCAAAATAACACGCTTAAAATAAATAGTTGCACAGGTTGATCTGGAAATCGTGACCCCTGTAAATATGAGATGATAAAATATTAAATGGCGGACATGAATTCAATTCAGTAATTTTCACCCATTTCAAAACAGTGAGTAAAAGTAATAAAGGAGAATTGAATTAAACTTATGAAGAAAAATAAGGAAAAAGTAAGACGGCAGCACCGCATGTAAAATTGAATTGATCAGCATCAGCATAAAGTAATGTCATATTCTAGTATACTTATAAAATTGAATTGATCAGCATTTAGCATAAAGTTTGATGGTGAGATAATTAATGAAAAATGCTATATATTCCTACCCCTACGCCTTATTACACGAAGGGATGTCAACACAGTGAATATTCGGAAGATGCTTTCCGTCCTACTCCCTAATTTATTTCTCATCCCCATCTCCAATCTCCGTTATAGGGGATATTTCTCCATCCACATCCCCACAGATCCCCATGGAGATTAAATCTTAAAACTTTTTTTATACATTAATATTTCATTATTACCATATATTTAAAGAGTAATTACCATTAGCATAGTAAAGGGAGTGATTGTTATAGAGGTGATGAAGAAAACGGAGAAGATGATGAATAAAGGAGACAAAGATAATTGAAAAAAGAAAATGAGGAGACAATATGTATATTTTATGTATTTGGTGCATTTTTTAAAGTTAGGTACTTGGGTAGGGATGACAAGAAGACCCAAACCCGCGGGGCCCATTCGTACCCGAACCCGAGTCAACGGGTGAAAACTCGAATTGACTGGGTTTGGATTCGGGTTCGAGTGCCACCCGATATTTTGGGTGCTGGTTTGGCCGTTTGGGTAATGTGAAACCCGCACCCGAAATCACACCCGCTTATATATATATATATATATATATATATATATATATATATATATATATATATATATATATTAGAAAATATTTGAAATACACCCTTAAAAAACACTAAATGTTAATATTTTACATTACAAATCACATGTAAATTGAGTTTATGGGTTCTCAAATATTGAGTTATGATAAAAATATGTGAAGAAACATGGGTGAAGGTGTTTGATGCGAATTTTAGTATTATTGGATGTGTGATTACAAATCACACCACAATTGCGGCCCGATGCGGATGCGGAGGTTACCGCATCAACAATATTGCGGCCGCAGTTACGGTTGCGGACTGCAATTTAAAACCCTGATAGTATCCATTAGTAGGTATATCAAGTAGGGGACAGTTTTTTCATTTGTTTTAATTTCAACATGCTTGATACTAACTAACAAACCAAAGTCGTATTCTAGAATCAATTATTCTTAATCTTGTTATTCATATACAATAATTCCATAAGTCTAAAGAGTGACACTTCCACTATCAAATCAAAGTTGAATGAGAAGAGCTTCTTATTGTTTTTAAAGTTGATTCCAACCTTAACAAGAAGCTAAAAGCCATACTGCTTGTATTTGGATTTTAAATATTAGACATTGCGCGTGAACATCTTGCACACGTGTGCTCACACCTTTGACTCTTCACCTATAATCTGTTCTTAATAATAGATATGACAATAACTCTATAGACTTGAGCAACTTAAAGTTCACTTTCATTAACAATTATACAAAATCAGTTTCCAAGAAACTTGCTTAATATTAAAGCAAGCAAACAACAACTTGTTAATAGTTGATTAGTTGATAGTTGATAAAAGATAGTTTTAGAGAGTTGTTTAGAAAGAAGGCTATTTCATTGATTTCTTGGATGATGAATTACAAGATAGCAATTGCCTATTTATAGGCTCAAGTCACCAACCTCTCAATGGTGGTGAATATTTCTACATCTCTTTAGTTCTTTCTAGAATTCTCATGATAGATTAGTATCATGATGATTCTAGGTTATTCTATATTTTACATACATTTATAATTCTAGATTGATCTACCATATCCATTCACACTAGAGTTCTAGATTATTCTACCATATTCCTATACACTATAATTCTAGGATATTCTACCATTTTCATACATATTATATTTAGAATATTCTAGAAATTTGTAGCAATTTCAACACAACTAATACAAAAAAATACACTTCAAGTGAATCTGTATTTTACACTATAGTTTCCTGATATCACCGACAAAGAATTTGTCTAAATGGCCTTCAATGAACCATTTTCAAAAATAAATAAATAAATAAGATATCAATAGTAATGAAATATTATTTGTCAAATATAGCATGCTAATGCCATTATTCTTTCTTTGTCCTTATTCTTTTAGCCATGAATTTACGAATTCTTTCCAATGCAATTTCAAGAGTTTCTTCACTCATATTTGCAAAACAAACTCTAAACCAACCTGCTTCTGAACAATGACATGAACACCCCGGTGATATATTCAACTTCACTTCTTTCAATATCTCATTCCAAAGTTCTAATTCACCTTCCTTACTTGATTCCTTCAAGAGTGGACTCATATTCATCCAACAAAACAATCCTGCATTCCCTCTCAAACACTCTATTCCAACACTTTTCAAACCTTCAACTATCATATCATATCTCTTCTTCAATCTTTCCCTATTAATCTTAATGTACTTTTCCGTAAATTCCTTGTCTGATAGCATATTAGCCAAAAACTGTTGTGTTTGTGAGGATATTAAAGTAAAACTCGACATTCTTCTTGCTGTTGTCACAACCTTATCATTGTATGAATAAACTGTCCCAACTCTAAAACCAGGTAGACCGAGGTCTTTAGAAAGACTGTAAACAATGTGAACTCTATCAGCATCTTTGTAATTACGAGCTTCGAGAATTTCAGCTACACTTACGAACTCATTGGAAGAAAAGACTGAGCCTGAGTAGATTTCGTCGGAGATGAGGTGGATGTTCTTTTCTGTCACAAAGTCAAGAATTTGTTCTAGAACTGCACGCTGAATTGTTATACCTAAAGGGTTTGACGGGTTTGTTATCAGCATTCCACTCACTTTCATGTTCATTGATTGAGCTTCTTTGTAAGCAGCTTGTAAAGCTTGTGGTGTAATTTGGAAATTGTTAGAGCTGTTGCAGTGAATTGGCACTATGTTTACACCAGTTCTCCACCTTAAATCTCTATCAAAACTACAAAAGTACAACAAACAGATAAGTATTCATATTATTAATCATATATATAGTTTAAGCAATTGCATGGTTGCATGGTTGCATGTTATAGATTGTTACCCTGGATAGTAAGGTGTAGGAACAAGCAAAGCATCTCCAGGATTGGCAAGAATGAAGGTTAAGAGCTCATTGGCAGCAGTTGCACCAGCAGTAATGACAATTCTTTGAGGATCAAATTTGGCTCTACCGCCTCTTATTTGTTCCATGAAGGTTGCCATTGCAGTTCTGAATGATATAAGTCCATGATAGTCTTGAAATAATGCATTCTCTCTAAAACCATTATAATCCTCTGGGTGCTCTTTCAAGTACTTTTCTACCAAATCAAATGAAACCTGAACATAGTACATTAGAATAGATTAATAACTAATCTCATGCTAGAACTAGAAACATGAATTTAAACTATATTAATATAGACTTACTTGATTCTCAGCTAATCCCATTTGTATAACACCAGAAGAGTTGGTAAATTCATGATAAGGGTTTTCATCATAGGCTTTCCATCCAGCAAAGTAAGGTGAGTTTTCACCATGAGTATCAGACAATGCAATATTTGAAAGCTGAGCACAAGTTTGTTGTATTTCAAGACCCATATTAGTTATAAATTAAATTCTGTTATAGCAAGGGAAAGAAAGAAAGAATATTAGTATTATTATGGAAGAGAGAAAGTAGATATATAGATAGAGAGAAAGTTAATTGATTGAATTGATTTGAGATTGTGAAAGAAAACTAAGTTCTATATATAGAGTTTGAGAGTGCGGTACTATAGGAAAATAAAAAGATAGAATTATTATTGTTATTCGAATTTGACATTGTACTGGTTCTTACCGAAATAGATATATCTGATGGTGACACTGACAGCAGTGACAGCTGTACATTGCCTGATCACGCGGAAAATATATGGTTGTTGGTAGGGAGGGTCGAATTTACTTCCATTTTTATAGTTGAATGCCTTTTAAAATGTCGGTTTAATGGATGAATTCATGTTTATAATATAGAAATTATGTTGTAAGTGTGATTATTATATATGGCTTACTGAATTATAATTTTGTTAATTTAAAGTGGTTGATGAGTAGTAGTAGTCGAATTGAAGGAATTTTCATGTTGTGTGTTCCTATGACTTAAATTACAGAAGAAACTTGATATAGTATTTGTCTGAGGTAAGAAGAAGAAGCAGCATATTATTATTGCATTTAAGATGCGAAAGCGTGTGGGGATGAGAAGCTAACGGATTTTTTAATGAAGTGACCAGTGTTGACAATGATATACTGAATAGATTGGAAAGTAGCTTAAGTTCTCCAGAGATCTTCTATCCTATCCTAAGTACCCTACACGCTTTTGGTTTCGACCCTGAGAGAAGAAATATAGGATGATGCCATTAAAAAAACAACACAAGTTCTTTATTTCAAGTTTGGAACATCCTTTACCTATATATCCTTTCAACTTCATTTCATTCAAAGTTTCAAATAGTATGATTAACGTATTTCCAATTATCATAACTGATTGACTGATTTATAAGCAATCAGCAACTGAGCACACGTAACATATATATATATATATATATATATATATATATATATATATATATATATATATATATATATATATATATATATATATATATATATATATATATATATATATACACTACTACTCCCACATAGGGGTGCTCGCGGTGCGGTTTGGGCGGTTTTGACGAAAAAAGTCATCCGAACCGCAAAAGAAAAAATAGTGCGGTTTGGTTTGGTTGGCTTTTAAAAAAAATCCGAACCAAACCAAACCAAACTAATGCGGTTTGGTTCGGTTCGGTTGGTTCGGTTTTTTACAAATATTTTATTGAGCCATACATACACATATAGATGATAACATAATTTTGTATTTATACATTCATACACTATCAAATAATAACAAAACTCGTCATATTTTGACAACAATTATTCATTTAATATGTAAAAATTAAATTATACAAAAGTGGATTATTAAACATAAAATAATAGCATAAAACAATATAAAAATTATTATAACGAAACAAAAAAATAGAAGAGACGAAAGATTAGTGAAAGTGAAAAAGAAAAAAAGTGTTGAGAGATTAGAGAAGAAGATACGCGATAAAAACGAATCTGAAATACGAAACATTTACATAAAAATGAGAAGGTGAAAAAGAAAGAATATAAGAGAGTAGAGATTATAGAAGAAGAGAGAAGATATATGTGCCAAAGAAGGTGCGATAATGTTATTAGAGATTTTAGAAGATCGGGACTGAAATTATATGTGTAAGGATGGGAAAATTGTTCGTAATCATAATGCTAATGTATAATAAGTTTAAGTTTGGGTTGGATGTGAGTTATTAAATTTAGGTTGTAACATAGTGCGGTTTTATTCGGTTTGGTTCGGTTTACAAAATACAAACCGCAAACCGAACCGAACCGTGCGGTTTTGTAAAAACTGACCCAAACTAATCCGAACCAAATGCGGTTTTTTGCGGTTTCGGTTTGGTTTGGTTTGGTTTGCGGTTTTCTATTGGGTTGGTTTGGTTTTGATCACCCCTACTCCCACAACAGTGATAGCTCGCTGATGATGATTAATGTTTGGGAACTGATTTACTTAATTAAATTGAAAACTTTGAGAGATAATGATCAGATGATACAGTTGGGTAGAGTAGATCCTGTTGGGTTTAATTCAAGCCTCAAGTAGTTTAGAAGTTGTTGTTAGCTTGTTATTAACAAGCAACGAAACGATACGAGTATCAGATACACACTAATTAAATAATATAAGATAAGTATATTATATTAAAATTAAATTAAATTTTTACTTAAATCATAGTCTAACAAAACCAAATTTATAACAAAATTTTTAACAACTATTTTGTTGAAAAATATTAAATGTAAGATATTGGTATAGTATCAATGTCATCTCCTCCTTCGTCATCATCGATAAATAAAGCGGCTTTTAAATTTAGTTCATCAAGGGGCAATGATGCATTCGAGAATTTCAACACTATCAAAATTCTCACATGCATCTCCACAACATCCCACATCTTTGTACTCTCTTCTTTATATTCTTCACATTTCTTATCCAAAAGCCTCACATTTGTATGCACATAAACCAAAATTTTAGCTCTTTCAAGATTCAATTTATGGATGAATGAATAGGTACTCCAATTTCTTTTACAACAAGATGAAGATATATGTTGCACAAGAAGCTTCTACGCAAACTTTTGAAGAAGAGGAGCGGGAGAACCATGCATCACCCACCAAGATTTGGGGTCTAATATCCATTTATCTTTAATAAAGTCAAAAGAATCAAAACTATTTGATTTAGATGAAAAATTGGCATATTCAATTTTAACATTTTTTCTATCCTCAACTGATGTAAACAATTTATAAAAATATGTATTCCTTTGTGCATATATCTCTTCATCCTCATGTGGAAACACTCTATTTAGATCTTTACAGAACCATTCATCGCCATAGTACCTATAAATGAAGTAAACGATAGAAATACATAATTTATGGGCTACAAAACAATCAAAAGTAAATAATAATAAAAAGTTAATAAATTTTTATCTAATTAACCCTTGGATTTAGAGAGTGAGCCAAACAATTAATGGAGAGTGGTACAACTCATAATCCACTTATCAATTAGTATAGAATAAGCAACATCGTGATGTCGATGTATCAATTAAATCTATCTCTTCATGCCGATATATTGATGCCTTCACCATCTCTATCATAGCATCTCATATCTCGTATACTAGATGAAGTGTGGACTCGTCAGTATCACAAACTCTAATCATTATAAACAGGGTCGTAAAATCAATAATACATACAACCTTGACCCACCAAAAATCATTCAAAATAAAATATTTTGCATCATGAGCCTTACCCACGTTATCCTCTCTATAAGAATTCCATTCTTCACTAATAACCACTAATTGGAAAGAACAATTCTAGAATTTAGATCTTCTAAACATTACAATGACAGATGCAAGCGTATTTCATAAACATCAAGCAATTTTAAAGATTATAATTGTTTAAAAATGACATTTCTCATAGAGTGGTTCATGATGAAATTTCTCGCAAAAGAAACATCAACAACAATCTGAGTAATTCAATTGTTAGGTAAGAATATGGAGTAAGAAAATAGTCTAAAGGGGGTGAGTATACTTTTAAAAATAAACTTTAACCTATTTTTCAAAAAAAAATTATCGGAGGTTTTCAGAGTTGCGCACGAAAATGTTTAGAGCAAAAATGTGGGAATTATACTCGGGAAAAAATTATTTTGCGTAAGCACTTAATCAATTTTAAAATATCACAAAATGATCTAATGAAGATATTACTAAAAATATAAAGAAAAAATAAGTAAATAAAATTACAATTAATTAATAAGAGTCTTAATTGTTGCTAAAAATATAAATTAAATAATTTGCATCACAATAAATTGTCATAAAATGATTTCTAAAACAATTTGCAACAGTTTGAAGTATCACAATTTCACACTAATGACAATTTGAAATTGTTGCAATCACCATTGAAAACGAAACATCAAATAAATGTCATGAAATTTTGAAACTGTCACCAATAACTATATAAGGCAGTTTATTAACCGTCACACATTATGCTGGTGACACTTTTATGGCAGAACAAAAACCGTTGCAATTTGACTATTACAACGGTATTAACCGCCGTAAGTCTAAAAATACTACCGCAACATTTTGTTTTTATTGTAGTGGTTCAAATGCAGTGTGTGCTCGATAATGTTAATCAATTTTGTCTTTTGTCTGGTCAACAAGTGAGTATTGATAAAACAAGCATTCATTTATCTTGAAACACTTCTGCGTATGTTTGACATAAATTGGTTACAATATGACCTATATATGGCTTCTACGAAACACAATTGTTTGGAAAATATTTTGGTGTCCTTATCCTCGGTAGAACACCTAGAATATCCTATTTTAATTATATACTAGAGCAAGTTAAGTTGAAGTTATCCTCTTGGAAAGCTCGACACCTTTCTTTTGTTGGTCAAACTTTTTTTGAAGCCCTTCTTATATATACTATAATGATTACTAGCATTCCTAAAACTTTTTTTTTGCATGAGATTCAAAAGTTACATCATTCATTTATTTGGGGTGATAACAAGAAACATAGAAGAGTTCATTCGATAAAGTAGGATGTGATGACACTGCCAAAGTTCTTAGGAGGTTTACGTATTATATTTTTGGATGTTATGATAAAGTTGTCTTTTGAAGATTGGTTCGGCCATTAGAAATAATGAACAATCTCTTTGTTGTGAAGTTATGTGTGACAAATATATGAGGAACAATGTTGGTTATGAGGGCGTGATGTTTAATGCAAATGATTCCAGTTTGTGGAAGAATCTTTGTAACTTGTGGCCTAAGTTTACTCTGTTTTCCTATTGGTATATAGGATATTCATATGGTGGCAATATAAATATTTGGTCTCAATGTTGAGTTATATATACTCGGTATGAAGTTGATGTATATTAATATATGTGGTGTAAATAAGACTTCTTATCAACATTTAGAGGACTTATTGGATCAACATGATCCATGGAATATGGATCTTTTAAAGCATTTGTTTCTTCAAAATATAGTAACTAAAATTCTAGTTATTCTCCCGCTCGATGGTAATAGTGGAAGAGATATTTGTTGTTAGTCAAGAAATAAAAAAGGTGAGTATATTATTTCATAAATTT
This sequence comes from Vicia villosa, assembly GCF_029867415.1. NCBI lineage: Eukaryota > Viridiplantae > Streptophyta > Magnoliopsida > Fabales > Fabaceae > Vicia > Vicia villosa. The sequence continues at coordinate 167,715,564 of NC_081184.1, read as the reverse complement.
CTAAATTAATGAATAATTTTGGTAGGTAAAATGGCAAGGATAATTAGGGGTTGATATGAAAACTTAAAATCCCTGAACAGAAAAATAAAATGAATTAGGATTGCCTTTTGTAGTCACTATGGAACAGAGGTAGAGTTCATTATACATGTCTTACGTGAATGTCCTTTGGCTTTTTCTATTTAGACAAATATGATTAAGTTGGATATGAGGGACTCTTTTTTACATTAGTAATAATAAGGAGTGAGTGAATACTAATTTGTTTTTGGATTTTGATATTTGTGAAGATGTGTCGTGGTCAGAACCTTGGGAAACCTTTTACCATGCACTTGAATGCGGAGGAATAAGAAACAACATGATGAGAATTTTTTTAGACCTATAATTTCATTGCGGCATGTTACTAAAGTATCTCTTGATTTTTTTTGCTGCGGAGCTACATGGTAGTAAGATGAGGTTGGCTTGAGAGGCTAGCAAATAAGGTGGTCTCCTCCTCATACGAGTAGGATGAGATTGAACCCAAATGAAGCTAGTAAGAATGGTTTAATATTTAGATGTGATGGTATTTAAAAAATATTGTACGAGTCAATGGATTGAAGGCTTCCTAAGATATTTGGGCTCTAGCAGTACATATATTGCTGAACTTTTAGGGTGTGCTAGAAGGATTAAGATTAGCAAAAGAACCTGAGTTTTGAGCTATTGAGCTTCATATAGGTTTCGAAGTGGTTGTTCAAAACATTTTGGATTCTGGTTAGGATAGTATAATTTGAATGCAATTGATACAATAAATTCAATAGTCGATCAAACTAGATTGGAAGGTGTTGGTTTGTCATATTTACCGTGAGTCGAATACTTGTGCATATGCACTTGCCAACATTGGGTGTGATCTAGGTCTTAACTTTATGTTTTATGAGCGAGTTTTTGTTCAAATTTATCTTCTTTTATTAATTGATTGTATTGAAATCTCTATTCTTCAATTGTTTGTTATACCCTTTTTTCCTTAAAAAAATCAGTTAAATATGTTCGTTTAACAACCACAACTATGGGTGTTCATCGTGTAGTTTGGGAGATTTTTATGCTCAAAGTCATTAGAACCAAAAGAGAAAAAGCACGTGGTTTGATTTGGTTCAGTTTATTTGGTTAAAATCGAACCAAACCACTGCAGTTTGGATTAGTTCAGTTGATTTGGTTTTTAAAAAAAAATTGCCAACACATATAGAGAACAACATAATTTTTATGTTTAGTCATTCATAAATTACTATGAAAAAAGTTTATAATTTTAAAAATAAGTTTATAACTTGATGCATGTATATAAATTGCGTCTTATAATTTTATCTTATGTCTAAAGAACATTATACATGAAATTGCATTCTTAAATAAATTTAAAACACTATATTTTGTTGTTATAAGAAAGTGCATGCATGTGACTAGGGATGAGAATAGGTCAAACCGGCCTACAAGGGCCTATAACCCAGCTTATTTAAAATCAGGTCAGGCCAGACCTATTTAATAAAAAAGCTAGACTTGAACTTTTTGAAAAGGAAAATACTTAGATGCATACAACCATAACACTTGGATTTACACACAACCAATCACAATTTTTTTATTAATTAAAAAATAAAAATAAAATTGTCTCTCTCCTCCATTATCACAACCACCCCACGATGTCAATTAAAAACGAAATTAAATTTTAAATAAATTTGTGTTTCCTCTCTTTTTATTGGTTGTTCCTTAAAGTATGGATTTATGTTCGTATCCATGCAAATATTTCTCTTTTTACAAGCCTATTTAATTAAATAGACCAGACTTACGCTATTAAAAAATCTATGAAGCCTTACCGGCCGACCTATATTTTTATATATATTAAAAACAGTCTAAATAGACTGACCTATTTATGCATATATATTAGAAAAAATGTTATATATATATATATATATATATATATATATATATATATATATATATATATATATATATATATATATATATATATATATATATATATATATATATATATATAGGCCGACCTATAAGATTTCTTAAGTAATATGGATTAATTGAAAATCTTAATGAGAAATATGCTTTTAAATAGGCTTTCAGGCCAGGTCGGGCCAAAAAAGACAGCCTATAATAGACCATATGTTAAATTCAAGCCTTCTAAATTTATTGTAGGTAAAACTCAGACCTTCTAAAGCCTAACCTAGCTTATTTCCACCCCTACATGTGACTATGCTAGTCTGATAACACTATAATTTGTTTTTTTATTATCAATATTTTATATAGAAAGAGCTACAAAAGTAATTTAAATTTAAAATAAAAACAAAAATAAATATATAACAATTTTATTTCAAATAAAAATAATTCTAACATTTATAAATAAATAATATTTTTTTGTTAATATATAAAGTAAAATAAATATCATACAAAAGAATATGATAAAATATACATAATAGTAGTTGTTGATTTCTCTTAAAAAAATTAAAAGTATATAATGGTTTGTAAGATTTTATAAAATAATACGGTTTGATTTTTATTTGGTACGATTTATAAAACACGAACGGTAAATCAAATTGAGCTACACGATTTTATTAAAAAATGATCTTAAAACATTCGAATCAAAATGTAATTATTTTACGATTTTTAATTTAATTCAATTTAATTAGCGATTGATTATTAGACCGGTTTAGTTTTGAACATTTCTAACTGCAAACCATGTTACTTCCCTATTAAATATTATGATAAAATATAAGTCATTAGGAAAACAGTAGTGGATCAGGTGGATTGTGTTGCCATCCTTCGACAAATCCTTGAGCTCATGGATAGCATGGAGGTGGCAGTTGTCTCTCATGTGTATCGCAGTGCGAACTCTTGTGCGGATGCTCTTGCAAGGAGAGGCTGTAGGGAGACTAGTTTTGTTTATTTTGATAAAACTCCAAGCTTCCTTTCAAGCTTATTGGAGGCTGATGTTGTTGGGATTGTTCCAACTTTATTTTCGGTTTAGTTGTTTTTCTTTTCGGGCTTAGGCCCTCATCTTTATCAACAAAAAAAAAATTATGATAAAATATAAAATGGCTAGTGTGAATAACGTTCATGGAAAATACTTAGATGGACACAACCATAACACTTGAATTTACACACACCAATCATAATTTGTTTTAATTCAAAAATAAAAATAAAATTCTCTCTCCCCTCCATTATCACAACCACCCCCATAATTCTAATTAAAAACGACATTAAATTTTAAGTAAATTTGAATTATCTCTCTCCATTTTAGTTGTTCATAAAAATATGGATTTAGATGGGAGAGTTTCCTGCCTTAGAGCGGTCTCGTCTTGGTGGAGAGGGGTCTCCCTTCTTGGTAGTAAGGCTAGTGATACTTCTAAGTCGTTCAGAGATGGTTTTTCCCTGAATGTAGGATATGGCCTACTTACCTCTTTTTGGAATGACCACTGAGTTGAGAATATCCCTCTTTGATTCAGATTCCCTATATTGTTTTGCATCTCTGACGAGGTCTCTAAAACTATAGAGGAGGTTGGTAGGTGGAAGGGTGATTTTTGGAGTTGGAATCTTAGGTGGCGAAGACCTTTTCTTTTTGTTTATGAGGAGGCTCTTTTTAGTGATCTTCCGTCTGTGATTAGTTGTTTTAGACCATCGTTGGTGAGTGATGTGTGGAGGTGGCGCGATTCGAGTGATGGTGTTTATTACGTGTCTTCTGCTTACTCTCTTCTCTCTCGTCTGTTCCCCCTGATTAACAGGTCCCTCTTGTTGACTTAGTCCTCCCGTCTATTTAAGTTAGCTGGGCTCCCTCTAAAGTTATAGTTTTCCCTTGCAAGTTGCTTAGGGATCGTATCTGATCGTACCTGATCAGAAGAATCGTCAAGGCGTAATGTCTGGCTTGAAGAGCAAGATGGGGGGGGGGGGTACCTGCAAGGTTCTCCGATGCTTAAGTCAGTAGCTATCAGAGAATGAGGTTTAAAGTTGAGAATAGAATACCTGACCCTCTAGTGAAAGAGGGTATTTATAGCCCCCAGCGCTGGGCCAAGGTTCCCTAATTGGGCCAAATCCAACTGGAGGCCCACGTGCTAGGGAACTGCCAGAACGTCCCATGCTAGGGCTGAGTCAGCAGGAGACTCACGTTCTGGATGCACATAGCGTAGGGTTCGGAGATGGTTGACCGAATCCTTCGCTGGGACGTGACGCGTGATCTTCGTGCGTGGATAACTCCTTGACGGTTATCTAGTACGCAGGCCCAAAAGTTTGGGCCTGCTCGGCCAGGGTCCTCGCGACTGGCAGCTCCTATCTGTTCAGTAATTGGGCCCAAGGGAAGTGGGCCTGCTCGGCTGGTAATCAAGGGTTGGGCCTGCTCGGCCCAGACCAGAACAGGAGCCCCCCAAGTCATTAGCCTAATAAGGGTGATGACTTTAACGAGGAGGTTTAGCCGAGCACGGTTCCAGATCATGGGCTCCTCGAGGGTTTAGGTCGGTCGCCCGTTGTCTTGGTTTTTAACCTTATTGGTTGTCACTCATTAGCGTGATTGACAGGTGTCAGCTGTACAGGCAGTAATCATTATTGCGCCGTTTCTAGGGATGAAAGTAGACGGCGTCTTTTGGAGTTCTCAAGATCCTTGGGACGCGTGGCAGCTTTTCGTGGAGGGGGCCGTCTTTGGGGTGTAGGCAATGATGGCGTCTCCTAGGCTGCCTAGGCCATCAGGACACCCTTTGGCCTTCTTTCCCTATATAAGGAGTGAGGAGGTCACTCATTTAGTACTTAACATTTCCCAAGCCTTCAAGATCCGCTCACTGCTCTTCTCCTCGTTTCGTTCATATCTTCTTCGCTTCCTCCAAGTAAGTTCTTCGTCTCCTTCATGTTTTTATTTAAGTTTTATGCATTAGTTTTGAGTGAGGCGAGCATGGTTGATGAGCGTGACGAGGAAGGTTTATTAATTAGCCGAGTAAGCCTAGAAGATACACCGTTTTTCTCGTGCGTTTGCCGAGTGAGTTTTGAGTGAACGGGGCTAGAACGTTTGAATGAGACGTCCAGCTTTTATGATTACTAAAGAGTGGTATGAAGGCCACGAGCAGTGGAGGTTGCACGTCTTGGTGAGGGCATGAATTTGCCGACCTCCGTTGCGTGCGGCGTATATATTCGGAGAACCCTTTAGCTCGTCGGCCATTTGATGATTGGGGGAGTTCTCCTCGTCCCTTTTCCTCGCCCTTTCACTTGACTTGCGGTGGAAGGGTGGATTTGACCAGTCGAATTCACGGTTTCCTCTGCTTTTCAGGTAAATGGCCGACGAGAACAAGGATGATGTCGTCTTCGACATTTCAGATGGGGAGGAAGCTGTTGGCGCGCAAGATGACGTTCCCGTCGTAGAGACCTCCCCTAGGGCACTTGAAGAATGGGTGGCAGTAGAGCCGAGGATGATTGCATCGCGCTTCAAGAGTCACCCCAAAGAAGCCTTTAACGTCATCGAGGACCTTGACGAAGACGAGGAGCCTTCTTGGGGGGCCTTTGTGCCCAAATCTCACCAGAGGGTCTGCTCGCGATTTCCCGGCCCCCGTTTCGCAATGTATGAGTTCGTCTTTAAGGAGGCTGGTCTTCGTCTCCCGTTCACTCATTTGCAACGGAGTGTCTTCAGTTGGTTGCGGCTCTGCCCGTCTCAGCTCCATCCCAACGCTTTGGCGTTCTTAAGGGCCTTTGAGATCGTGTGTGGGTATTTGGAGGTCGAAGCAACTCTGCCCCTTTTCTTTAGAATTTTTCATTTGCAGAGGTTGCGTGATCGGGACGGCAAGTGGAGTTGGGTGTCGTTTAAGCAGCCGAAGAAGCTGTTCGCTATTTACCAGGACTCTGTCAAGTACTTCAAGAACCGGTATTTTATAGTTAAGCCGCTCACTCCTGATGCCGAGAGTCATTTGTTCGAGGAGCGCGAGTATATTGAGGATGGGGTGAGGAGAGTGGGCCCAGCTGCTCGGTTCCCGTTGGAGTGGCAACCTGACCATTTCGAGCGTGGGACTGACTATTACATTTTCCGGGACGAGGATCTCAACGAGCGCGATACAGGGGGGTATCAGCGGCTCGCTTCTTTTGTGGACGGGTTTAGACCGGCAATATGTACATATCCAAACGGGGATCCCCTATTCGAGAAGGACGGAGGCCCTATGCTGGAGCCTCGGCACATCAACACCAAAGCTGTCCTCGAGTGCGGAAGTTACGAGGACGCTATGATTTTGTTAGGTGAGATAACTATTATTTGCTCAAACAACACCTTTTTGGTTCTAACTCTTTATTTTGCAGGAAAAATGGCCGACTTGCACGACAAAGTTACGAAGATGCGGGCCAAGAACAAGGGGGCCGCCAAAGTGTCTGGTAAGCGATCGCGGGTCGAGGAGGTCAAGGCGGCTGCCGCGAGTGTCCCCGACAGTGGCTCTCCCTTGTCAGTCGGGACGAGCTCGCGTGGTTCTCCGGCCGGAAAGAAACAAAAGAATGACGGGACCGGGGAGTTTCGCCCTCTTATCATCGACAACCCCTCCGAGGAGGACATTGTGCTGCCTTCTTGTACCCTGCATAGGGGGATCTTCTCAAAGAAAAATGTTCTCCTCGAGCGGGAGGAGGTGAGGCACATCGTCAAGCGGGACAGGGTGACTCGAGACAAGGATTTGTCCGAGGACCTCGAAGGGATGATGAGGGTGGCCGCCTTGGCCTTGGCTCTTAACGCTCAGAATGTCTGTCCTCAGAAGGACTACGATGCTCTTCAGATCAAGTACGATGGGCTGGAGCACGAGTTCGAACAGTACAAGGACAAGTATGAGGTCCAGAGCGGGATAGTGGAGGATCTCGTCAAAGAGCGCAACAAGGTTGCGGACTTGGAGGTCGAGGGAAAAAGGCTCCGCGAGAGAATTGCCGAGTTGGAGAGGGCTCATCTCCCTGCTGCCGAGGAAGATGAGGACGAGAAAGCCTTGGTGACGCGTCCTCAGCTTCTGGGCAAGGTGAGGGAGCTGGAGGTCGACTGTGTAGCTACCTTGGGGGTCGGTTTTAAAGCTGCGGTGGATCAGCTGAAGGTCCTCAACCCGCGTTTGGTGACGAAGGGCATTGGTCCATACCATAAGGTCGTGGATGGGCGAATTGAACCGAACCCGGAGTTCGAGGACTGGGAAGATGAGGATGAACCCCAGGGTGAGGACGAGGGTGCCGAGGACGAAGATGGCGATGTTTGACCAGTCTTTCATTGTTATGGCCTGCGTGCCGATGTTTTGTGGCCTGCGTGCCAGTATTTTGTGGCCTGCGTGCCAAGGTAGCTAGTTGGGTGATGCCCGGATAATTTTTTGTAATATTTGGATATCTCCGGCCAATTTGGTCGGTTTTTAATAGTTTTATGCTCCAATGTTTATTTGTGCTTATCTGATGTATGTTTTGTGTTTATGCTTGATTTACGTTTGTGCTCGACCGAGGTTTATGGCCCGGGCGTGTGGGGAACGGTCCGGGTGCGCAGAGCAGGTGTGCGCTATAAGCGAGCGCGAGGCCGCGGTCGGGGCCAGGTGCTCGCGGCGTGAACGATCCCATAGCGAGCTGGGGTTCTGCCGTGCAGGTACTTCCGCGGAGGGTCTGTGTGTAAGGCCCGCCGTGTAGTCGGCTTTGCCTCCTAGTAGGGTTATCCGACTGAAGCTGTCGTGGAGCATACGCGCTTGTACCATGGCGCGAGTCCTCGCCCGTATCTTCCTCGTGTTCGTCACGAGCGGCCGGGTAGTGTTAGGTTGTTTCTAACTGTAGTAGCGTCTGAGTTTTTCAGCATTCCAAGGTCGAGCTAGTTTTTCGCCGAGAAGGTTCTCGAGGTAATACGCACCGTTTTCGGTTTTATCGTACACTCGGTACGGACCTTCCCAGTTTGGGGCTAGTTTGCCTTCGCGTGAATCTTTCATGTTCCTACGGAGCACTAAGTCTCCGACTTCGAAGGAGCGCTTGACGACTTTGGTGTCATGTCTTAACGCTATTTGTTGTTTCAATTTCGCTTCTCGCAGGGAGGATCCTGTTCGGATCTCCTCGACCATGTCGAGCTCTTCTCTCATGGCTTCGTCGTTGAGCTCTTCCTCTAGAGGTGACTCAGTCCGACGAGACGGTTCTCGGATCTCCACGGGGATCACGGCCTCTGTGCCATAGGTTAGCCTGAATGGTGTTTCGCCCGTGGTTGAATGCGGGGTCGTCCTGTATGCCCAGAGGACGCTGTGTAGCTCTTTGACCCAAGCTTTCTTCGCCTCGCCCAGCCTTCTCTTCAATCCACGGAGGATGACCCGGTTGGCGGCTTCGGCCTGTCCGTTGGTTTGGGGGTGCTCGACTGAAGTGAAGTGCTGCTTTGTCCCGAGTTTGGCCACGAATTCCTGGAATTTTCTGTCTGTGAACTGGGTGCCGTTGTCGGTTATTATCGCCTGTGGTACCCCGAATCGAGCGAGTATGTTCCTCTTGTAGAATCGGAGTACGTTTTGGGATGTGATTTTAGCGAGTGCTTCAGCCTCTATCCATTTTGTGAAGTAATCTACAGCGACCACCAGGTATTTGTTTTGGTAGGAGCCGACCGGGAAAGGTCCGAGGAGGTCCATTCCCCACGTAGAGAAAGGCCAAGGTGAGGAGAGAGATTTGAGCTCGTTCGGGGGTGCCAGGTGCATGTCGGCGTGACGCTGGCATTTGTCGCATTTCTTGACGTACTCTTTGGCGTCCTGCTGCATGGTCGGCCAATAATAGCCGGCTCTGAGGGCTTTCCTAGCTAGTGATCGTCCACCGAGGTGCTGGTCGTTGATTCCATCATGGAGTTCCTGGAGTACCTCTAATGCTTGCGAGGCGTCGATGCATTTAAGGAGGGGGATGGAGAAACCTCGTCGGTATAGCTTGCTTTCGAGGATAGTGTATGAGCACGCTCGTCTCTTAATTGTTGAGGCTTCTTTCGCGTCGGCGGGGAGCTCGTCTTTTGTGAGGAAGTTGTACACTGGGGTCATCCAGCATTGGTCGTCCCCGATGGCGAATATCTGTGGAGCTCGCGCGTTTTCGCCCACACTTGGCCTGGGCAGAATTTCTTGGATAACGGATTTGTTTCCCCCTTTCTTTCTCGTGCTCGCAAGTTTGGACAGTATGTCGGCGCGCGAATTGTGTTCTCGGGGAATATGCTCAACTTCCGCTTTGGCGAATTTTTTCATCTTATCTTTGACGAGCGTGAGATATTCGGCGAGTACGTCGTTTTTGGCTTGGTACTCGCCGCTGATATGAGATGCGACGAGTTGGGAATCAGTGTAGATCTTGACCTCTCGTGCTCCTATGTCCTCTGCGAGTCGCAGTCCAGCGAGGAGGGCTTCATACTCGGCCTGGTTGTTTGACGTGTTGAAGGAGAGGACTAAGGATACTTCTATGATAAGACCCTCGCCGTTTTCCAAGATAATGCCAGCCCCGCTGCCCGAGCTGCTTGAGGCGCCATCTACGTAGATGGTCCACTTGTCTTTAGTTGCGTAGGGTGAGTCGGTGATAGAAGTCATTTCGGCTACGAAGTCCGCCAGCGCCTGAGCTTTTAACGCCTTCCTGCTCTCATACTGTACGTCGAATTCCGAAAGCTCGAGGGACCATCTTAACATTCTGCCGGCCATGTCTGGTCGGCTGAGGAGTTGTTTGATGGGTTGATCCGTCCGAACGAAGATTGTGTGAGCGAGGAAGTAGTATCGTAGCCTCCTGGCCGCTATTACTAGGGCCATGGCGACTTTCTCGATCTGTTGGTATCGTACCTCGGGTCCCTGTAGGGCCTTGCTGGTAAAATACACAGGTTTTTGCCCGTCTACGGTTTCTCGGATCAAAGCCGCGCTGACTGCCTCGTTTGAGACGGCCAGGTAAAGGTACAGAGGTTCGTTGTCGTCGGGTCGAGAAAGGACGGGCGGCGAGGAAAGTACTTGTTTGAGGTGTGCTAGTGCTTGCTCGCACTCTTCGGACCACTCAAAGGCTGCTTCTTTGCGTAGCAGTTTAAAGAAAGGGAGGGCGTGCTGGGCGGATTTCGCGACGAAACGTGATAGCGCAGTGAGCATCCCGTTTAATACTTGGATGGATTTTTTATTGTTGGGAGTAGGGAGCTCGGAGAATGCTCGACATTTATCCGGGTTGGCTTCTATTCCCCGTTCGGTCAGATAGAAACCGAGGAATTTTCCTGCTCGGACGCCGAATGTGCATTTCTCCGGGTTGAAGCGCATCTTGCAGGATCTGGCCCGCTCGAATACGCGCTCGAGATGGGAGGTGTGGTCGGTGTCCCCTCGAGACTTGACGATCATATCGTCCATGTATACCTCGAGGGTGTCGCCGATCTCCCCTTGGAACACTTTGTTCATCATCCGTTGATACGTGGAGCCTGCGTTTTTGAGACCGAAGGGCATTACGTTGTAGTAGTAATTGCCCGACTCGGTCATGAACGCCGTGTACTGCTTGTCGCTCCTCGCCATCGGGATCTGGTTGTAACCTGAATAAGCATCCATAAAAGATAATAATTTATAGCCGGCCGAGTTGTCGACCAGTCTATCAATGTTTGGTAACGGATAGGCGTCTTTTGGACATGCCCGGTTAACATCAGTATAATCAACACACATTCTCCATTTTCCATTAGATTTCTTAACAAGTACAACGTTTGAGAGCCAAGTTGAATACTTGGCCTCGGAAATAAAATTTGCCTCTAAGAGGTCTTTTACAGCTTTCTCGGCAGCCTCCGCTTTCTCGGGAGACTGCCGACGCCTACGTTGAGCTACGGCCTTTGCGGCTGGATTGATGGAGAGGTGGTGGCAGGCGACCTCAGGGTCGAGCCCGGGCATTTCCGCGGCGCTCCAAGCGAACAGATCAGCATTGGCTCGAAGACAGGCTATGAGCTGCTTCCTCGGAAGGTCTGGGATCCCCTTGCCGATTTTCACCGCTTTGTCAGGGTTTTCGCCCAAGGGGACCAGCTCGAAATCTCCGTCCGGAACTGGTCGGAAGGGGTGAGGTGATTTAGATCTCGACTCTTCCCCAGTCTTCTGTTCTTCTTCTGCAAACCGGGCGTCCAGGTCGACCGAGCTGACGTTGGTTGTCTGATGCTGATCTTCTCGAGGATGCTTGTCTTCGGCCCTTGGCTTTTTGTTGGAGCTGGTCGGCGGAGCGATCAGTTCTAATCCTTTGACGGAAGCGTCGAAGATTCTTCTGGCTGCTTCAATATCGGCGTTGATGGTGGCCACTCGTCCGGTCCTCGTGTAGAACTTCATCTTCAGGTGGACTGTGGAGGGTACGGCGGTCAGTTCGGCCAGAGTGGGGCGCCCGATGATGCAGTTGTATAGGGTTTTGCAGTCGATCACCAAGAACCTAGTTTTGACTTGCCTGGAAGCCTCCCCTTCTCCGAAAGTGACAATCAGCTCGACGTAGCCCCATGGTTTAGTGGTAGCTCCGTTGAAGCCTTGAAGGTCTGAACCCACGTAGGGAGTGAGGTGTGAGTCGTCCAGCTGGAGTTTCTGGAAGAGATGGGAGTACATGATGTCGACCGAGCTGCCTTCATCGACTAGGACCCGTCGAACATCGAAGTTCGCCATTCTTGCTCGGACGAGCAGAGGAATCGTGGCGTTTGGAGCTCCGCCGGGTAGCTCTTCCAGGTAGAAGGTGATTGGTTCAGATTTCCCTCGGAACTTTCTCAGTGTGGGGCCGAGGTCCGCGTTGGCACTGAGCAGCTCATCGAACTTTCTCTTCACGGAACTGATGGTGAGAGAGCCCGGATCTCCGCCGTTGGAGACGACCATGGCGAATGGGAATCCTTCCCATTTGCTGAGTGCAGCAGGTGCCCCGACCGATGGTATGAAATCTTCAGGTCGGGTTATTGACAGGGCTACCTGTAGGGGCCTGTTGTCCGGCGAATTCCCTTCGTCAGAGTTTCTGTGGTCGTCCCTTCGGGATGGTTCCCCTTTCTGTGTGTATTTTGAAAGGCGACCTTCCTTGATCAGTGTTTCAATAGCGTCCTTGAGGTGAATGCAATCCTCGGTCATGTGTCCATGGCTCCTGTGGTATTTGCAGTACTTGGACTTGTCGGTTCCTGGCCTCGCGGGGTTTGACTTCGGGGGTCTGATGTTCGACTTTTTGAAGTCAGTGTTTTGGCATTCGGCTAGGATCCTTTCCCGTGAGGCGTTCAGCGGGGTATATTCGTTGAAACGACCAGAAGGTCCCCGGCGTTCTTTGATGTCGAGAGACCTGTCGTCTTTCCTTCTCTCGTGCCCGCGCCTCGAAGCTAAGGGCTCATGGTTGGAACTGCGAGCGGCATCGTTGTCCCGTGACGCTCTCGTGGTCGCAGCCTCTGCTTCCTCATATCTGATGAAGGCCTGAGCCTTGCGAAGGAGGGCGTTCATGGAGTGGACCTCCTCAATCTTGATGGCTTTTTTGAAGTCGCTTCCGGGGAGGAGCCCTCGTTCGAGTAGGTACCTTTTCATGTAGTCCGCGGTCTGCACTTGGACAGCTTCTTTGTTGAACCTGTCGAGGTAGTCTCTCAAAGATTCGTTGGTACCTTGGATTACTGCCTCAAGGTTTGCTTCTGACTTCGGTTGCCGACGAGACGCGGTGAAGTGGCTTAGGAAAAGATCCTTCAGTTCGGTCCAGGAGTGGATGGAGTTAGGGGGCAGATTCCTGTACCAATTCATCGCGCCTTTCCTTAGTGTGGTCGGAAAGATGCGGCATTTGATGGATCCACGTACCACGTGGTAGTCCATGACAGCTTCGATGCTCCTTATATGGTCATCGGGGTCGGTGGTCCCGTCATAGTGGTCCAAGGCTGGTGGTTTTTCCATCCCCCGGGGAAGACGAACACGCCGGATTTGCTCGGACAAAGGACTGCGGAAATCCTCTTCGTCACTGGGTTCAGGGGAGTTTGAATGTCTGCCCCGCTGGGGCTTAGTGCGTGGTTTGCCCGAGATTTTGCGGTTGTCTTTTGGAGAATGCTCGCGGACTTTCTGCACGGCTTTGGAGGGGCCTTGGCGCTCCTGCTCGGGTGAGAGATCTTTGGCTTCAGTGGTTTCAGGTTTCTGATTCTTCCGCGTCTTCCGAGGAGGAGAGCGGGAATGAGACCGCTGGCGCCGGTTTCTCCTCGAGGGGGAGCGAGACCTAGATGGACTGCGCTTGCGACTTCTCCTCGGGGGAGACCGCGAAGAGGAATAGGAACGTGACCGATGGCGCCTCCGCTGGGGGGAGCGATATCGTCGCCTCCTTTCCAGGTCGTGGATGCGATCGCCCTGTTGGCGGATGAGGCGGTTGGTCTTCTGCAGCTCTTTGAGTAGGAGAATGGCAGTCGGATCAGCGCCCTCGGGAATGTTGATTTGTTCCTCCCCGTCCGGGCTACGGCTTCTTCGTCTGTCAGAGGTGTGGGTGAACGAGGAAGCGTGTTGCCCGTCTCGGGTATCAGTTTCATTCACCACTTGGAGCTGGTCTGGTTCAGTCTGGGGCCGGGTCTGCCCGTCTTCGCCGTTCTGAACCTGTCCTTCAGGACGGGTTTGTTCGACGTTCTGGACTTGTTGAAGGCCGTGGACATGTTGAATGTGCTGAGTCTGTTGCCTCTGTCCGGTAAAAGCACGTTCCTGCCGGCGGCGGTTTGTCAGTTCGCGGCTGGAATCTTCAATCAGTTGTTCCAGGACAAAGGGATCAGGACTGGGTGTGTTGTTGTTGGCCATGACGATGGTGAAAGGTTATGCTTTGATCTTTGTTAAAGAAGGGGGAGCAAGGTCCCCACAGTCGGCGCCACTGATCGTACCTGATCAGAAGAATCGTCAAGGCGTAATGTCTGGCTTGAAGAGCAAGATGGGGGGGGGGGTACCTGCAAGGTTCTCCGATGCTTAAGTCAGTAGCTATCAGAGAATGAGGTTTAGAGTTGAGAATAGAATACCTGACCCTCTAGTGAAAGAGGGTATTTATAGCCCCCAGCGCTGGGCCAAGGTTCCCTAATTGGGCCAAATCCAACTGGAGGCCCACGTGCTAGGGAACTGCCAGAACGTCCCATGCTAGGGCTGAGTCAGCAGGAGACTCACGTTCTGGATGCACATAGCGTAGGGTTCGGAGATGGTTGACCGAATCCTTCGCTGGGACGTGACGCGTGATCTTCGTGCGTGGATAACTCCTTGACGGTTATCTAGTACGCAGGCCCAAAAGTTTGGGCCTGCTCGGCCAGGGTCCTCGCGACTGGCAGCTCCTATCTGTTCAGTAATTGGGCCCAAGGGAAGTGGGCCTGCTCGGCTGGTAATCAAGGGTTGGGCCTGCTCGGCCCAGACCAGAACAGTATCCCTACCAGAGATAACTTGCTTAAGACGGGAATCCAGTTGACTTCAGGGATTCTTACCCTCCCTTTTTGTTCGTTACTTGTTGAGTTGTCCTCTTATGTGTTCATGACTTGCGAGGTTGTGTCCTCTGTTTAGTATATGATTTTTAGGTGGTTGGGGGAAGTGTTCAGTTTTGTCTAGGGATGTCATGACCCTTTTCCTTTTGTTTTTTTCCTTTGAGTGGTGGGCATAAGACTAGAGGGGGTAGTTGATGATTTGGCATGTTGTGGTCTAGTCCATTTGGAAATCTCAGAATGTTATCATTTTCTCTGGTTTTGAGGTGACACCAAAAGATGTGGAAGATATGAGTATTGTCTTCACTTGGAAATGGTTCCTTGGTAGGAGTCTAGGGAACTCTTGTACCTTCTCTTTCTGGCTTGAGAATCCTTTCCTGTATCTGAGCTAATAGCGGGGTGAGTGGCTTCGGCCTCCCTCTGGGTGTTCTTGTTAGTTTATGTGGTTTTTACAGGTGTCTTTAGTTGGAGAAATCTAGCTTTGTCTGGATTCTGGGTTAATGCCTTTTCTTTGGTATGGCTTTTCCTTAGATTGGTGGGTTGTTGGACTTGTAATTGAGATTTTTCTTTTCAGCCTTATGTTGGCTTTGTTGTTTTATAAGTTTTTTCCTTTTTCAACACTCCTTTACCGTTCTTTTTGTCGGTCTATCTATCTTTTGGCCGTTAGTGCCTCTCTTTATATATATATATATATATATATATATATATATATATATATATATATATATATATATATATATATATATATATATATATATATATATATATATATATATATTTTATTTGCTTAAAAAAAACGTATCCGTACAAGTATTTCACTTTAAAATGATGAGTAAAATTAATTAAAGAAAAAATAGAATTAAACAAAACTTATGAAAAAGAATGAAAAAACCAAAATAAGACGGCAGCACTGTATAAAATTGATTAGCATTTAAGTTAAAGTTTGGTGGTGAGATAATTAATGGAATGTATATATAATGATGAATCTTTACAAGTCAAAAGCTACCTTATCGTGGGGCCGGTATATCAAGTAGGGGACCATTTTTCATTTGTTTCAATTTCAACACGCTCGATACTAATTAACAAACCTAAGTCGTATTATAAAATCAATTATTCTTAATCATGTTATCCATATATTAAGCGACACTTCTACTATCAAATCAATGTTGAATTACAAGAGTTTCTTATTTTAAAAAATGATGCCAACCTTAATATGAAGCTAAAAGCCATATATGTAGTTGAATTTTAATATTAGCTATTGCGCGTGAACATCTTACACACGTGTGCACACACCTTGGACTCTTCTCTTATAATTTATTCTAATTATAACTAGTAACAAAGTCGTGCATTCGCACGGGTTTTGGTACGATATGCGTATTTATTTTTGATGTATATTTTTTAATAGAAAAATATCTGATTACTCGTGAAAAAAATAATAATTGAATGTATAACTAATAAAAAAATACTTTGATCAGTAATTTTTCCGTTAATATTCAATATTGTGAATAGTAACTTCATGTTTTTGTTAATATTCACTATTATGACCAGTAAATTCACGTATCCGTTAATATTCAATATTTTAATCAGTAACTTTAGGTTCCCGTTAATATTCAATATTGTGGTTAGTAACATCATGTTCCCGTTAATATTTAATATTTTAATCAGCAACTTCAAGTTCTCGTTAATATTCAATATTGTGGTCAATAACTTCATGTTCCCGTTAATATTAAATATTTTGATCAGTAACTTCATGTTTCCGTTAATATTCAATATTTTGATTTAAAGATGTTATGTAACATTTTTTTTGTTGAAATGGAATTATAAACGATACAATCTTCCCAAAAGTATTATTATTATAGTTTAAAATTGTAGTAGTGAATTTAGATGAATAAAAGATTTTTTCCTATATATTATTTTTTAATAAAAAATATTTGGAACATAAATACCATTTTTTATACGTACAAGAGTAATAGTATATAAGTACATTGGTGCAAATGTATATGGTATATATTTTGGTATTGTTTTTAATTGGATTGAAGTTTCAATTTGTGAAAATTTGGTGCATATAATCTAGTGCAAATTATGGTTAAAAACCTGGTGCAAATTGTGGTTAAAAAAAGGTGCATATAAAATGTATAAAACAAACGCTATTTTAAGTAATTTATATAAAAAAAAATTGTATAGTTTAGACAGCGCTTTACACTAAAAGCGTTGCATAAAGAGGATTTTTAAAATTTTTTGGGTTTAGGAAAGCGCTGGCATAGGGGGGTCTTTAGCAGCACTTTCAAACTAAAAGCGCTGTCTTAATGGGGTCTTTAGCAGCGCTTTCACTTTAAAAAAAGCGCTGTCTAAAAGCGTTGCCTAAAGAGGCTTTTTTTAAATTATTGGGTTTATGAAAGCGCTGGCGTAGGGGGGTCTTTAGCAGCGCTTTCAAACTAAAAGCGCTGGCTTAAGGGGGCCTTTAGCAGCACTTTCAAAATAAAAGCGCTGGCTTAAGGGGGCCTTTAGCAGCGCTTTCACTTAAAAAAAAAAACGTTTTCTTTACCTAAAGCAGCGTTGGAATAGACGGCGCTTTAAAGCGCTGTCTAAAGCCAAATAAAGCGCTGTCTAAGGTCTTGTTTGGCATAGTGACAAGTGCCTTCCTCGTATGAAGCACTTGATAGAGATGATGTGCATGCTATTCGTAACAATCATCAATAAGGCATATGAGAAAATTAACAAGTATTTTATATTCTTCATTCATAATTTATTGTAAGATATAATTTCTAAGGTTATTTACTAACAACTATTACTATTTAAATTTATAGGTGTTTAAAATCAAGATACCAAGAGACAAGACACCAAAATAATATTATTTGATTTAATAATGTGTATATTGTAGGTTGTTTTGTGCCTTTTTAATTTTTAATTTTGTGTAATATATAATTTTTGGTCCTTAATGAAATTGGTGTAATATAAATTTTGGTCTAATTCAATTCACAAATAGGTGTATTTTTGTTTCAATTTGAGAATTCTATAAAATAGAAACAAATAATATCACAAAGTTTTATCCAGAATAATAAAACCTAAGAATGACGTTGTTGCTGGGAATCAAATCCAGGACCTATAAATATTTCACATTAATGGTTATTTTCTTCAACGGTTGTTATAGGTAGCGTGCTAGCTAGCTTACTACTACGGTCACACGTCCGTCGTGAAAATCAACATACATACAATCTAACAAAAATTTTATTACCAATTTTTTTTAATGAAATACCAAAAAAATTGTTTGACTATTTTAATTTGTTATCAGAAGATTTTTGACATTATAAAAATATTCCTATTGAGGAATGCCAAATTTAAAATTTGAAGTGGCCGATTAAATACTCAATATTGAACAATTACTAATATTAATATGGTCCATGAATATTTTTTGACAAACCCTACCAACCACCGTCAAAGGGCAACTCCATAGCTGTGATGTGTGGTAGGAAATTTCGCGAACTTCAGTCTCTATCAACATTGGATGAGTTTTTATCTTCTTTTTCTTGTTATAGAAAACTTTGAAATATTAAAAAGATGTAGGTCCCAATTTGATTACTTGATTGATAGTTCATTCAAACCTAAAAACCTCCGTGCATATTTCAATCATTATCGTACACAAATAAATAGTATACTTACAAATCAAAAATTAATCAAAATACTGTATAATATGGCATGGATCCACTGCAATGAAAGAAGACCCATATTACACCAATACTAAAATATTATTATTAAATGCAATCTTAAATGTTGTATTTATGAAAAAACAAGTGAAAATTGGTAAGATTTAGAATCTTGGTAGAAAATCTAAATGTTATAGAAATGGGGCCATGTTGGCCAGGGAGAGGATAAAGAAGGAGGTGGTAATCAGGTACAGTTTACATGTACAACGCACACCCTGCCTGAAACAGACAAACACTAGTATTTATTCTTCGCTGTATCGACCCTCAACAAAATAATTCGATGCTAATTTTTAGAAGTTTTAACTTGCCCCCTAAAATTAAACCTCACATCTCCATAATGGTTGATATTACTTTTATGCTTTTATAAAATATATCTGAAATTTACTTTGTGTTTATTAGAATTTTTGTAAGAATATCAGAATTTTTAGAAATTTCTCTCATATTCGACAAAAATATATTTTTTATATATTAAATGAAATTTCTTGCTACTTACAACACTTTTCAAAATTTCTGATATACATCACATTCCGAAATTTTCATTAGTGTTACATTTTTAAAAAAAAAATTTACATTGACAATTTAAAAATAAATTACTGAAAATTTGATATGTTAGATAATCTATCAAAATTTTTGTTCTTGTCACCCTCAAATTTGTTAATAGACAATTTGAAAATTAAACAAAACAGAAAAAAGAAAATGCACTGACAGTTAAAATATTTTTACACTGTCAACCAATGAGAGATATGCATCAGAATATATTTCATTTTTAATTTTAAAAAATTGAAATCACAAAACCAAATTAAAACATTTTGATTGATTGTATGTGTAAAACTTTTTACACTGACAGTGGACTATCTTTAAACTCTAAATAAAAATGGTATGTCATATTTAATTTTGGGGTGACATATTAAAATCTCATATTTTTATATATAGGCTAGATTTCTTTTAGATATAATTGTACATTAACTAAAATTTATTAGGGTTAAATAAGATATTGGTCCCTCTAAATAACTCAAATATGAGTGTTTAGTCCTTAAAAAAATTTCTAAAAAAAATAGTTCTCATAAAGTTTTCCGTCCACATTTTTTATTCTTCATGTCTAATGTCGTTAACAAAAGCTGACGTGGCATGCCACGTGGCAATACACTACAAAAAAAACTCAAATTTGCCAGGTGGAAATCACCCTGCAAATGTAAATATCACCCTGCAACACAACACTTGCGAGGTGACCTACCCACCCTGCAAAAACGTTAGTCGCAACTTTTTGCAAGGGGATTTGCACCCCGCAACTTTGCCAAGTGCTTTTTACCCCGCAACGTTGCCAAGTTTAAAGCACCCCGCAAACACGCTTTCCAAGAGTTGCAAACAACTTCGTTTCTTGTGACAGCTTCGTTCAGAGCAGGTGCACAGTTGAGTCAGAGCAGGGATAATAGTGACTTGCGGGGTGAAATTCACCTAGCAATATTTGAATATTCTAAAACTTGCAGGATGAATTTCACCTGGCAAATTATAATGTAGATAATAAAAAAAACTATTTATATTATTCTAAATATTAAAATTAATATTTAGAATAATATAAATATAATAAATAATTTAGATTAAAAAATATTTGAAAACATAAATTTATAATTAATTGTAGATATTTAAATTCAAGCTTAATATAAAGATATTCATACTTAATATAAAAAAATTCATAATTAGTTCAAAATATTTAAAGATAAGTAAAAAAAAATAGAAGATAAAAACAAAAGATAAGTAAAAAACTAGAGATAAGTTGTGTTCTTCATTCTGTTCTGTATTCTTCATTCTGTTACAATCTTGCTCACAAACAACCATTATGTTCTTCTTCCTACTTTTATTTCAGTTTTTTTATGTGCTTCTCTCCTTAAGTTTTATTTCTCTATACTTTAAGTTCTTTAACTAACAGACACTAACAACCTTCTAACAAAAAACTATCAATCTACTATAAAACAAATAAACTAAACACTTTAACATATTTGTAAACAGAATCATATAAATTTCATCAACAAATTTCTAAAATATCATACTCAAATTAGTTCATTCATATAATCAATTACAAAGAAATTAACTCACATGTGTACCTTAATAATGTATTGAAAGTAGAAAATGCAAAGAAATTTGGATGTAGAAACGAAAGTGTGTTGATTTGTAGAAAAAAAAGAGGGTTTTAGGGTTTATGTTTGTGGAATATGTTGGTGTGTTGGTAGAGAAGAAAAGAAAGAGAGAAGATAAATATGTTTCTGAAATGTTACGTTTCAGATCTATTTTTCCCCAATTCTATTAGAAATCTTACGAGGTTTAAATCACCTCGCAATAAAAAGAGATATTGCAACTTGCGACGTGCATTCTACCCCGCAATTAATTTGTCTGACAAATTTACCTGGTACTTTGTGCTATCATTAATTGACAGATTTACTTTTTTTCAAAATTTTCAAAAAAACTTGCGGGGTGGTTTTCACCTGGCAACGTACAAAGATGTTGCAACTTGCGGGGTGTTTTTTACTTTGCAACATTTGTGTCAGTAAAAGTATCATACGGTCACCTTCCACCCTGACTTTTCAGTAAAAGCAATTTTTTATTTTCCCAACAACTTTTTTAAAACAATGTTGCGGGGTGTTTAACACCCTGCAATTTTTTTTCCAAATTTTCAAACTTCCTTCCCTCATTTGCGAGATGGAAAAACATTAATATTTATTTTTCCAAAAAAACTGAGTTGCGAGGTGTTATGCATCCCGCAAGTGCAATAATTTGTGAGGTGTTTTTCACCTGGCAAATTCATATGGCTAATCAACAGATTTCTTGTAGTGATAGGGTGGCAAGATGCTGATGTAGCATGCCACGTGACTAAGATCAACATCACACTTAAATCCATAAAATTTTGTATCTAATCGATAACTAAAATCGTAGCTAACCTATAGCAAATTTATTTTAAAAATTTTTATTTTAAAAGAATGCAACATATTTTTTTTTGATGAACCTTAATATCTATATATTTGACACATGCTAAGATAAAAGGTCTCTTTACAAGATAAAAAGACATTTTATCTTATAGTGCGCAAAATTAAGTCGTGTTGATTAATTTTGAGTTATTGTCAGAGCTTTAAAAATAATGCAAAGTTGATGATTGATAGTTTGCCCGGGTGGTTTTTGGAAAATACACACCAGATTTTATCAAATCATTGAAATATAGGGATGCTTCCCACCTAGGTGGTGGGAAGTCAAAACTTTGTTTGCCCCCGATTTTCCTCACGGTACAGCAACTGGGGCTGTAGCGGCTGCCATGCCTTGTTGGAATCGGTTTTTGGACAATTTGCATAGCACCATTCTGTGTGAGCTCGAGAACGACAGCTTCTTGTGGCACATAAATTCGGAAATGGAGTTCTCGGTAGCTAGTATTTCTCATGTTGTCAATAATTTAAAATCTTTTGCTTGGGATCCTCAATTGATTAATTTGTTGAAAGTGACGTGGGATCTTAGAATTCCGCCTAAGATTGTTTGCTTGGAGATTTTTCATCGAACGACTTCCTTTTAAAGATCAATTGTTGAAAAGAGGAGTTGTTAATGTCACAAATCCGGATTGTGTGTTTTGTGGTAACCATTTAAAAATTTCTTCTCATCTTGTTTTTCATTGTCAAATGGCGGAAGAGATTTGGAACCACATTTTTGTTTGGTTAGGTATTTCGGAGGACATTAACAAAGAGGAGTTTTTAGCTTTCGGTGCATTTCAAGACAAGGTGAAGAATATCCATCGAAGAGTTAAGATTAATTTTGTTTGGATAGCTACCATTTGGTGTTTATGGATACCATAATTTTTAAAGGGGAGGTTTTTTGTTTTGATGTTGTTTGTTCTAACATTATCTTTCTTTCTTGGAGATGGTTGTCTTTTGGATATCCTAAGTTTAGATTCATCTACTATGAATGGTTTATACTTCCTTTATTCGATTCAAACAATCTTTAGTGTTTTGCTTTGTAAGGGTTGCATCCCTAGTGCGAGCTTTATTAATCAATTGTTTATTAAAAAAAAGAAATAGGAATGCTTTGGAGGCCTTTTTTTCTAAATTGTTGTGTAGTTTTTGGTGTTTTTGAGCTTACGTTTCTTTCTCAAAATTTAAAAAAAAAAAAAAAACAAATTGAGAGTAACTCGTGAAATAATGGCACATACAAAAATATAAACTTAAGAAGCTTGATTTCACTTTAATTAAAATGTTACAACAAAATGAGTTTCCAAGAAACTTGCTTAGTATTAAAGCAAGCAAACAAGAACTACTAACATACACTTCAGGTGAATCTGTTTTTTTACAGTTTACAGTTTCCTGATATCACCACAAAGAATTTATCAAAATGGCCATCAATTAACCATATTTAAAAAAATAGAAATAATATATGAATAGTAATCAATTATTATTTGTCAAATATAGCATGCAAATGCCATTATTCTTTCTTTGTCCTTATTCTTTTAGCCATGAATTTACGAATTCTTTCCAATGCAATTTCAAGAGTTTCTTCACTCATATTTGCAAAACACACTCTAAACCAACCTGCTTCTGAACAACGACATGAACACCCCGGTGATATATTCAACTTCACTTCTTTCAATATCTCATTCCAAAGTTCTAATTCACCTTCCTTACTTGATTCCTTCAATAGTGGACTCATATTCATCCAACAAAATAGTCCTGCATTCCCTTTCAAACACTCTATTCCAACACTTTTCAAACCTTCTACTATCATATCATATCTCTTCTTCAACCTCTCCCTATTAATCTTAATGTATTTCTCCGTAAATTCCTTGTCTGATAGCATATTAGCCAAAAACTGTTGTGTTTGTGAGGATATTAAAGTAAAACTCGACATTCTTCTTGCTGTTGTCACAACCTTATCATTGTATGAATAAACTGTCCCAACTCTAAAACCAGGTAGACCGAGATCTTTTGAAAGACTGTAAACAATGTGAACTCTATCAGCATCTTTGTAATTACGAGCTTCGAGAATTTCAGCTACACTTACGAACTCATTGGAAGAAAAGACCGAGCCTGAGTAGATTTCGTCTGAGATGAGGTGGATGTTCTTTTCTGCCACAAAATCAAGAATTTGTTCTAGAACTGCACGCTGAATTGTTATACCTAAAGGGTTGGAAGGGTTGGTTATGAGTACTCCACTCACTTTCATGTTCATTGATTGAGCTTCTTTGTAAGCAGCTTGTAAAGCTTGTGGTGTAATTTGGAAATTGTTAGAGCTGTTGCAGTGAATTGGCACTATGTTTACACCAGTTCTCCACCTTAAATCTCTATCAAACCTACAAAAGAACAAGAAAAAGATAAGTTTACAGATTATTCATCATATATATTAACAGTTTAAGCAATTGCATGGTTGCATGGTATAGATTGTTACCCTGGATAGTAAGGAGTAGGAACAAGCAAAGCATCTCCAGGATTAGCAAGAATGAAGGTTAAGAGCTCATTGGCAGCAGTTGCACCAGCAGTAATGACAATTCTTTGAGGATCAAAATTGGCTCTACCACCTCTTATTTGTTCCATGAAGGTTGCCATTGCAGTTCTGAATGATATGAGTCCATGATAGTCTTGAAATAATGCATTCTCCCTAAAACCATTATAATCCTCTGGGTGATCTTTCAAGTATTTTTCTACCAAATCAAATGAAACCTGGACACAGTACATAAACTAGTTAATAACTATAATCAGAAGATAGAACTATAATCATTAATTTGAATGGAATGATATATTATAGGTGACTTACTTGATTTTCAGCCAATCCCATTTGTATAACACCAGAGGAGTTGGTAAACTGATGATAAGGATTTTCATCATATGCTTTCCATCCAGCAAAGTAAGGTGAGTTTTCACCATGAGTATCAGAAACTGCAATTTTTGAAAGCTGAACTCGTGGTTGTTCTATCTCAAGACCCATATTAATAATTAAATTATAGTTATTTGATTTACTGAAAGCAGAAAGTTTCTAGTATTTAGTAAGAGAAAGGAAGAATATTATGGAAGAGAGAGAGAGTAGATTGAATGAATTGAATTGAGATTGTGAAAGAAAACTCAGCTATATATAGAGTTTGAGGTACACATTAAAGTACGTTGCTAATGCAAAATAAAATAAAAACAAAATAGAATAATAATTGTTAGGGTTTATACAGAAATAGATTAATCTGATTTGACTGCATGCATGTGACAACTGTACCTTGCCAGATCACGCGGAAAATATATGGTTGGTGTTAAGGGGGCTCGATTTTTTTCCACATTTATACTTAAATGGACTAATTCAAGTTTAATATAGAAATAATGTTATTTACACGAAGTGGTTGATGAGTAGTATTCAAATTGAAGGAATTTTCATGTTGTTTCCTATGATTCTAATTTCAAAAAAATTAAACTTCAAAAATTCTGGTAAGAAAGAAGAAGCATATGATATTGATAGTGCATTTAAGATGCAAATGCGTGTGGGGATTTTGGTGACTAGTGATGACAATGATATATTGAAAAAGATTGGAAATCCGTCTAAGTTTTTCTGCCGTACGTACCCTACAGATTACAAAACCACACGCTTTTCATTTTGACTCTCAGAATTAGAAGAATTTTACGATAGAATGAAGCCATTAACAAAACAACACTAAGTTTTGGAACATCCTTACCTTTATATCCTTTCAATATCATTTCAATCAAACAGCATGATTATTGGTTAATGATTGGTGAAATGCGATATATGACTGATTTATATGAAAGCAATCTTCTATTGGGAAATCTACTTCACATCAATGACCACCATTCGTGTGGAAATAAATTAACTTTGATTAGAGTGTTTGTGGACTCAGTTAAATTTGTAAAGTTTGAGAGAAATATCTGATATAATTATTGTTATTTGTTGGAACATTATTGCACCAAGAGTAGGGGATTAGATTCAAGAATATAAATTCGGATACTAGTGAACAAAATGTATTACTATTATAAGAATTATTTATATTTGTAAGCCTAAAATGTAAGGTGCTTATACAAAGTGTTTTATTTAGAGTAGACTGGTTGATATGACTACATTCAAGCCTTGTGAGTTTTTCCTTTTGATCATAACTCAAACATTTCCAATACATTTTATATAACATGCAAACAAAGAGAGTAAAATGATTCTAACAAGAGAACCTCTATAAGCGACAAAGTCTTAGTGTTATTTTCTATGGGGGTGTGTTCTGATTATTTAAAATCAGTCTCTCATTTGTTTATTGTTGTAATTTTTCTTTAAATCTCATGTAAAAAAAAGAGAGAAATTTTATTATTATCCGTTTTCTCGTGAGCAGAGCAGCTACTATTTGCCTTTAAAAAATCTATGGAGGTGCTCCAACGAAACGACAGTATAACGATGCATGTAAGGCAGAAGATGCCAATCAAGTGGTGGCCGACGAGCAACGGCCCGAGCACGAGTATGAAGCCCAATTCAATGATCCATTCAGTGATGGGTCGTGTTTAGAGTCAGAATTCAATTTTTAGGCTGAAAACATTTGAATGGTGAAGATGCAACTATTACTTCAACAAAGGGTTGTGGAATTATTGAAGGAAGATGCATTGATGTTCGCAAAGATCATGCGAGCTTTCACACTTTCTCTCTTCTAGATTTCAAGAATCTCTTTTTGATGCCATATTTTGATTAGTAGTTCAGTTGGATTCTTCAATTTTTTTATTGATCGAACTTGAGATATCTTCTTTATCATGTGTCATCATCATAAGCTTTACTTGATAGTTGAAATCAACTTCCCCTATCCTAAAGCACTCTCAAAATTTAAAAGTTGTTTGCCTTATGCATGCAGCTGTTATCTTCAAAGCGGCTTCATATGTTGTCATCGTCAAAAGCAACTGATGATTATATCTAGAAGCACATATATCCACATTCTCGCCTTTTTCAGGAAGGTGGTAAACAAGAAATCGATAGGTAAAGATTTGGAGTAATTAAACTTCCCATCACAGCTAAAGATAGTATATTCTACTCCCCCTAATTGTATAATTATTTCCCTTTCACATAATAAAAAAGGTGATAAATATAGCGCAAACACATAGATCACAATAAGTAGGCTGAAAACATTTTAAAAATCAACATATTTGATAAATTGATCGTAAAAAAGATAAAGAAGAATGAAGCATTTAATCTAAACATTGATCATTCATAAGAAAAAAAGTTACAAAATGAAAAAAAAAAAAGGAAAGCAAGGGAAAAAACAAGCTACTAAACTACTAAGAGTCATCATCATCAAAGATTCCATGAGGCAGAGAATTTTGATTTCGGGAAGCTTACAGACAAGATAATCAACTTTAGAATTTATTCGGTTTACTAATATGATTTGAGCTCACGGATTTTGTTTGATGGTGTTGAAGAGACTTGCTTGCTACTAAAATGGAGCTTGTTGATGCAGAGAACCCCCTGCTCTGGTGCCTTTTTGTATTATGACCCCGTTGTAGTGTTCATATTGCATCCGGCCTAGGCAATGACTTTCTATTTTGGTTGAATTTTCCACCGACTTTCCTCTTCTAAATCAAATCCAAAATGTTCTTGAATTTTCATAATCAAATGACCATATAACAGACATTGATCTTCCTCTCTTTGACACTTTTTTTTTTTGTGTAAGCAAGAAATCATATTAATGGGAGAACTGAGGGTTCTCCAACCTTGATACACAAAGGTGGACGACAACCGCCACAAAATGAGATTACAAGCCAAATAAGATTACGACATAAAAGACCAAGGGTCTTTACTAAAATCGTAAAAACTATAGTTGGAATGAGTAATATCGCCAAAAGAAGACCATATCCAAACCAAAAATTTAACATTCCAAACCACGTTGTTGATGTTTCAAACCTCATTCTTAAAACAAGACTCATTCCTTGTCAACCAAATAATCCACACGGTGGCTAACCAAAACACTCCCAACTTGTCTTCCTTAATTTTTTTAATACGACCAAGAGAATGCCACTCCAAAAAAGACGGGAGACATTCATTCTCCACCGTACCCGGAAATTCCACCCAATAAGCTATTTCCCTCCAAACAATCTTAATCACATCACATTTAAAAAAAATATGGTTCCTATCTTCCAATTGATTATCACAAAAAATGCACTTTAAGTTAGATAAAGTAAAGTTAATACCTCTATATCTCAATAGATCTTTAGTGGGTAATCTATTCACAAAAAGTCTCCATCCGAAAGCTTTAATCTTGAACGGTACCTCCATCTTCCAAATTAATTCCAACGCCCCATCACACTTATTTATAGGCCCATACGGAATACGCGACAAAGCATAATGCGAGTAACAAGAGGAACCCGTAAAAACCTTTTCCGGAACAAGAGACCAAAAAATCGAATCCTTTACATCAAACACACCTCCAAAAGACTCTAAACGCCCCTTCAAATCCAAGAAACTATGTAAAATGTTCATTTCCATAATAACAGATACGAGAATGACCAAATCACCCCACTTCCAAACACTTTCACTCCAACCTCCCATCCCCGCCACCGATACTTTCTTCAAAGAAGAAGCCGAAAAAAGAATCGGGAAAGCCTCCTCCAAAACAACATCTTCTAACCAACAAGCTTCCCAAAAAGGAGTATTAAACCCATTTCCAATAGAGAAACGACAAAAAGAGACAATCGGGTCCAAAAAGGAAAAAGAAGAAGACGAAGACAAAGAAGAAGAAGAAGAAGAAGAAAGACCAACCTTCATGATATCTCTCCACCAAAAAGAAGAAGATGAACATTTGAAAGAATCTCCACCACAAAAAATAAGCATAGATAAGAGACTTTCTAACGTGTTATATTACTTCACAAGCCCAATAAGTTTCAACCTTGTTGACTTGTAAACATGTCAAAATAACATTTGTTTTAGAGACTTTCTCAAGATGGAACTTTTTAGGTATGAGAATATATGTCGCCATATATTTTATGAGACAAATTTCTAGACACAAGTATCCATCGGTGAGGGGAAATCAGTGACCCTTATTTGGATTAGATATAAGATATTGAGAAGTGTAATGATAATTAAATTCTTCCATTGATTATGGATCCTCTAGTTTATAGAGAAAGCCAGATCATAGGTGGCATCAAACTCTTCTATAGATAGAGGTTTCTTGCATACATACATCAGTTTTGATGATTCAATCTTTGCATACATATAAGAGGACACATCGACACTCAAGTTGATACATGTTATGATCTACGTATAAGTATGAGGGAAACATCCGTGTGTGGATCGCACTAGAATTTTCCCATTGGTAGGATGGAGTATTAGGGGTTTTATTATTGGACGAACAACTCTCAAAGTTGATTAAACCAAAGTGGTCAAACATGAGAAAATATGTTATGATAATCAACATGATTTTATACCATGTTTGATATTTTGGACTTCCTAGCACCAGAAGCATTGAATCTTGTAGAAAGAGTTATGAGGATCATGCATAATAATGTTCTGTCTCTTGGCCTATATGTTTGCTAGAGCGGAGTAGGATAAAACATGATGAAATATAATAGAGTGGAGCAGAATAAAACAAAGATTATTATTATTTTATATATATATATATATATATATATATATATATAATTTAACCGAATAGAACAAATTAACTTTGATTATATACCACTTCCTTTATTCCATCACATTCTACCATCCAAATATATTCTTAGATCAATGAATGAATGTAATTTTAAGAAGATTAATTTTACCATTTAAAAATGGTTAGTGACATTGTTATCTGCTTACTTTTCATTCTTTTATTAATGCAAGAAATAAATAACACAACTGGCTGGAGGGATTATATGTGAGGATTATGAGACGACTTGGACATATAGATATAGGTGTAAAAAGAAAGAAAATTTCTTCACCCACCTCCTAACCTTCTTGGCCACCTCTGGTGAATTTACCACAATACCCCTAGTTTCGGAAGTTCATTTCCGAAAACGTACTTTTTTTGAAAAAAAAGGTGATTTCGGAAATGTATCTCCAAAAAAGTGTTTTTTTAATATAAAATATTGATTTCGGAGTTGCATCTCCGAAATAAAGTTATTTTTCAGAAAATGTGGTGTTTTCGGAAGTTCATCTCCGAATTCACCCCCCTTGGAGGAATTCGGAAATGTACTTCCGAAATATTGTCTGGATAGAAGAAAGATGAAAAACAAGAACCATTCGCTTTATTTAATCGGGTGAAGATTACATCGATCACATTACATAAGATTAAAGTTACATATTGTTAAACACGGGTAGGTGGGGATGAGTCAACATTTTGATAACATCGTTCGCCGATCTTTGAAGTTTCGCGTCCAACTCGATCGGGCCCTTCGAAGAAAATCGGTCGAACGTTGTCCACAAAACCGCTAAATCTTCGTCGTTCTTGATCTCAAAAGGTGTGAACTTAATGTGTCCCTCGTCGTTAAGCGATGGCGAACGGTACTCGAGCTTGACAACCTTTTGATTCTCGGGATAGTGCAAAAGCGTGTTGAGCGACGTTATCAACTCCACAAACGGCGTGTCGCGCGAGAAGCGAAATTGGAACGACATCGGGTAGCCGATTTCAAATTAGACGAATGCTAGGTGGGGGTAGGTTTGTGTCATTTGTGTTTTGTGGTGTGAAGAGGATGAAGAAGAGTGTGTTGTATTTATAGACTTATTGGAGCAATGATGGCCCAACAAACCTTATCCTGCCTCAGGGGACTTTTCGGAAATGAACTTCCGAAAATTGGAGGCAGACTAGCATATTTCGGAAGTTCATTTCCGAATTATGCAGAAACAGAACAAAATTTTGCATTTTATTGATTGCTTAGTGTGTTGTGTAAATTGAACAAATAGAATTCACAATAAACATAAATTAGACAAAGATGACATAAAACATACTTATATTATATATGTATTGAATCGGTTCGATTTTACATGATAAACAACAATACATACAAAAATGGTCATTACAAACAAAAAACGATCCGGAACAAACTAAAATTCACTGAACCAATCGGTGGATCCTAAGTCCAAAATAGGTATGTTCTTCGACCGCTCTCTATTTTTCTCGCGCTCTTGGCTCATCATTTCTTCAAACTCCGCCATTCTTGAAACGAAAGGATCCGGCCAAGTCTCCACCTCATTTGAACGATGTGTCGTCCATTGACAAGAAGTAACCGATATAGGACACCCCGGTTTCAAAAACACTTGGACGAAGTGCCGCGATCGTAGATACCCGATGCATATGATCCGGCCCGACGCGTCCAATGGCGGTCGACTATGAAGTGGAAAGAAAGTCTCACTTAGTCCAAACCTCGTCAAATCGACGCATAGAATATCATATGCACTTGCTATTAGATGACCCATATCGGGGAATGACATCCACTTTGAAACCGGAGCGATACCGGTAAGTGATGGAACAAGTGAATCATGAATTTTCGCAAAGTTTTCTTGATTTTCATATAGTCGGCCGTAGATGTCCCGATACGAAGTTAACTCCGCAATAAGTTCCCATCGGACTAAAGTGTGATTATTTTTCCCTTTACCGAGCAAACCCGCAACGGCCCGATATCCACAATTGTCGTCGCCTCCAACATCAACGATGTTATCGATATATTTGTGCATAAAAAGTGGCATCTCATCAATGTAGACAATGGGTGATTTTTTTATCGGCGGTGTGCGAGGTGGCTTCGAAATACGGGCACCTTTGTTACCACTACACTTGGACTTCGGTGTCGGTGAATCCGGGAACGATGCATCAACATGTTCAAAGTAGGAAGGAGATCGTTTTGTTGACGTGTCATCTTGTGTAATTTTGGACTTTTTTGGTGCACCTTTCGTCTTAACCGGTTGAGATGGCGGTTTCAAATCGGTGGTCTCCGGAAATGCGATTTTTCGTAATTGTTCTTTTATATGAATTTTCGTTGTGTCATACGCTTTAGCAAACTTCTCCATTATCACTTCCAACTCATCGGAGATGGTGATTTTGGAGTCATTTTCTTTCGGCGGGTCAAAATCATCAAAACGAAGCTTCTTCCAATGGTCGGTTACCTCATCCATGCGTATTGGTGAATTCAACATCTTCTTTTTTGCAAGTATACAAGCACATGGAAGGCCGTATGTCTTTCTAATGGTGCACCCACATAATGAACTATCCAGCCCCGTGGTCTCCGACCGCTTAGCTTCATGAAACAAAAAATTCAAACCCGTTCGGGATATGTTGTAACTCAATTGGGAGAATAGAATTTGGCCCTTATACCGGTGTTCCATAACCGTCTTGCTCCGACCGAACGATGTTTGAATTTCATTGTGTTGATTTTGGAGCATTTGGTTGACGATGTCCCATCCCCGACACAAATCTCCCTTGCTATCACCCAACCACCTCTTGAAGACCGCATGTGCGGATTCAACTCGGTTAGTCGTGGTGCAACCAAGATGTCTAACTCGATTTGTCCAAGCGCACACGACTTTTTCTCTAACTTTGTCAAGAATGGTGGATTCGACGTAATGACAAAATGTCTTAATGGAACCACACAAAGACCTAAAGTGTACCAATTTCTCGGTATACACCTCTTCGGAGTATGCATCCAAAATTTCCCTCCATCCGCCATTATCCTATCAACCACAACACCGGCTTTGATAACTTTACCATTTTCATCCGGCCTATCTTTTGTCCCAACCGCGGGTTTCAACTTGCTTCTCACGTTGCAAGTAATGTGATACCGGCAAAGTAACGCGGTAGATGTCGGGAAGACGGTATCGACCGCATTCATCAAAGCATTGTCCCGGTCGGTGACAATGATGTTTGGCATAACCTCTTGATCAACTAACAAAGACTTGCAAATTCCCAAAGCCCATGTAAAGTTGTCTTCTTTTTCACACTCCAAAAAAGCAAACCCGACAGAATAAGTCTTGTCCGTCGAGGTCACACCGACTATCTCTAGAAGAGGAAGCCTATATTTGTTTGTCTTGTACGTCGAATCCATGACTAGAACGGTTGGACATGTGTTGAATAATTTGATACTTTCGGGATGAGTCCAAAAATATCACGCACCGTAACTTTGTCCTCGGAGGTTCGGAAGCTTGAAACATATTTGTTATCGCCTAGTAGTTTCAAAAGTTGTTGCCTTTCCGACCGAGGGCCCATATTCAAAACTTTGAGATTGTGTCGTTCATTATAAACTTGTTTGATATTTGAAACGCTATCCGGTTTCTTACGCTTCAAATCGGCAAGTATGTTGCGAGGCGCCACTTTGACTATCGTTAAGTCCGATATCACATTCCTCTCTTCGCGGGACAAACGACACGCCATTGGATGTCCGTGTAACTTGACATCCAAGGCATGATTATGAATTCCACAAATTACGGTTAACCGCCACAAATCATCAACCCTCCGAGTAGCACGCAACTTAAAAGGACACCCGCACTTTCTCGATCCCGTGTCGTCGTGCTTTAGCACCCGGTTTGATTGTACATAACTCCCACCTCGTTCGCAATTCAAAACAACGAAAGCTTTCCGCCTACTATTTCCGTTGTCCGACCTTAAAATAACAATTCCAAATCCAAGTTTACTAGCTTCGTTCCGAACCCACTCAATCAATTGTTCGCGACTACCGAAGCTCCGATCAGTTGTAAATTCTTTCCGAACATCAACCGCATTGATCATAGGATTAACGTCGATAACCGGATCGTTATTAACACTGACAACTACTGGAACTACTGCGTCATCGTCTTGCACAATGTTGTCCGGATGCACCATACTTAACAAATGAAAAAATTAGCAAAAGTTGGCCAAAACCGTTTTTTTTACTGCCAGGGCATATTTCGGAAGTTCATTTCCGAAATTTGTTAGGTAATATATTTCGGAAATGAACTTCCGAACCATATCAGTTTCAGCATAAAATTCATCAATCAATGTAGTGAAATAGGGGAATAAATGAGTGATGTTTACCTGAAATTATAGCTTTCTATGCTCCCTTTAACGTGATCAACGGTTTGAAACTTGATTTTAGGACGAAAAATGGATGGAGATTGATTGGGTTTTGGAGAGGGTTTGGGGAAGTTTTGGAGAAAAATGATGAAATAGTGAAGGAGGGAAATTTGTATATGCAGCAATATTTTCGGAAATAAACTTCCGAAAATATTCACGGTTTTGAATTTTTTTGACTTCGGAAATGTATCTCCGAAAACACCACTTTTTTGGTGTTTTCGGAGATGCATTTCCGAAGTAAAAAAAAATTCAAAAAAAAATAACTTCGGAGATGCATCTCCGAAGCAGGGGCAGTTTTGGGTTTTCGCTGGGGGTGACCCCCATAGGGAGGTGGATAAAGAAATTTTCAAAAGAAACTCGATGACAAAGTCATAAGTCTTATATTTTACCCCTTTAAACCTCTGAGTATGTTTTTTACTAATGTTACTATATTTCACAGGGTCTAACCTAAGTAAAGGGATTTATGGCCTTATTTTAATCTAAAATTTGCTTGGAACCATATATTTAAATTGTTTAAAATTTATAATTTTTGAAAATATATTTCTAAAAGTAATTTTTAATAAATAAAAAATCTTATTGAAAATATACTGTTTTTTAAAATTAAACTCAAATAATCTTTTTATTTTTGAAAAATAAAAAATAATATATTTTAGAATAAAAAACTTTGGATAAAAAAATTGAGATCTTAAGACCTAACATTAATTTGAGGACATTTAATTTAATTTATTTTCATTTTGGAGTTTATTTATTTTAAAACTTTTAGATTTTAAATTTTAATGCCTTTAAAATTATATCATAATTTTAAAAAATCTTATAAATTAACATCTTTATCCGTAGAGTTAAGACAAGTATCATATAAGAGATTAAAGGTAATGCACCGTCAATGTAAAATATTTTACACAGTCAGTGCATCACAATCCTTAAAAAATAAATTATATGTGATTTAAAGAAAAAAGTAAAACGTCTATAAAAATTAAGAGTTATAATTTTATTGACAGTATAAAATTATTCTAAAGGTATATTAGTTTTACACTGTCAGTATATTTTATTAGAGTAGTGCTATTTAGTACGAAGCAATTTGAAGAAGAAATGCAAGAATGAGTATGTGTCACTATTTTAGTGGTAAATTTTAAATTAATTTTAAATTTAACTTCCTTTTTAATAGGGATCATGGGGGTTATGGTGATAATGGATGGTTGAGATCTATTCTTACATTTCTTATTTTTCCACTTTCTTCCTAATAAGCATTTTCCATTTTATTAAATCCATCATATAAAGAGCTCACAAGATATATTTTTATTAGTTTTATTTGTAGGTTTTATAATAGAGTTATAGGTGGTCAAGTGCACATATATTTCTTGCTAGATTCCCTCCTCTTCTAGATAAATCAAATTTAGCATTATTGATTGGAAAGCTTTTTCTGTTGACAAAATTATTGAATGGAAATCTTTGAAAGTGATTTCATGCTGAATGACAGGTTAACAGTAACCCTCTTACTTTCGGTTGTAATAATTAGAACATAATTTATCAACATCTAGTTCATCGAAATGTTAGGTAATTAGTCATTTAATATAGTTAAGTATATGTATGATTTTTTTAATATCCTTGGAGCCGGGCGTGTAAGACGAGCTATACTACCTAGTGTTAGAAAGGTAAATTGTAAAATGTAAAGAGAATAAAATATATTGATAGATATAGACATGACAACAAAATTTGTATCTGTGAGTATTCACTCGAACCGGTTCTGAAGTTGATAGAGAAAATTCACTTTGATTGGGTTTGAGTTCGAGTTTGGATTTTCCCCGATTACAAAATATGGGAACAGTTCGGATAATGGAGACATTAGTACCCACCTGAACCTTCCCCATTTATTTCATTGTCTATATTATTATATATTTTTAATAATTTAAAATATTAAATATGTGGTCAAAATTTTGATATTTTGATTTGTATTTATTATTTAAAATATTTGAAATGTATCTATGAATTTATTTGAAAATTTCATTTTATTATTTTATTTATAAAGTAATTTAATTTTATAAAAAATAAGTATTTCTATTAAAAAAATTGATTTCACTAAATGGATTGTGGCAGGGTGGAGATATCCGAATCCACTCCGAACTCGTTTGCGTCAGATTTGGGTTTTAATTCTCCATCTCCGTTTGGGTTTGGGGCGGAGAACGAGAATTGTTTGAGGATTCAAGTTCGGGTTAAGGAAAGGTAATAACTGTCTCCGACCTGCCCCATTGTCATCCCTAGTCATAGGCATAACATATTTTTGAAATTTTGAGAGTCATATGTCTTACGGTAAAACCTCGATTTTCAATTTCACAAATATAGAAACTTCAACCAAATTCAGACATGCATATTTCCTTCTTACTCACATATAAACTATAATATTTTGTATGTGTCAATTTTTCTTTTCTTGATCATTAAAGAAGTTCGCAAACACCTATTTAATCCATAGATACTTTTTCTCGTCAAATGATAATGTTCAAATTCAAATCCTATATTTTCCGATCTTAATTTTTAGTTCAACTTCAATTTATTTTCCGATACATGTTTATTTTAAACAAATAAGTTGTTAAACATGTATCGACATCAATCAATGTAACCATCCTATTCAGGGGCGGAGCTACAGTCCAGCGTGCTCGGGCACGCGCCCGAGCTCAACCTCTCCTTTCCTTGTATACTCCCTATCTAATAGTCGATTTTTAGACAACATGAGGGGCAAAATTAGTAATTTTTAGATGAAATTAAGGGCAAAATTAGTAAAAACAGGGTGTGAAATTTTTGGACAATATCAATGGCAAAATTTTTAGACAAAATCAATAGCAAAATTAGTAGAAACAGGGCGTAAAATCAGTAAAAACAAGGAGTAAAATTTTTGCCCAGGCTCCCTAAAGTTTCCGGCTCCGCCACTGATCCTTATCATAATTAAAGACAAAGAAAATCATAAACTATTAATTACAAATCATATCTATGGTAGTTTTTAAAGCCATGTAAAATGGACATGGATCGTCTGACGTTATTGCGGGAAAGTTAGACTACCGTTCAAATATTTATGTCCATTAGAAGAATTAAGAGGTTGAGATGATGCCATATGGAATTGCTGTAAATTAAAAAAAATGCTTAAATAGTCTTTTGGTCCCTGTAAGTTGGCGTGTTTTTGTTTTTTGTCCCTGTATTTTTATTTTTGGGGATAAAGTCCTCAAATGTTAAATTTCATTTGATTTAGTCCCTAAAATAAAAATTCGCAGGAAAATCTGCAGGTTTCCTACGGATTTTCCTGCGAATTTCAATTTTAAGGACTAAAACTAAAAGGATTTTAACATTCAGGGACCATTTTCAAGAAAAATAAGATACAGGGATAAAAATCAAAAACACGCCAACTTACAAAGACCAAAAGACTATTTAAGCCAGAAAAAATTAAACGCTGAAAAAGGATTGAACCAATAACCCTATCGCCTTGCTTCCACCTCCACCGCCGAAGGTCATCATCCAAGACCATCCACCACTGGTCGTTGTCTTCACACTTCCGCCGTGAAATCCTCTACTTTCATCTTTGTCATGTCCATTGTCGGTCTTCTTTGCAGTCGTCGACACGCTACAATCAGCTTCTGTCATTGTCCCCCGTCCTCTGCTTTCTTTCTTTTGATTTTGTTCCTTTTCAATCCTATCTAATCTAGTTTCATTTGTTATGAATGTGTTATTGTTGCAAATCAATTTCATTTGGTAATGTTGCGGTTTGATTTGCATTCCATGAGTGAGAGCGAGCATAACCAATATTGAAAAAAGAATTCAAGTAGATTCAGTAGCAAAGAGACGACAGTCGGCAGTGACGGCAATGTGATGATGGTAGAACTCAAAGTAATAAATTTGGGAAGAGGTTCCGGCGGCTGTATCCTCCTTTTGCTCACCTGTTTTTTTTTGTTTTTGTTAAAACCGGACACGTGGCATTATTTAAGCAGTCTGATTTATTCAACGGCTAAAATTCATTGAACGACACTCTAATGTTGCCGCATTTACGTTAGAGAATCTGCTTCCGTGTAAAATGGACTATAGTAAAAGATAAAAATTTGATATAGTTAAACTATTTAAAAGTGTTTGATAAAATATCTATATTGTTAGACCATAACAAAATAGAACACTTAAACTAACTAACTTATAGATAGTCTTCTTTAAAAAAGAACTTGGATCCTTCCTATTAGTTTAAAAGAGTAGTTGATTATGGAATATATGTAAAAATGATTCATC
This sequence comes from Vicia villosa, assembly GCF_029867415.1. Taxonomy (NCBI): domain Eukaryota; kingdom Viridiplantae; phylum Streptophyta; class Magnoliopsida; order Fabales; family Fabaceae; genus Vicia; species Vicia villosa. The sequence goes on along the minus strand of NC_081184.1, from coordinate 167,678,276 downwards.
TTAGAACTCAGATCTATTAAAGTATTATTTTTGAAATTAGAATAAGATGTGAAAATTGACTAGCAATGGTCTATTTCTAGATAAAGAAAGGAAGTTTACATGAGTGCTTCATTGGGGTCTCCTCCGACACAAAAGTACGTTCGTATTCTGAATTTGAATCTCTTAAAAGAATCATTGAGTACGTGCGATATAAGATCTTACAGCTAAGAGTTTTCAAAGCTCAAATGTGGAGGGCCAAGATATTGACACATTATGATGGTGACGTTATTTGATGGAACAACACTAACCATAAAATGGGAAATGTATTTAAAATAAATTCATGTTCCTCCATCTCCATGTCATGTTTCATTTTATTTGCTGTATATTGCCTGGCTTTGTTTGGATATAGGAAAGTACGTACTCAAACAAAATCTTGTGTTTCGTCACAACGTTTTCCATAAAAGACTTTATAGTATGATTTAATCAAAAACTATACTATAATTTTATTTAATTCATTTTTATCTATTTGAGACATTGTAGATAAAAATTCCAAATAAATACTATCCGAATGATGTGATTGTCACGAATAAATATGTATAATATTCTTGCACGCATAATATATTATATATAAAATTAAAATACACTACAAATTATTAACAGTAAATTGATTATCGTAATTTTAATATTTTAATTTTTTTTTTTTTTTTGATGTTGCACGAAATCTTCATTTCTACAGGAAAGAGTATTAAATATGGTGACAAAATATTCCAGCCTGGATTTTAATTAGAATGATAGATCTTCACTGATTCTTGAACCAATATAAGGTTAGTCTGAAATTTTACAATCAATATTGTTCTCTAATATTTATTGGATGAAATATATTTTACTTAATTTTAAAAAGTACCAGTAGTTCTTAATACTATTTTTCAAAAAAAAAAATTCCAAATTTGTGTATTCTATTAATTAAAATTAGAATTATTAAACTTTTTTAAATTCTTGATTCTATAAGTATCAAGAATTAGTTTACAATAATAAATTATAAGAAAAAGAAGAAGAAATACTACTTCTAATCTATATATATATATATATATATATATATATATATATATATATATATATTATTGTAATCGTGGTTGATTTATATGCATACTGAAAAAGTTAATAACATAATTAATATGTATGATTTATGTATGATTATTATTAAACAGTTATTTATGTATAAATACATTTAATATTAGTTTTCACAAACATTAACAATAAAAAATAATTAAAATATATATAATAATAAACATATCTAAGAATTTTTAGTAATTTTAATTTAAAAGAAGACAAATAAATGTTTGAACAAATCTTACAATTAAGTACGGAGGCCGTAGTAGTTGAATGTTCACGTGGTACAAGGGACCGTAGTACTTGATTAACACATCTCCTCTTCTTCTGGCGGGGCCAAAATATAGGTCCATTTTTAGAATTTTAGATTTTCTAGGAAAATGCTGAATTTCTGATTTGTATTTATTTATTTTTTCATTCATTTGAATTTAATAAAGTTTGTATGGATTCATCAATATACGTGCACTTGTCCACAACTATAAATCCATTATAAAACCTACAAATAAATAAATAGTAGTAAATAGTTTGATCAAAAAAATAAACATATCTCGTAAGCTCTTTGTATGATAGTTAACCCTACAGGCCCAAATCAGGTCATAAGTCATAATCGTCATGTATGATCCCTCCAGCTGTGTTATCCTCTTCTTGCATTAAGATTCATCATATTAATTAACTATAATATATCTAGACTAAATGTATAAAATGGATATATAGAGTTGATCTCTCTAGAACATAGATATTTAGATGACGTGGAAGTCTACAATCATCCCATGCATGATGAAGTATATTCATCTCATCATTGCTTTTCATATATTGTTGGATATTTAAACAAAAGTCTAATTTGTAATGCTTAACAAACCGGAAGCTCAAATTATCTGGATATACAATTCATATTTTTATTTAAATTTGATTATATTAAGAGAAAATAAGTGATGCATTAACGTTATAAATTAATTTTATATTATTAATTAGTGATAGTTATGTATTTTGTTAAATTAAATTTTAAATTAAATTGAAATTGTTAAATTTCTACACATTGAAATATTTTGAGGATATCTCAATTCACCCATAATAGTCGCTCATAATAGTCCTAAGTGTATCGAGAAATTTCATTTTTGTCCTCCGCTTTCGGAGATATATCTCTAGAAACACTTTTTTATTTTATATTAAATTGTTCCGTAAATAAACCTACCGAATGTTACAAAAAGGTTTCATCAATATATCTACGGAATAAATCAACTTTTAATAAATAAAAAATTAAAAATACACTTTGTAGGAATATTTTTGGAATCGCACATGATGCGTGAGAATTCCCATAGAATAGAATGGGAGAATCTCAATATTTTGATTAGATTAAAGTATAAAATCTTTACACCATCAATACAACTCCATTAAACTCTTAAATTAATTAATTAATAATAATTATTTATTAATATATTTTTAATCAAATTTATTACTTGAATATGTTTGATTATTCAAATTTAAAACTTTGAATATTTATATTAAAATATAAAACCGTACTTTTATAAATATTATAGAAATATTTTTAAATCTAATAAATAAAATTTTTAATTTTATATATATATATATATATATATATATATATATATATATATATATATAATTTATTTTTAAAAGTTGAATTTTTATATTTGAAAATCACTTTTAATTGAAAAAATCAATTGTAAAAAAAATAATAAAATTGACTTTTATATGCGAAATAGATTCTTAGTTAAAAATGGATTATGAACTTTAAAATAAGTTATGGACTCACTAAGTAGTTATAAAATTTTGTTATGGATATAGTCATTTTTAAACTCAATTTTGTAAAAAATGAAATCATTTATATGATTTGGTTATGATATTCCATTATGACAAATAATCATAAATTAATTATGTGAATTATCCGTCCATGAGATCCTAATGAAAAGAAAGATTAGATGTGTGTTAGCTTGGGAATTTTAGTCGAGGAATTCGACAGAGAATGGTAGTGACCACATTTGAAAATGCTAAGTGTAAAAGAGCCAGTCATAGTTCGACATACGAATTATGTAGACCATTATGATTAGACTAACTTATTAGATGATATGGAACTTAGTGCATTTCTGAAGTTCGAAATGATATGGCTTAACACATCCACTAAACTAGGTTTGAAAGAGTCTCAGGAATAGACCCATAAGATTAGGGCCACTCTCTTTAAAACATGTCCTGAATCTTGAAAAAGTTTGAACAAATCAATGCTTTGACGTAGAGATGTGGTGTGGAAGTTTTGAGTTTGACGTGCCATCATATTTTGAGAACTTAGTATTTTCTTGCGTCTAAAGGTCAGGTGATTTTAAGGTATTTCAACACCATCACAGGGTTCAATCGAGGCATCCCTAGTTTGATCCGCTTCCACACACTAGTCAAAAACAAGATTAAAATGTAGTATATGGAAGAAACACTTTAGACGTATCCCAAGGAATCTCGAATATTTTAACCAACCGATTAAAAGGCTAGGTCAAGTTGTGAATTAGTTTCTAGCCATAGATGATACAAACCTCTATCAAAAGAAATTTTAATGGTTAAAATAACTCATATCAACTCAGTGTTAGGAGTTAAGGATATACTACCCAATATTAGTGTCAGTAGGGATACAAGTCATATTCTGCCACTAACTGCAAAGTTGACGAGTAAAAGGACACAAACGAAAAAATTGCAAAAGGTAACTCCATACTAGTATCACAAAGGTCACATTTTGAAACAATGACACAATGTCTAGAGCACAACTTATCATTAGTAGATAATTTATCATGACTTAGCCTCTAAATAATGATAGACTTAAAATATGCAATATCGTTGTGCCACACCATAATTTATCATGAAGTCTTTAGTTGTCGTTAGTCGAGTTGGTGTCTTGCTCTGATACGTAGCACTCGGGATGGGATTATGATTGTATTTGTTGTTTTGTTGTTGTATTATTATTATAGCTATTGAAATTCAAGTTGAATAATAAGAAGTGATTTACCGTTGTTTTAAGTTGTTTTTAGTTAAATAAAAGTTGATGAATAATTATAAGTTGAAGTTTGATCTAGTTGAATAAAATTGTGTATGAATTATAATTTTAAAATTTGTAGATGTCGAATGCTATGTATCAAATATCAAAAGAAATACATGACTATTTGTTGTTTTATGTTGAAATGTGACATCATGTTTTATTGTTTGAAATTTTCCGCACTCTGATTTTAATATAATTGTTGGGTAGAAAATGGGGTGTTACATTAGTGGTATCAGAGCAGGTCGGTCTGTCCGGCCAGTGTTGTCTAATATTGTTTATTCCTCTGTACGCGACAAGTGTGTGAGGCACTGTCGGTACTTGTTGCTTTCTAGTTGTTTGTTGCAGGTGTTGGTTTGAAATAAGTGGGGGAGAGGCTTGTCTCCCGGACGAGTTGTTAGTATGTAGAAGTCGGTTCAAGATGATGTTAATTGTGAGAGTGTAAACGTTATTGAAGCGATGTTGTTGCGAACCGGAGAGAGTATGGACTCATGAATTCGTATCAGTCGAGTTTGAGATGTGCGTAGATTATGGATGATGAATTGATTGAGAATGAGAAATTATTCCAATGGGAATGATAGTTGATGGATTAATTCGGTAGATGGTATGTCTTGAGTATAGTCGAATTAAAGTCGGGTGATTTTCGTATTTGGATGACAAGAAAGGATGTTGGTAGATCTTGGAAGCAAGAGAGAGAGGAGGATGGAACTTATGTTATCAATCTCAAATTCTGATTTTTGCAATTATGGAGCAGTTGTCAGAAAAAGGAGCATAACTTTTTACTTGTGATTCTAATTGAAGCGATTATGGACTTTTTGGAAAGCTTACGAAATTCTCTACAGTTTGCATATAAGATTTGTCTTCAGGAAGTTTGTGAAGAGGGAGAAAAGTGTGTTTTAATATTTGAGTCTGATGCTGACTTTTTGGAAAATTCTGCATACGAAAATTCTGAACCAGTCCCATTGCAAGGATGATAACTTTTTATTCGTAACTCGGATGTGGGTGATTCTTGAAGTTCTGGAATCTTCACGAAATTCCCTTCATTTTGGAATATAACTTTGTACTTAGGAGGTCTGTATTGGAAGAAATAATTGTTTTTGAAGTTGGGTGATTCTTGCTGAAAATTGAAAAGGTGGAGAAGAATGTAAAATATTGATAAGGAATGAAAGGTAATATTTGTAAGTGCAAGTGAAAAAACATTTTCCTTTTTATGATGCACACACTTGATTAGAAATTGGATGCATTCCAACCATGCAAATTGTATACATTAGCAAAAGCAGTGATAATCATAGCATCAGCAACCAATCTTGATGAAGGCACATCTGACATTCAAGACGGATCTCTACCACCTTGTATGGGGTTGTTATTTTGGGTAAACAAAAATCTTGATATTCTGCGAAGATTTGTTACATACAATGTATTTTTGATATTCTGGTTAGAGTAAAATAATTATTTTTTAAAAATGGTTACATTGTTTACCCAGAATATTAAAAATACATTGTATGCAACAAATATTGTAAGCGACCTACCGATGTTGTAATTTTAATATTCTAGGTAAACAATTTGATATTTGGAGAAGATTTGTATTATACAATGTAATTTTAAAATTTTGGATAAACAAGATAACCATTTTTGGAAAAAAAATTATTTTACTCTAATCTCTTGGTTTTATTGAAAATCATGATGATAGTTAAGTGTTTTTTTCACTATTTTCGTTCAACGACCTTAAACAAATCTTTGACGTCCATATAAAGGTTATCAACGCTCAAGAGTCCATCATTCGTGATCCGCGTGAAACCTAATGGACGTCCATTATATAAGTTCTCTTACGATATTGGAAATCTAAATGAAACATATGAAGCGCTTGAAACATAAGGAAACTTGAAAAAGTTCTCTTTAATGGTAATAAGAGCAAAAAATCAACTGGGTTTAAGGTTTGTTCTATTAAATTTTTATTTATACCAAAAATATTTTTAATTATTTATATTAATTATCTTACCCATTTTTTTCACCAGAAACAAATTCATGCAAGATCCGTAGAGAATATCCTTGAACAAACTCTTTTGTTTTATTTTGAGAAAAAAGGTGCCCAGAATATCAAGAAATTGAAGTCCAATAGATGATCTTCATGGACAATTAATGTAATATTCTTTGTAAACATTGTAACGAGTTTTTTTTTAAGAAAACTAATGACCCCTCGATTTTTATTATAAATGAGATAAAAAAGACGCTAGTTTTTTAAAATAATAAAAGTGCAGAAATATGGTTCGAACCCATGCCATAATAAACCTTTACCCCGGTGTTTTAAAAACTGAGGTGTTAAGTTATTACTTTTCACGACGTCCTTCATTTTGTCGAAGTAATATGCATTTCGCGTCCGACGTTAGAAACACTTTATGTAGTAGTGATACCCAACTGCAACCAAAATTAAAACGCTTAAAAAAAACTACATTTTACTACGGCTATATGTCCAAACCGTTGTGGTATATATAAGACTTTATTATAAAACTAGTGTGATACCCGTGCGTCCGCACGGGTACCCGTTGTGGCCGTATTATTTTGTTCAATATATATATTATTCTAGAGGTAAATGTCATAAAACCAGATGTGTAAAATATAGAAATTTCTTTTTAATAGGTTGGGGCAAAGTTTGGGATATTTTCATGAATAAAAATTATTTTCCCGTTAATATTCAATATTTCGATCATTAACTTCATGTTCCCGTAAATATTTAATATGTTTATCAGTAATTCATGTTCTCGTTAATATTGAATATTTTATTCAGTAACTTCATGTTCCCGTTAATATTCAATATTTTGATCAATATCTTCATGTTCCCGCTAATATTCATTATTTTGATCAGTAACTTCGTATTCCCGTTAATGTTTCAAACTTGTTCCCGTTAATATTCAATATTTTTATCAGTAACTTCATGTTCCCGTTAATATTCTTTATTTTGATCAGTAACTCCGTGTTCCCGTTAATATTAATTATTTTGATCAATAACTTCGTGTTCCCGTTAATATTCCAAATTTGTTGTCTTTAATATTGAAAAAATTTATCAGTAACTTCATATTCCGTTTATATTTAAAACAATTATCACTAACGTCGTGTTCTCTTTAATATTTAATATTTGGTCAATAACTCCGTGTTCCCGTTAATATTTATTATTTTGATCAATAACTTTGTGTTCCCGTTAATATTCAAACTTTGGATCAGTAACTTAATGTTTCCGATTATATTAAAAATTTTGATAAGTAACTTTGTCTTCTGTTAATTTTCAATATTTTAATCAATAACTGCGTGCTCCCGTTAATATTCAATATTTTAAATATTAACGGGATACTCGTGCATTCGCACGGGGACCAGTGTGGTACGCTCATTTGTTTTAATATTCAATATTTTGATCAGTAACTTCATCCCCATAATGTTCAATATTTCGATCAGTAACTTCATGTTCCCGTTAATATTCAATATTTTTATCAGTAATTCATGTTCTCGTTAATATTCAATAATTTATTCAGTAACTTCATGTTCCCGTTAATATTCAATATTTTGATTAATAACTTCATGTTCTTGCTTATTTTGTTCAATATTATATTTTTTTTTAAAGAAATTGATGTAATTATTATTATGATACAATTCGTTCAGCAAAGATACATAATAAAATTAAAAATGAAATTGATAAAGAATAGAATAATGAAGTGTTATTTTATTAATATGCAATAAAAATTGGAAAGATCAATAAAGAATATACAATATCGATTGTCCAATGCAATATAAACTTAGTCATATTTACTTTCAACGTATTAACATTGCTTCCCGTTAATATTTAATATTTTAATTGATAACTCCATGTTCTCGTTAATGTTCAATAGTTTGATCAATAACTTCATGTTTTCGTTAATATACAATATTTTTACCGATAACTTCATGTTTCCGCTAATATTTATATTTTGATCACTAACTTCATATTCCTGTTAATATTCAATATTTTTATCAGTAACTTCATGTTCCCGTTATTAGTAAATTCATGTTTCTGTTATTATTCAATATTTTGATCAGTAACTTCATATAATTTTGATAATAAAATAATTAAAAATATTTCATATTATCATATAATTTTGGTATTATTTAATTCATACATTATTTATGTATTTATTATAGATCACAATACTATACTTTATAATCATATCAAAAACTAAACGAAACAAAACAATACTATACTTTATACTCGTCACTAAACAACACTAATAAAAAACATAAGGTAAGTTGTGTATGAGTTGAATAGTATTGTAGAGAAATAACTATTTACTAAAAATAAATATTTACTATAATTGTTTAAAATTTATTGAGTAATTTAATATTTTTGAAAATTGAAGATAATATTAATTCAATTTGTATATTTAGAAGATTAAAAATATATTTAATTCAATAATTTAATGTTATTAATTGATAAATGTTTCCTTAAAAAATTATGCTTATTATTTAATATGATTGATTAGAATTAATTATGTAAAACAACAATTGATTAAAATTAATATGATTGACTTTTCCTTTCCTCAAAATGAAATATTTATTAAAAATTATGAGGTATAACTTGATGACTTTTAAACTTGATTTTCATTGCCAAAAAATTAAGTGGGGGTAAAAAGTCGGTGTTATGTCTAAAAAAGGGCGGGGAGAATCAAATAAATAAGTATTTATGACTCTTAATATATCACATTTATATAGTTTAAATAATATAATATAAATACATATTAAGAAATATAAAATAAAAATTAGAGTAATATTTATGATAATTAATTTAAATAATTGTAACTAATTTTTTATAACTAATATGTTAATTTTTTATTTTATAACTAATATGGTCATTTTAAAAAAAATTAGAGTATATATAAATAAGCATTATATAGAAGTTGAAATGTTAGCTGAATAACAAAACACGTGCCTATAAGTTTTTTTTTTGTATATAAATAATATCTATAAAAACATTTGTTTCCCGTTTATAAAAATAACATTGTCTATATTTAATTTTTTATATAAAATCATTTTTTATATAATGTTTTATAATTTATTTTTAATTTAATGTAACATTTAATATTTTTAAAATAGAAAAATGAAATATATCGTAGATATTACAAAATAAAAAAATTATTATCTTTTAAAAATAAAAAGAATAATAAAGGAAACAAATCAAATGCATATTATATTATTGTTTCGTCGATTTTGTTGTCTAATAACACTATTACATTAACAAAATGCTAAATATAGACAAATAATAGACCTATATGGATAATTATATTAAAAATAAATTATTTTTTATTATAAAAATAAATCTTATAACTATTAAATAATACACATAAAAATTAAAATTTTATAATTAGTTGTTCATCAAAATATAACACATCATAGCAAGTTATTTGCAATCTTATCTCCATCCACTCATAAAAATATGTTGTGTCTCCCCTTCATTGGTCCGTCCAAGATTTCATTGTATATTTGCTCTATCTGATATCCTCACCATGACAATTTTAATATTTTTCTCGTATTTAGATAAGTAGTACATATTTATTAAATCATTATTTCAATGACATAGATTTCAATAGTAACATTTTTTTTCATATTTAGAACAATAATAAACACTACATTCTATTTTTCTCTTATTTTAATCATTATTATATTTTTTATTATATTTTTTCCTTAAGTTATTGTAATATATCTTTACTTAATTTATTTTAAATATTTTTGAAAAATCAAATTTATAAATATTTATCCATTTTAGACTTTAATGTAGCAATAATAATTATTTTACAAATAGAATTCTCAACTCAACAGAAACAAAAAATTATATTTTATGTCTATCTTTTTTATAATTTAAATGACTTGAATAATAACATAAAAGCAATACCTCTTTTTCCGTTTATTTTTCTTATTTTCACTTTTCTTATTTTTGATTTGGATTTTGTAGAGAATATTTTTTATTTTATTTATTTAAAGTCCAATATAATTTATTTAGGTTAAAATTTTTATAAATAAATATTTTGAAATTAATTAAATATATAGTTTATTAATGATTAAATCGTGATTATTCTCTCTTTTTGATCTTTAACATATAAAAAAATAATAAAACAAATCAAAAAACAAATCAAAATTCATTAGATATAATTGATTAAATTTTATTTATTCTTTTACTCTTAGTTTTTTTTTCTTCTTTAAATTCTATTAAAAAAATATATCAACAAAAACTGAGACCCAAAATCACCGCAATTCGAGAAGAACGGAAGTACCGTTCAACAGTAAAGTTGGAAAGATGAGACTTATAATTCCAGAATAACCGGAAGAACTGTTCAAAAGTAAAATTGGAAAGACCAGATTTATAAAAGTGGAATCATTTCTAAGGTAGAAAACCAACGGAACCGTTCAACAATAAGATCAAAACAACGTAACAAAATGAAAATGAAAACTCATTAAAACCAAAACAGTAACAAACAAACCACGTGAAACACATACAATCATCACATTTATCATTGTATAATTTATCTATTCTCTTTTCAACTTATTGCAAAAATTAATTGCACTCTAATTACAAAAATTGTACTTACATTTGTATTAACTTCTACTTCTTACGCACTCGTACTCTACAATTGTACTTACAAAAATTGCAGAAATCAAATAAAACTAACGATTTGAAAACACTGATGGCAGTTTTTCCCTTGTTCAGATGATCAGTTTTGATGAAAACCCTATTGTCATACCCCAAAATTTGCCCATGCTATTTTTCATACACAAAACCAAATCAAAAGACAAAGCTCCAAAACACAGTCTCCCACACAGAAGTTCTAAACTAGGGATTGAATAATTCAGAGGAAAATCATTGAATCAATGGCTCAAGGTGGTTCCATAGGGTCACTAACATCCCAAAGTATCTCCATATAAAGTTTCAAGTCAAACAGAGCAAATTTAGTCCCTCAAATCCTGATTAGGTCAACAGTCGACTCCCAAGGGCAAAACAGTCATTATACAGTCAAAACTCAAGATATTTGGTCAACAACATTCTCATAACCCTAAAATCATCATTTGATCAAGGGTTGATCATGATGATGCAAGGAAAGATCAGAGAAGTCAAAAGTCAAAAGTTACTATTTTAGGCATGAATTGAAAAAGTCAACCAAACTTTGAAAATTCACCAAATATTCATACTTCATCAGAAAAATTCCCACCAAAGCTCATTTTGAAGGGAATTCATTCCTACATCCAATGGTCCAAGAATCAGAGCCCATAGGTCAATGGTTTAAGAGATATGGCTTCATACATTATAGGTCTTTTCCAAAAGTCAACAAAAAGACATTTTTTTCAAAAGGTCATAAAATGAGAATGGCAAATGATTTTGATATGGGATCAAAGACACTAGTTAGAGGACTCTCTAAGGTTTCCAAAAAGTCCACAAGCTTGAAAAAATATTGAGATATGAAGGAATGGCATGGTGTACAAGTTCACCTATTTTCAAGAGTGTACAAGAGGGAAAAAAGCCTAAAACTCAAAATATTTCTAAATGGGCTTGCATTCTTTTTATTCTAACTTTATTTTAAGCCCATCCACGTGCTAGAACAAGGAGCATGTTATTTTTACTATTTTATTTATTATTTTATGGTTTTAATTCATTAAAATCATGATTTAATTATATAAAATATAAAAATAATGCAAGATTGGATTTTGCTTTAATTTTAAGTCAAGAATTGAATCAAATCTCTCCCACCAATCAGTCAATTTCGTTCATAATGCTTGAAGCCCAAGAAAGTACAATTTTAGAAAGATTTGGAAGCATATCTCAATCAAATTTCCAAAACTTGCAATTCAAGATTCAATTAGATTTTCTTCAGTTTTATCAACCCTAAAGAATCCCCTATAAGAGCACAACAGGTCCATAGCACAAGGGTTCAAGAATTTCAGCCGCAAAAACTCCCAATCCGAGTTCAAAAGGTCACCTAATTTTCAAACTCTAATTCTGAGTTACAAGGCAATTCAAGAAGAATCAAAGGTTCAAACACATTCCTTGGTGGTCATTGAACCTGTGTGGATCATCAACGAGTCGTCTCACGCTCAGAATCATCATCTCTCGGCCACGGTTTGTCTCAAACTAAATTGACTTCGATTCCATATGAACATGCATATTTAACATAATTTGATGTGGGATTTATGTTTAGAATGATGTTCCGATGCAAACTGGGTTGTTTTATTAAGTTTCTGATGCAGGGAAGACACGATACCATTGTTAGGGTTCGTGTTCTTCAAGAATGGGGATTCTCGTTAGAAGCAATTCCAGGCCCAATTAGTTGGTCCATTAGGTTCGCAAGGATGATTAGAATCGATCTGGGTTAGTCTTGTGTCTTTTGGCTGAGTTTTAGTGCAGGTACGAAGATCAATGGATTCGCTACCAATATTTTCGTAGCAAATTCGTAGCTACGATGGTAGCAAATGTTGCAGGTGGAATCGTTGATGAAGATGATGGCGTGGCGAAGTCTCATTGGCCGGTTTTAAAAGGATTTTGGCGCCATGTTCTACGTGCGTGCCATCCATGCGTTAACATGTACCGGGCTAATCTCCACCGTCTGATCAGACCCCCAGATCCATCTAACACGCCAGATCGTGCGAGACCACCATATTCCACACGCCTGCGCCACATTGGAACGAAAGTTAAGTAATTTCTAATTTTTTTTGCTTTTAATTATACAGTCTCTTATTTTTATTATGATATATATATTTTTTTGTTTTTTTTTTTAATTAGACTTGTTTGTATATAAAAACTATATGAAAGTATATAAAAATTTTATAAAAAATATATATATTTATGTATTTATTTTTCTTATCTATTTATTTATATTATTATTTAATCATATTAAAATGCTTATATTTATACTAAAATTCATATTTAATTCATTAAAATTCTAAAAAGTTCTAAAAAAAAAATATTTTTGTTCCCGATTAAATTATTTTGTCCCGATTTAATTAATTAGGTCGCGAGACCAATGATTAATTAAATCGTTTATGTTCTCTTATTTGATTTATACGTAATCAGGTTTTTTAATGGACATCTCCTACACTGAAAACGATATTTTTTCGTATGCCTTTTTTCAGGGTCGATTCTTCAAGGGTCTCTCGATAATGCGCCAGATCAAGACTCAAAGCTAAGTATTTTATTTATCTAAAAGTCTATTTTGTTTCCTTTTACTTTTAAGGTTTATCCTTTTAATCCTTTGAACACCGCATACTCTCACATCTATTATTTTGCCTTTGCCTTTGTTTCAGGGTTCACCTCTGAGCAACCTCCTATCAACCATATCAGATCAAATCCGAGCTAAGTACCCTTACCTATTTAATTATTTTTTATATATATTTATTTATTCTTTATTTTAGGGTAAATCCCGTTCGCCTTTGAATTAGCCATACACTCACCCTATTTTTGTCTGTTCGCATTTTCAGGGTTTGTCGATCGCCAAAGCTACAAATTTGGTAACCCTAAACCTTATTTTCCTGTTTTATTATTACTTATGTCAAACCCTGGTTAAGGGATCCGCTGGTTACGATTTCCCGCCCCCTTTATTGCTTTATATTATTATATATTGCGTGCTTAGTAATCTTAGGGAGTGCAAGCCTTAAACTGAATTAGAATAACTAATTAAAAGATAAATATCTGAATATAATCACGTGATTGTTGCACACACGCACCCTTTGGGGTAACCTCTCTGCTGCCTTGTTGCCTTGTTGCCTTGTTGCCTGTTGCCTTTGTGTTTTTGCAGAATAAGCCACGTCCCTCGAATTAGAGGATACCTCAGCCATGCTGCCTCGAATACTAAAGGTCATACGACCCTAAATGATGCTGCCTTCGATACGCAATATGACCTCGACCCTCGGAAGTTGCCTACGGAAAAGGCTGAGGTATCTTCTGGTTGCCTAACGAAAATGGCTTATTCTGATCCTTACCTTAGACTACCTGCCCTTCTATGGCATGGGACAGTCTTATGGCAAAGGATGCTTCGATGACCCTTCAACCTCCAAACGAAAGGCTTCCTGCCCTCTTATGGCAAGGATAGACCCTTTCATTCTGAAAGGCAAAAAGAGACCTATCATCTGAGTTTAAGGTAATTGCCCCTAATTGCCTTGCAATGCTCAAACCTTTTTATTATATTCTTTCTCATAATTTTTCAAAAGGGCAACGCTTATTCACAAGCTAAAGTCCCTATCTCTTTCATCTACATTTTCTAAACAAACGAGCAAGCAAAGCAATTAAGAGCCCATGGAAAACCATGGATGCAAAGGGTGCCTTACACCTTCCCTTTGCATAAATTACCCCTGAACTCAGATTTCTTAAAAGGTTTTTTTTCTGTTTCTTTTTGCCTTTCCGAATTTGTTTGGATAAAATAAAAGTCGGTGGCGACTCTTGCTTACCGCGACATTCCGATTAATAAAAAGTCAGTTCACCGTGTTACAGAACTGGCGACTCTGCTGGGGAGATTTCGATTAAGAGGGGTTACCTTAAAAGTTTAGGATTCATTTTAAATGTTTTCTATTGTTTGCTTTGTTTGTTTTATTTTTCAGGGGCATTTTGGGAATTAACTGAAGGACGAATCCTATTCCCGGATTCAAGTACATCTAAGATAGGAAGTGGCATAGTCATGGCGACCTCCTTCATGTATGTGGAGGATTGGTCAATATGAGAGTTCACGCTTGAGTTAGGCCTCTATAGGTGTTTACATGCTTCTCTTGTATGAGGGAGGTTCGTGTGGATACCTGTGGGTGAGTCGGAGCTCAAGGACCGTTAGTAACCTTTAACCCATCCTGACTTTTAGGAACGTAGTGGGGGGACTACTCTTGATGTATGTTGAGAGCATAGTCGCTACCCGATACTACAGCTCAGATAGGCTCTTTCTCAAAGTATCATTGCATGGTATGTATGTATCATGTTCGAGGGTGCTTTAGGAGGGTCGACAATTCTGAGTCACTTGGTAGAACCCGTTGCTGAAATTTCCTTATCCGTAGAAATACCCTTGGGAAGGACACTTGATCAAACTCCACGCAAGCCTTAATCCAAAAATTGTGTGATTTGTGTGGATTTACTTGTGTATGTGCATCATGCATACATGCATCATTCATACATGGCATAACTAACCCATTTCAAGGAATTGGAGGTTTCTTAACCGTATGTTGTTTTGTAGGTTGTTTGAATATGGAAACAAAAGGCCGTAAACCGTTCTTCCTCAATTTCAAGAAAGTGCCAACGCAATTGAAGATTTTCTGCGACAACATCTCTGGTTCTCTCAAATTCAGTGATTCTCTCAATACACTCATAAGTTTGGTACGAACTAATGTGGATAACGTTCTCCTCAACACCATGGTTCAATTCTATGATCCGTTACTACATTGCTTCACTTATAGAGATTTTCAGTTAGTACCATCCTTGGAAGAATTCTCCTACTTGCTTGGACTTCCTGTGCTTAATAAAATTCCTTATACTGGTAAAGAAGAAGAGCCTAAGTTGGAAGTCATTGCTGCTGCCCTGCACTTGCCAAGATCAGAAATTGAGAAGGTTTGGATTAGTAAGAAAGAGTATTCTGGATTACCCCTTGATTTCCTCTACGAAAAAGCGGAGATTCTCGCTAAAGCTTCAAGTATGGATGCCTTGGAAGCTGTGTTGTCTCTCTTAATTTATGGACAAGTTTTGTTTTTCCATTATGACAAAATTGTTGATGTGGCTGCTATCAATATATTCCTTAGCAAGAATCCGGTTCCTACTTTACTTGGTGACTTACTACATTCTATTCATTTCCGAGTATCAAAAAGGAAAGGTTGTGTCCTAGGATGTGCTTCTCTATTGCATAAGTGGTTTATTTCGCACTTACCTCTCTCCGTAAGAAAGAATGAAGAAGGATTAACTTGGGCTCAGAGAATTATGAAGCTTTCTTTCGACGACATCCTATGGTACCAAAAGAAGTTCGAGGGAACCTTGCTATTTGATAGTTGTGGAGATTTCCCTAATATACCTCTTCTTGGTGTTCGTGGAGGAATATCTTATAATCCCATTCTAGCTCGACATCAGTTTGGCTTTGCCTTGAAAGACAAACCGCGTTCTTTGTATCTTAGTGCAGAATATTTCCATTATGATTCCGACAAAGAGAAGAAGAGAGACCTTTTCATCAAAGCTTGGATGAAAGTAAAGAAAGTTGGCGCAAAGGATATAGGAAGGAGAAATTATATGCCATGGGATCCATATTTCCAATGGGTTTATGATCGAGTTATGGAATTTGGGATGCCTTATCCATCTGATACACCCATAGTTCCAAGGGTAGCTCCTCCTGCTGCCCCAATTGCATTTGAGCCATATATTCCTGCTCCAAATGAAGACCTGGTTGCAACTGTTAACCGACTGAAAAGGGAAAGGGAAGACTTTGAGAGACGCTTACTAAAAGTGGAAGCTGAAAAAGAGGTGTTAGTACAAGATGCCAAAGAGCGAGAGACTTTACTTGATTACTTTTCCCGCAAATGGAAGATTGAAGATTTTGTTTCTCCAGATCAGATTAATTCATGGGAAAACGAAATTTCTAGGCTTGTTCAAGAAAGAGAGGAAATGATCAAGGCACACAAGGAAGAAGTCCGGGTCCTAAAGAGGAAGCGTCGTCAGGAAGACAAAAATCCTGGAATTTAGTGTCTTTATTTATTATTAATTTCTTCTATTTTAATGTAACTTTTGGGGTTATGACCTTACAATTTAATTAATAAATAATGTTTTTTCTTTGTTTCAACACGAGTTAAAATTCTTTCAATTCCTTGAAAACATTGCATATGCATAATCATATCATTCATAAACATTACATCACAGGTTTCATAAAAGCCAATACCTCATCTTTCCGCTGTTTATTTCAGTAAGAAAGATGGATCTCGAACAATCTGTCAAAAATCTTCAGGCTCAGAATAACCAGTTCCAGAAAATAATCTTTCACTTAGCCAAGGGGCAAGAAGAATTAAAGGCACTTCTGTCCGAGAAGGAGAAGTACCAACAAAGGGAGCAAGGTGTGCAAGATAAATGGAAATCCAAACCTAAGCGATCATTCACTCCGTTGCACATGCCGATGTCTCAAGTTCTGCAACAACTGCTCAACCAGAACTTGATAACCTTATTACCTTCATATTCAATCCCTACAAATCCTGCTCCTGGGTATAAGTACCATGCGAGATGTGCTTATCATTCGAATAGCCCTGGCCATGACACAGAGGATTGTGGACCATTGAAGCATAAGATCCAAGACTTAATTGACAACAAGATCATTGACTTCAATTCAACTGGGGGGCCTTACATGGCTAATACCATGTGTAAACAACAAGTTGGGGAAGCTCTGATCTCCACATCAGCATCACAACCACAACATAAGCATAACGCGCCTAAAAGACAATTCACAAAGATCAACATGACTTTGGCCGAAGCGTTGCAACAGATGCTGAGGAAAGGGCTAATGACTTTGAGGGATCCTCCTCGGAATCCTAACATTTCGTCTCATCAGTACAATCCTAATGCAAGATGTGCTTACCACTCCGACAGCATCGGACATGACACTAACGATTGTTGGCTACTGAAGAATAAAATCCAAGACCTCATTGATGATAAGATGATTGATTTCAATTCACCTGAGGAATCTCATGTGGCTAATGCTGGGAACAATCGGAAAGGTCACAATGAACCCAACCAATCTGTAGGGACAATTCTGATCTCTACACCAGTTCCACAACAAAGATGCAAGTCAGGAGCACCTAGGCGTCAGTTCACGAAGATCAACATGTCACTGGCTCAGGCATTACAACATTTGTTGAAAGCAAACTTGATCACTGTGAGGGGTCCTCCTGTAAAGCCCAACACTTCCGCTCCCAGCTATAAGCCCAATGCGAGGTGCGCATACCACTCCAATAGCCCTGGACATGATACAAATGATTGTTGGCCATTGAAGAAAAAGATTCAAGACATGATCGATGCTGGTGAAATTGAGTTCCCTCATCCCCAGACTCCTATAGTGATCCCTGCTCCCAGGCACAATCACGACAAGAATGATTAATGTCATAGTGGATGAACTTTAGATCATTAGATTTACTTTCATTTGCAATTTCTATTCTGTTTGTTTAAACATTCAAATTATGATAGACATTATTTGTTTTAATAATCATCATCAGTGCATTGCATATATTTGTCTTGAATAAATTATTTCGTTATCACTCATTTTAAAATTATGTCATTATTCTGCATATGTTTTTGTGATACTCAACTCCTGCTAAAGTTGTATACCTTTTGAGGAAGGATGACGAAAATGATACCGCAACCTCATACAATATGCTTTTGAACGGACTATGCTGACGATGTACAGGCATTGGTTCAATTCCTAAACAGTGGAGATATAAGGATGGTAATCCCTCGTCAACCCCTTTGAGCCTAAGGAGTAGAAGTTTCTTTTTGTACGAAACACCCGCATTTTTAACCAGGGGCAGGGTAGTTCTCAGTTATTTTGGCTGTGCATTCTATTTTAAGAGAATCACTCTGTACACCTTTCAACAAAGGTTTCAATCATAAGCGTTCATCCGTACACATTAAAGAAGTGTTGGAGATGTCAAGCAAAAGCCAATGATGGTTCATCAATCATTAAGCAAGGCAGTCAATATCTTTCAAAAAAAAAAATGAATAAATATATGTACAAAGAAAAGCCTGCTAAGTCAAAAAACAAAAAGATGACTTAGGCAAAAATCGAGGCATCCCGCTGACTGTAAGCTTAAAATAGACAGTTCAGGCAAAAGTTAGGGATATCAAAAGATGAAAAAAGAGAAGTCAATAAATTCCTGAACGACACAATGTTGTGACTACCGAAAGGAAGAAGTGACTGCCATCTCAAAAATTCTCTTTGCTTGCGAATCATCATCATTATCAAAGGTGCAAACCCAAAAGTCTCTTGGAACCTGAATGCATAAGCCGAATTTACTGAGTTTAGGACTGAAGATCATCACGAAGAGGGGTGGGGATAAATAAACTTTGAGCCTTTATCCTTTGTTTCTTAAACCGTGAACCAAGCCACGTTACAACCCTTGAAAGTCCTAATTGAAGCATGGTTAGTTCGAAAGCATACTGTCACCAAAAAAAAAAAAAGGTATCCTGACTCCTTAAGGTTTACCAAAAACGAGGAGTCGGTATTTCATTCTTACAAACATTATTGCAAATATCATTTTTTTACAAGTGTCGTGTTTTTGCATCTCATGTTTTAAAGGTTTTTCAAAAATTCAAGACAAACGTATGCATTGCATCTCATGAATTCATTATTAAACATATTCTGCTACATAATTTCAAATGTTAGCATCAGAAAGAACTTGCACAGGGTACAACTAATGACTGAAAGTTATCCCGACAGACAAGATTACGCCGAGAAGCAATGTATCCTACGTATACAAGGGGCATGGCATGCTTTGCCCAACCAATCTGGGGCAATCCAGTCAAGATTATAAGAATCTCTCAAAAGCCAAACAATCAAAGGCATACACCTCAAGTGGGTTTCAAACTATTTGTCCAAACAATCTGGGGCAATCAAGTCAAGATTCCGAGAACCTCTCAAGGATGCCAGGGGCACGCATCCAAGAAAATCTGAAGCTACTTCTCAACCAACATAGGACATCATATTGGGCATATGATTACTAGGGGCATGTCTCCTAAAGCGCACATCTTATAAAGGCCTCGCAAGGCGAATCTTTCCAAAGTTCCTGCTAACTGGGGGGCAAATCTATACAAGTCCAGTTTGACATTTTAAGTGACGTGTCCTAAATCAAGTAGTAGTTACTATAATACTGGGGGCAACTTTCACCCATGTCTCCCCACAAAGCCGGGTTCACAAGATCATATCCCCACAGAGTAATCATTAAGAAGATATCTTCAAACGCTCCCGATAGAGACATGGCTGCCCAACAGAGTTTACATCTTCAACACTGTCGCTTTCCTCCAACATGATTTATCAATATCTTTATCACCAATCAGGGAACATCAAGTCACTGATCATCTCCAAGCAGAAATCATAAATTCCCAGCTGAGCATCTTCAAGACAAGATCAGACAGTACAATTACAAGGACATAAAGATCTACTTTCTTAATCAAAGACAACATAAATCATATTCACATATCATATGTCATAAACATGTTCATACACTGCATACATTACCTCATAATGAACTCATACATAACATGCAAAAGCTCTCATTTATTTTGAGAGATTCATTACATAACCCATGCATCATGACATTGCATAAAGATTAACCTTACCTTTTTCAGAATACAGGTACCGACAAATGAACGAAATCTCCAACTTTCCAAGATCTAATTCAGCTACTACGAATGGTACTGACACGATCAACGCTCGAAGATCTAATTCATTTACCACGAACGGTAATGACACGATCACTTTCAAAGTCTAATTCAGCTACTACGAACAGTACTGACACGACAAAAGATCTAATTCGGTTACTACGAACGGTACTGACACGGTCAACTCTCAGAGATCTAATTCTATCATCACGAACGGTGTAGACACGGTCACTGACCTTCTCAGTCTAATTCAGCTACTACGAACGGTACTGACACGACAGAAGATCTAATTCAGATACTACGAACGGTACTGACACGATCAAATTTCAGAGGTCTAAGTCTATCATCACGAACGGTGTGGACACGATCACTGGCCTTCCCAGTCTAATTCAGTTACTACGAACGGTGCTGACACGACAAGAGAATCTAATTTTATCATCACGAACGATGAAGACACGATTATCTCCTCAGATCTAATTCTATCATCACGAACGATGAAGACACGATCATCTTTCCAAGATCTAATTCAAGTATCACGAACGATACTGACACGATCAATTCCCAAGGATCTAATTCATCTACCACGAACGGTAATGACACGATCAACGCGCAAACAACATCTTCTCAAAATTCAACTACCAGATGGCATCCACAAGCCCATCTCCGACAAAAGTCCCTACTTCAAATAGGGCAAATTTCTTGGTATTCTTATGTTCAATCATCTTCCACCTTCAGATACCGACTGGCGCGCAAACCACTCTACATCTTCAGGTTTAAGATAATTGAACAGGGGCAGCTGTCATACCCCAAAATTTGCCCATGCTATTTTTCATACACAAAACCAAATCAAAAGACAAAGCTCCAAAACACAGTCTCCCACACAGAAGTTCTAAACTAGGGATTGAATAATTCAGAGGAAAATCATTGAATCAATGGCTCAAGGTGGTTCCATAGGGTCACTAACATCCCAAAGTATCTCCATATAAAGTTTCAAGTCAAACAGAGCAAATTTAGTCCCTCAAATCCTGATTAGGTCAACAGTCGACTCCCAAGGGCAAAACAGTCATTATACAGTCAAAACTCAAGATATTTGGTCAACAACATTCTCATAACCCTAAAATCATCATTTGATCAAGGGTTGATCATGATGATGCAAGGAAAGATCAGAGAAGTCAAAAGTCAAAAGTTACTATTTTAGGCATGAACTGAAAAAGTCAACCAAACTTTGAAAATTCACCAAATATTCATACTTCATCAGAAAAATTCCCACCAAAGCTCATTTTGAAGGGAATTCATTCCTCCATCCAATGGTCCAAGAATCAGAGCCCATAGGTCAATGGTTTAAGAGATATGGCTTCATACATTATAGGTCTTTTCCAAAAGTCAACAAAAAGACATTTTTTTCAAAAGGTCATAAAATGAGAATGGCAAATGATTTTGATATGGGATCAAAGACACTAGTTAGAGGACTCTCTAAGGTTTCCAAAAAGTCCACAAGCTTGAAAAAATATTGAGATATGAAGGAATGGCATGGTGTACAAGTTCACCTATTTTCAAGAGTGTACAAGAGGGAAAAAAGCCTAAAACTCAAAATATTTCTAAATGGGCTTGCATTCTTTTTATTCTAACTTTATTTTAAGCCCATCCACGTGCTAGAACAAGGAGCATGTTATTTTTACTATTTTATTTATTATTTTATGGTTTTAATTCATTAAAATCATGATTTAATTATATAAAATATAAAAATAATGCAAGATTGGATTTTGCTTTAATTTTAAGTCAAGAATTGAATCAAATCTCTCCCACCAATCAGTCAATTTCGTTCATAATGCTTGAAGCCCAAGAAAGTACAATTTTAGAAAGATTTGGAAGCATATCTCAATCAAATTTCCAAAACTTGCAATTCAAGATTCAATTAGATTTTCTTCAGTTTTATCAACCCTAAAGAATCCCCTATAAGAGCACAACAGGTCCATAGCACAAGGGTTCAAGAATTTCAGCCGCAAAAACTCCCAATCCGAGTTCAAAAGGTCACCTAATTTTCAAACTCTAATTCTGAGTTACAAGGCAATTCAAGAAGAATCAAAGGTTCAAACACATTCCTTGGTGGTCATTGAACCTGTGTGGATCATCAACGAGTCGTCTCACGCTCAGAATCATCATCTCTCGGCCACGGTTTGTCTCAAACTAAATTGACTTCGATTCCATATGAACATGCATATTTAACATAATTTGATGTGGGATTTATGTTTAGAATGATGTTCCGATGCAAACTGGGTTGTTTTATTAAGTTTCTGATGCAGGGAAGACACGATACCATTGTTAGGGTTCGTGTTCTTCAAGAATGGGGATTCTCGTTAGAAGCAATTCCAGGCCCAATTAGTTGGTCCATTAGGTTCGCAAGGATGATTAGAATCGATCTGGGTTAGTCTTGTGTCTTTTGGCTGAGTTTTAGTGCAGGTACGAAGATCAATGGATTCGCTACCAATATTTTCGTAGCAAATTCGTAGCTACGATGGTAGCAAATGTTGCAGGTGGAATCGTTGATGAAGATGATGGCGTGGCGAAGTCTCATTGGCCGGTTTTAAAAGGATTTTGGCGCCATGTTCTACGTGCGTGCCATCCATGCGTTAACATGTACCGGGCTAATCTCCACCGTCTGATCAGACCCCCAGATCCATCTAACACGCCAGATCGTGCGAGACCACCATATTCCACACGCCTGCGCCACATTGGAACGAAAGTTAAGTAATTTCTAATTTTTTTTGCTTTTAATTATACAGTCTCTTATTTTTATTATGATATATATATTTTTTTGTTTTTTTTTTAATTAGACTTGTTTGTATATAAAAACTATATGAAAGTATATAAAAATTTTATAAAAAATATATATATTTATGTATTTATTTTTCTTATCTATTTATTTATATTATTATTTAATCATATTAAAATGCTTATATTTATACTAAAATTCATATTTAATTCATTAAAATTCTAAAAAGTTCTAAAAAAAAAATATTTTTGTTCCCGATTAAATTATTTTGTCCCGATTTAATTAATTAGGTCGCGAGACCAATGATTAATTAAATCGTTTATGTTCTCTTATTTGATTTATACGTAATCAGGTTTTTTAATGGACATCTCCTACACTGAAAACGATATTTTTTCGTATGCCTTTTTTCAGGGTCGATTCTTCAAGGGTCTCTCGATAATGCGCCAGATCAAGACTCAAAGCTAAGTATTTTATTTATCTAAAAGTCTATTTTGTTTCCTTTTACTTTTAAGGTTTATCCTTTTAATCCTTTGAACACCGCATACTCTCACATCTATTATTTTGCCTTTGCCTTTGTTTCAGGGTTCACCTCTGAGCAACCTCCTATCAACCATATCAGATCAAATCCGAGCTAAGTACCCTTACCTATTTAATTATTTTTTATATATATTTATTTATTCTTTATTTTAGGGTAAATCCCGTTCGCCTTTGAATTAGCCATACACTCACCCTATTTTTGTCTGTTCGCATTTTCAGGGTTTGTCGATCGCCAAAGCTACAAATTTGGTAACCCTAAACCTTATTTTCCTGTTTTATTATTACTTATGTCAAACCCTGGTTAAGGGATCCGCTGGTTACGATTTCCCGCCCCCTTTATTGCTTTATATTATTATATATTGCGTGGTTAGTAATCTTAGGGAGTGCAAGCCTTAAACTGAATTAGAATAACTAATTAAAAGATAAATATCTGAATATAATCACGTGATTGTTGCACACACGCACCCTTTGGGGTAACCTCTCTGCTGCCTTGTTGCCTTGTTGCCTTGTTGCCTGTTGCCTTTGTGTTTTTGCAGAATAAGCCACGTCCCTCGAATTAGAGGATACCTCAGCCATGCTGTCTCGAATACTAAAGGTCATACGACCCTAAATGATGCTGCCTTCGATACGCAATATGACCTCGACCCTCGGAAGTTGCCTACGGAAAAGGCTGAGGTATCTTCTGGTTGCCTAACGAAAAATGGCTTATTCTGATCCTTACCTTAGACTACCTGCCCTTCTATGGCATGGGACAGTCTTATGGCAAAGGATGCTTCGATGACCCTTCAACCTCCAAACGAAAGGCTTCCTGCCCTCTTATGGCAAGGATAGACCCTTTCATTCTGAAAGGCAAAAAGAGACCTATCATCTGAGTTTAAGGTAATTGCCCCTAATTGCCTTGCAATGCTCAAACCTTTTTATTATATTCTTTCTCATAATTTTTCAAAAGGGCAACGCTTATTCACAAGCTAAAGTCCCTATCTCTTTCATCTACATTTTCTAAACAAACGAGCAAGCAAAGCAATTAAGAGCCCATGGAAAACCATGGATGCAAAGGGTGCCTTACACCTTCCCTTTGCATAAATTACCCCCGAACTCAGATTTCTTAAAAGGTTTTTTTTCTGTTTCTTTTTGCCTTTCCGAATTTGTTTGGATAAAATAAAAGTCGGTGGCGACTCTTGCTTACCGCGACATTCCGATTAATAAAAAGTCAGTTCACCGTGTTACACCTATCAAAGTACATAAATGTAGAAAATCAAACCAATATATCAGTTGGTTTGTTCTGATGTTGCTTGATCTCATTCCACCCCCGTATCTAAATAACATAAGACCAAAATAATAGAATATAAGAAAAAAACTCATCAAATCATCTCAAAATGCTCCCTCTTGTTCGAAACAACCTTCAATTTGTGGTGCACTCGCCATATCTTACCGCCAGTTAGCACAAGCAGCAAAGTAAAAATGGTCTGATACTACAGAAAAGTGGAAGCCACAAATGCTAATAACACAATCATTATGTATAATGTAGCAGTTATAAACTCTTCATTACATAACTGATGCAGAAGGTGAATGGACAGAAGAAGATAAAGTCCTCATTATGTTAATTATGTAACACATAATTATGCAGAATGGAAGATGCATTGACAGAACCACACAAATGCTAATTATGTAACACATTAATTCATAGTGGAAGATGGAAGAACATAACTTCATAAATGAACAGTACACGTGACGCATCCATAAGCAACATTTCCTACTCTCAGAATAAGCCACTTGGCAGCATGAGAGGAACTCTTCAAAAAGATAGAGTTTTCTTATATTATAGATATGAGATTGCTTGTTTATCATTGCCCCTCATTAACCATATACAACAACTCAAATAAATATTTAAGATAATAATATGAAAAATTAAATTATTCATGAAAATAACTTAAATGATCCAATATTTTTTGAATTGCATGCATATTATAATTCATGATTTTCTCATTAACCCATTGAATTTTATTCAATCCCCAATTCTTCAAAGTAATGATGATGAATGAATGTCTTCTAAGTCTTTAACACAAAATTTAATTTCCTCTTTTTTTTTTTCTAGTTTATTTTACAAACAATAAATATTTGTGTGAAAGACTCAGAATAGCATCCATTGATCAACATTGTTTTGAAGAATTTGTGGCATTGAATCAAATTCTATATGCTAAAGAGGAAATTATGATTTACAAGATGCATGCAATTCGAAAAATCATTGGATCATCAAAGTTAATTTTCAAGAATAATTTAATTTTTCTGATTATTAACTCAAAAATCTGTTTAAATGAATGCACGTTCAATAAGGGGTTAGTAAAACAAGCAATCACATATGAGATAACAAATTCACTAACAATAACATCAAATAATTAACATAGATTGGGAGAACTTGATAACTAACCTTTTCTAGAAGCTATGAAGAGTTGAAAACATGTGTTCTCTATGGAAATATTATATGAAAGATTCATATAATATTTCTATAGCGAACACAAATTCGCAACTGTATTAGATCCATGATCATATAACCAGTTGCATTACTGATAAGTAGAGACCCATAACCACTTGCTAGCTGCACATAAAAAATCATTTATTAACAAACAACACAAAACAACATCAACAATATTTATCGACAACATACATACCTTTAATTGAAAAATTAAATGTCTCATTTAAACCCATAGCATCCACAATGAAAGGATGATAATACTGAGGAGTCAGATGCATTCTTGTGTTAACAGCAACAACAACATACAACAATCAAAAATACCATACACTATTGAACAAGAAGAAATCATGTGAACATCATGTGAAACATAACAACAACTTACACAAAAACGAGGGAATAAGGAAGAATAAGAATACCTTTATATATGAAGAACAAGATTGACGATTATACTGTAGAATAGAGAAAGTAATGATGAAGAAGATGAGGGAAAATGTGTGTTTGGGTTTTATTGTGAGATACGACTATACTGTCAAAAAACGAGAGTTAATTCGCTTATATATGGATAAGTACCAATCGTTGTGAAATGTAATACCTTTTCACAATGATTTATTATACCAACCGGTAAGTACCAATTGTGGGATTCGAACCATCTCACTCTATGAATGTATAATCACCGTTAATTGTTTTGATCATAATGCAATGTTTCTCTCGTAAATATAAAAAACAAAAGGCATCCAAAAATGACGTACCACCACGGTTAACTGTAAAAATGTTGTAATTTAGTTTTACCAAAGATATATTTCGTAGTAGTGAGCTAAAGTAAGTACAATGAACTTTCATCACAAACTAGTCATTTAGAGTTATTCATTACATGTGAAATTTGATTTTTAATTCCTCCCAAAATAAAGTAGTGACTTCGGTCTTAAATAAAGTCTATTTTCCTAATGACTTTAGGTCTACGAAAGAAAGCCTATTTGTTTTAGAAATTAAGGAGCTCTCACTCACACCTTAAGCCAAACCACAATGACAATTTTCTTGTTATTAATCTCAACTTATCTCAATTGCCCATATGAATATCCTTATCCATTTGTCTTTGATATTAAAGAGACAGATCAACCAAGAATAAATAAGGAAAGAGTAATTCAGTATGCACAGGATGTTACTCTTGACAAGTTTGACTCTTCCTACAAAAGAAAGAAGAAATTCCTTACCTAACCTTTCGTCATTGGCCAATTTTATGATGCATTTACTTGACACGTATTCAAGTAGATAAAATAAGAGTCATGGCCGATCCTGTTCATGTGCAAGGAGACCCACAACTCAGGCCCTCAAATAATTAGGGACTCTAATTTTGTGTTGGACTTTATAGAAATATAATGAAATAATAATATAACTCTGTTTATGAAAATAAATAATATTTAGCACATAACCTAGCGGCTACCATGCGTTTTAGTGTGTTAAAGTTGTCTATTTGAATGTATTTGCAAACTTTGAAAAATATTTATATTACTACTTAACACCTCCCTAACACCCTTTTTACAAGAAATAAATCCACATTCTTTCCATTAACACAAATAGATATAATTGGTTTGACACATTTAAAATATACCAGCAAGTAAACTTCATGCAACCATACACTAAGTTTGATAAAAAAAAATACATTAAGCTTATAAAGTAACTTATAATGGATGAACTTATAATTGTTAGGTCATAAACTAGTGGATGAACTAACTTGTTGAACTTGTACATGTTAGTAAAACTAACAGTTGACATGACTCATAAATGTAAAGAGACATACAAAAAATTAACTAATAAAATATAACATTGTATTAAGTTTAAATAGTTGTATATGATTTTTAGGTGGTTAAGTTAGTGATATGTTTTTCCTAAGAATGTCATGACCCTTTTCTAGTTGTTTTTTCCCTTGAATGGTGGGCATAGGACTAGAGGAGGGTTATTGATGATTTGACATTTGTGATCCGGTCCATTTAAAAATCTCAGAATGATATCATTTTCTTTGGTTCTAAGGTGATAAAAAAAGATGCGGAAGATATGAGTATTGTCTTGTCTTGGAAATGGTTCCGTGGTAAGAATTCGGGAAACTCTTGTACATTTTCTTCCTGGCTTGAGAAACTCTTTCTTGTATCTGAGCTAATAGTGGGGTGAGTGGCTTCGGCCTCTCTCTGAATTCTGGATTAATGTCTTTTCTTCGGTAAGATTTTCTCCTAATTTGGTGGGTAGTTAGACTTTCACCTTGAAGTTTTTCTTTTCACCCTTGTGTCGAATTTGTTATTTTATTATTTTTCCTTTTCCGACCCTTATACCATTCTTTTTGTCGATTTATGTGTACTTTTGGCCGTTAGTCTCACTTCTTTTATATATTTTATTTCCTTTTAAAAATAAAATAAAAAACAACTCGTATGATCGATATGATATAGTAAGTGACCAATAAATTGGCGATTCCATATAAATGAGTCAATCATATTTCACAAATCACTTCCAATAATTGCTACTAATATGTTAATTATACTGTTTGAATAAAATGAAGTTGAAAGGATATATAGGTAAGGATGTTCTAAAAATTGAAATAAAGAAGTAGTGTTGTTTTGTTAATGGCATCATCCTATATTTCTTCTTTAAGTCAAAAGCGTGTGGTTGTAATGTGGGGTATGTATGTCAGAAAATCACTAAAGAATTTAAGCTGCTTTTCAATCTATTCAATATATCATTGTCATCACTGGTCACTTCATTAAAAAAAATGGTTAACTTCTCTCCCCAAAATCCCCACACGCTTTCGCATCTTAAATGCCCTAATCATATATTCTTCTTCTTCTTACCACAATTTTTTTTTATCGAAGTTTCTTCTGTAATTAAAGTCATAGGAACACACAACATGAAAATTCCTTCAATTTGAGTACTACTGCTCATCAACCACTTTAAATAAACAACACTATAATGCAGTAAACCATATATTATAATCACACTTACAACATAATTTGTATATTATAAACATGAATTCATATATCCATTAATTCAACTATAATCTGGAAGAAAAATCGAGCCCGCTTAACACCAACCACATATTTTCCGCGTGATCTGGCAATGTACAGTTGTCACATACATGCAGTCAACATCAGATTAATCCATTTCTGTAAAAACTAGTACATTGTAAAATATGCATAAGAATGAATAATAATTGAGACTTTTTATTTTCCTATAGTACGGTACTTTAATGTGTACTCTCAAACTCTATATATACAACTCAGTTTTCTTTCACAATCTCAACTCAATCCAATCAATCTACTATCTCTCTATATATCAACTTTCTCTCTTCCATAATAATAATATTCTTTCTTTCTCTTACTAACAGAATTCAATTCATTACTAATATGGGTCTTGAGATAGAACAACCATGTGTTCAGCTTTCAAACATTGCACTTTCTGATACTCATGGTGAAAACTCACCTTACTTTGCTGGATGGAAAGCCTATGATGAAAATCCTTATCATGAGTTAACCAACTCTTCAGGTGTTATTCAAATGGGATTGGCTGAAAATCAAGTAAGTCTATATTAATATATTATTCAATTCAAGTTAATAGTTATAGTTCTAGCTTCTGATTAAAATACTAATCTACTTTAATGTGCTGTGCTCAGGTTTCATTTGATATGGTAGAAAAGTACTTGAAAGATCACCCAGAGGATTATAATGGTTTTAGAGAGAATGCATTATTTCAAGACTATCATGGTCTTATATCCTTCAGAACTGCAATGGCAACCTTCATGGAACAAATAAGAGGTGGTAGAGCCAAATTTGATCCTCAAAGAATTGTCATTACTGCTGGTGCAACTGCTGCCAATGAGCTCTTGACCTTCATTCTTGCTAATCCTGGAGATGCTTTGCTTGTTCCTACTCCTTACTATCCAGGGTAACAATATACACCATGCAGCCATGCAATTTCTTGTACTATATATATGATATGAATAATTTGTATACTTATCGTCTTCTTGTACTTTTGTAGGTTTGATAGAGATTTAAGGTGGAGAACTGGTGTAAACATAGTGCCAATTCACTGCAACAGCTCTAACAATTTCCAAATTACACCACAAGCTTTACAAGCTGCTTACAAAGAAGCTCAATCAATGAACATGAAAGTGAGTGGAGTACTCATAACAAACCCTTCCAACCCTTTAGGTATAACCATTCAGCGTGCAGTTCTAGAACAAATTCTTGACTTTGTCACAGAAAAGAACATCCACCTCATCTCCGACGAAATCTACTCAGGCTCGGTCTTTTCTTCCAATGAGTTTGTAAGTGTAGCTGAAATTCTCGAAGCTCGTAATTACAAAGAAGCTGATAGAGTTCACATTGTTTACAGTCTTTCAAAAGATCTCGGTCTACCTGGTTTTAGAGTTGGGACAGTTTATTCATACAATGATAAGGTTGTAACAACAGCAAGAAGAATGTCGAGTTTTTCCTTAATATCCTCACAAACACAACAGTTTTTGGCTAATATGCTATCAGACAAGGAATTTACGGAAAAGTACATTAAGATTAATAGGGAAAGATTGAAGAAGAGATATGATATGATAGTTGAAGGTTTGAAAAGTGTTGGAATAGAGTGTTTGAGAGGGAATGCAGGATTGTTTTGTTGGATGAATATGAGTCCACTATTGAAGGAATCAAGTAAGGAAGGTGAATTAGAACTTTGGAATGTGATATTGAAAGAAGTGAAATTGAATATATCACCGGGGTGTTCATGTCATTGTTCAGAAGCAGGTTGGTTTAGAGTGTGTTTTGCAAATATGAGTGAAGAAACTCTTGAAATTGCATTGGAAAGAATACGTAAATTCATGGCTAAGAGAACAAGGACAAAGAAAGAATAATGGCATTGGCATGCTAAATTTGACAAATAATATTTCATTACTATTCATATATTATTTCTATTTTTTTAAATGGTTAATAGATGGCCATTTTGATAAATTCTTTGTCGGTGTTATCAGGAAACTGTAAAAAACAGTTTCATCTGAAGTGCGATAATGTAACTAGTTCTTGTTTGCTTGCTTTAATAATTAGCAAGTTCTTTAGAAACTCAGTTGTTGTATCATTTAAATTGAAGTGAGATTAGTTCCTAAAAATTGTATGTACTGAATTTCATATGAATTAGTAGTAAATTATTGTCAATAGATAAGCACATGGTGATTGATAGAATTGGTTGGAGTTCATATCTGGCATATATACTAAGATTTGAATCAAATTTAGCATTAATCTATGAAGCACCGATACTTCAAAATCCCTGTCGAATCGTATCTGATACGCCGACACGCTCCGATACGCTGTCGATACGTATAGAAGGAGTATCCGAATTTTTTTTTAAAAAAATTCCAATACGACTGCGATACGCCTTTGATACACCTCGGATACGTGACATTCCAATTTTTTTTGCAGATTTTATTTTCTTAATGACTCTTCATTTCTTTTTTAATTTTGTAATGATCATTGTTTATTCCCCTATTAAATTCTTTCCTAATCTTATCACTTTTCAAGGTTTTAATTCTAATAATCTTTTATATCAATTTTCAATATATCATATTTAATTATAATTATCATTAGTTTCTATTTATTTATACAGGTATCAGTTTGCAATATTAATCATCTCTCTACAAATTGCAACCTAACATTCTCCTCTGCTATTTAATTCTAATTTTTATATGCGTATCTTAAACGTATCGTATCTTGTATTATTCCATTAGTAACGTATCGCCGTATCGGATACGTATCATATCCGATACGCGTATCGTGTCCATGCTTCATTGGCATTAACCAATTTATATTGAAAAACTATTTTAATTCTAGAGGGTTGGTCTAGTGATAAAAGCTTGAATCTTGTAAGTGTGCTCTTCTCAAAATTTTAAGTTTGAATCCTACTACTTGAAACAATATATTTATGTGTTGGGTCAAGTTCATGCAGAGCTTCTGACTTTAAACAGACCCAAATAAATAGAGAGTGGGATTGATTTTCTAAATTAGATTTTGTTATAAATTTTTGAATGATTTGTGCGGTGAATATTAGTGTATTAAATACAATACTTGAAGATAATTAGAAGGAGACACTATTTGAGAAAATGGTATTTTTATCGAGAAGATGTTTTATAAGTTTGTTTACTTGTTTCTACTTGTTTGTTGTTTACATGTTTCATTTACAAATAATAAACAGTTTTACATCAGAAGCGTGTGATTTGCTACGGGGACGGAGTCCGAGAGAGGGAGGGAGGGAGTCGACGGAGGGAGGGAGGCGCGTCATAGGGATTCTTTTTCTTTTCCTCTTTTGCATTTCAGTTACTTTCCCTTTCTTTTTCTTTTTTTAAATTTTTTACTTATTTTTAATAATATAACTAAAAAAAATTGGGCTGAGTGGAGCCCGGGCATAGGCCCACCATGGCTATATGGTAAATCCGCCTATGATAAAAATTATTAAAGTTATGCAAGTTATTTCATTCTAAAAAATTTTTATTCTTGTAACAAACATGAGAATAGCTATTTTCTACTCATGTATTCCCGGAAATATTATAGCTAGACTTGAAACGAACGCTCCCTTATACTTCTAGAATCTTCTACCATACACATTATAGTTCTAGACTCTTATATCATTTTCATACATATTATATTTAAAAATATTTTAAAAATTTATAGCAATTTAATTTCAACAATTTTACAAAAATGAGTAAAGAAATTCTGGAAATTGTATTAAGAGAAGGTAAATTCGTGGCTAAAAGAATAAGAACAAAGAAAGAATAACCGCATGCTATATTTGTCAAAAATATTTCATTGATATTCATTTATTATTTGTATTGTTGAAAATGGTTAATTGATGGCAATTTTGATCAATTCTATGTCGGTGATATCAGGAAACTGTAAATTGTAAAAAAAAACATATTCACCTGAAGTTTATTTTATGTCTTGTTAATTTGTTTGCTTTAATATTAAGCAAGTTGCTTTGACCATGGATCCTCTACTTCCCTCATTTTCTCTCTTTCACTAAAAACAAGTGTAATAAAATTTACGGTATTAAAAAAATTGATAAAAAGAATAAGAGAGAGAAAATAGATAGTTGGAGAGAATAAATTGAAAGAGATGATCCAAGTCCTTTGAGGATAATGAATGTAGAATTTAAATGATTGTTTTTGCCTATTAAAAAAAGGTGGCAACACAATTTGTTATTCTATTACTTTGTATAATTTTAGTTATATATGAAGAAAAATTACACTCATTTTTCTCGAGGTCAATTAAAATGACATTGCCACACACATCTAATTTAAAAAAATGCACTAAACTCTCTCGATATCTATTAAAATAGCACGGACACATCCTCTATTTTTTAGGGACAATCAAATATTATAGGTAGGATGACATTTACTTATAGTTTTTAGTTTGTCACTAAAAAAATCGGTTAGTATATGTAAAGTCAAAGGTTAGTATAGTATATATTTTAAAATTGAGGTGGGTTTAATTTCATATCAAATTTATGTTTAAAAAATATTAATAATTAATTAATTTAATCTAATTTAAATAAAGAAATGAATAACTTATATATTTAGTTAATTTGAGCTGCCAATTAGTTAAACATTACAAACTAGATTTTTTTTTAAACACCCAACCATATATGAAAAAGCAATGATGAGATGAATATGCTTCATCATAAGAAGATTGTGGAGTTCCACGTCATCTGAATATCTATGTGCTAGAGAGATCAACTCTAGATATCCATTTTATATATTAAGATTCTTAATGCAAGAAAAGGATAACACAGCTGGAGGGATTTTACATGACGATTATGACTTATGAACTGATTTGGGCTTGTAGGGTTGTGTATCATACAATGAGCTCACGAGATATGTTCATTTTTTTAACAAGCTATTTACTAATTTATTTATTTAATTTGTTGGTTTTATAATGGATTTATAGTCGTGGACAAGTACACGTATATTGATGAATCCATACAAATTTTATTAAATTCAAATTTCAAATAAATGAAACAATAAATAGATAAAAAATTTGAAATTTATCATCTTCCTCGAAAATCTAAAATTCTTAAAATGGACCAATATATTGGCCCCGCCAGAAGAAAAGGAGGGGTGTTACAATCAAGTACGGTCCCTTGTACCACGTGAACATACAACTACTACGGCATCCGTACTTAATTATAAGAATCTTTTAAAACATTTATTTGTCTTCTATTAAAATTATTAAAAATTCTTACATGTACTTATTATTATATTTTAGTTTTTTTTTATTGATACTGTGTGAAAATTAATATTAAATGTTTTTATATCTAAACAATAATTTAGTAAAAGTCATATATAAATTATGCATATTAAAATAACGTATACCTGAACATCTATTTTAACATATATCTCAGAATATATTTAACTATTTATATTAAAATAAGTGAATTTGTAGCTTAAGGTGTATTTAACTTTTTTTAGTTAAAACTTACTAGAACTACACCTTCATCAAAATAAAAGTAGATTTATTTTAGTAAGTTTCTGTAAAATTTACTAAAATAAACTCTTTTATTTTTATAAATGTATGTTTTACCAACATGTGCAAATAATATATTTTAGTAAAATTTTTTAAAAAAACTTTTATAAAATTAAGTGAGTTTATGTTAGCAAATTCTTGTAAAATATATTGTCCTTATGAAATTCTTAAAAGTATTATTTCTTTTTTTTATATATAATGTATATTGTAAACTAATTCTTGATAACTATAGAATCAAGAATTTTAAAAAGTTTAATAATTAAAATTTTAATGTATAGAATACACAATCTGGATTTTTTTTATTTTTTAAAAATAGTGTTAAGAACTACTCTTTAAAATTGAGTACAATATATTTCATCCAATAAATATTAGAGAAGAATATTGATGAACCTCTCTCCTCGCTTTTGAACGCTCCCGTTTCCCCTCTCGTTTTCCTGGGTTTCTGGTGCCCTCGATTGAGGGTGGAGGCGTCCACCGTGAGGGAGGGTGGATCAAAGTTGTGCGCCGCCCGTTTCGGAACTGGGTCCCCCACTGGGAAGTGTTTCCGGCAAGGAGTAAGGTCGTCGAAGGAGTTATTTCTTACTACATTTCTGAGTTTCCTGAAAGCTGCAAGGCGGAGGACCTTTTCGTGTTGTTTGGTTGCATTGGCAACACGGTGGAGGTAGCAATAGCGCCAAGGAGGAACAAGCATGGGAAGCGTTTCGATTTTGCTAGGTTTTCTGATGTTGAGGATGCGAGGGTTTTGGGGGTAAAGTTGGATAACGTGGCGTTTGAAGGGAAGAAGATTCATGCTAACTTACCTACATTTGAGAGGCAGAGTTTTGGGGAAGGAAAGTCTGGTCAACAGGGGAGGTGTTTCTTTTTTGCTCCCCGCCGTGTCACTAGAAAGGGGCCGTCGTTCAGATTCAGTGAAGGTGTATCTGGTAGAGATAGATCCTTTGTGGAGGTGTTGAAATCGTCGGCTAGAAAGGAAGAGGTAGAGGGCCTGCGTGAACCAATTTGCTGTACGTCTTCAGAGGAGGCGAAATGTAGATTTGCAAAGGCTTGGATAGGGGAGCTGAGGGTTCCTGGTTCGGGTCACGGAATTCAAAAGAGTATCTCTAAGGCGGGTTTCTATGGCATCGTGGTGTCGCCTCTAGGAGCCAATCTGTGTCTAGTGGAAGAAGATATAGAAGGGGCTTTGGCTGAGTTTTTGGGGGAGGATGAAGGGTGGTGGAAGGACTGGTTCACTATGATGAAGAGGTGGAGCGAAGAGGTGGTAGACGGGTCGAGAACTGTTTGGCTTCGTGTGTTTGGGATACCTTGCCTTGGGTGGAACTCGTCTGTTTTCTCGTCGGTAGCCAACAGCTTCGGCAAGTTCATCAGTGCGGACGAAGCGTCGGTGAATGGGAGTCAATTTGAGGTTGCTAGAATCCAGGTTTGCGTTGAGTTTAAAATCCCTGTACCTAAGTCAATAGTTCTGTTGCTTGATGGTAAGCCTTTTAATCTAGTTATTTGCGTGGAACACCAATCTGTTTCATTCCCGTCTTGTGCTTCGCAGCGGTCCGAGTGGTCTGTTTCTTCAGAATCTTTAAATTCTGAAGATTTTGAAACATGGGATGAGAAACCGCTGAAAGAAGGAAGTTGTAGTGTGTCTAGGGACACTATAGAAGAGTTTGAGACTGACTGTATGAATATGAAAGGTGCTGTGTTGGCCCCTATTTCAGCATCAGCTGAGTTGCGTAGGGGGTCTCATTCGGGTCGTGAGTGTGTGGCTTCTGTAGCAGAGTCGGGAGTAGGTTCAAGGGAAGAAGAAGGGGGTCGTGGAGGGTCTTTCGACAGAGCTCTGATGTCGGTTAATTCTGCCGGAAAGGAGGTGGGAGTAGAGGGTTTTTCGGTGTCTGTTTCTCCGGGTTCGCAGGAAGCGGAAGAGACGGCAGTTCCATGTTCTTTGTGCAGCAAGAAGGTCATCAATTCTAAGAAGGTGAAATACAAGTGCTTGGCAGACTTAGAGGGCTGTTCTAAAAATCTTTTGTTGAAACGTATGAAGGTTGTATGTAGGAAAGGTAAAACGAAAAAAGCTTCTAAGCCTAGCAGGAGAGTGGTATCCGAACCAATGGTGGAATCTAATTTTAATGGACAGAGGCGGGAAGACAGCAAGAAGAGGGGAGAGTCTCATCAGGGGGGAGGTTTTGAGTCTCATGGAAACCACACCGAGAATGACGCTATTGTGGCCAATAATGCGAGGAATTGGGATCATGTGAATATTGAGGATGGAATAAAATTGAGGATGGCAATTGAGGCTTTAGGGGTGGGAAGTTCAAAAGGTAGGGAATATTTTACAAAGAAAATGGAAGAATTAAAAAGTTTGGAGGTAAGCAAAGGGTTGTCTAAGAAGGAGATTCCATTAGTGTTGAAATGATCATTGGTACTTTAAATATAAGAGGGGGAGGTAACGCTTTGAAGAGAAGGAGGATTGGTGATATTATTAGAAAAGGGGAGGCGGATATCTTTTTGATTCAAGAAACAAAGTTCATAAATACGACGGAAGGTTTAGTTAATAGTTTATGGAGTAATACGAATTTAGGCTTTTCTTTCATGAATTCGGTTGGCATGTCGGGAGGTATGATTTCTCTTTGGAAGGTGGATACGGTGGAGGTTTTGCTTAGTTTTAAAGGAGATGGATTTTTGGGTATTAAAGTTGTTTGGGAGGGTGATATCTACTATATTCTAAATGTCTATTCTTCTTGTTTACTAGCTAAAAAGAAAGAAATGTGGGCTAATATTGTGTTATTGAAGAATTCTTTTAGTGATGGAGAATGGATTATAGGTGGGAATTTTAATTCAATTAAAAATCCAAGGGAGAGGAAGGGAAGAAGGGAGAGTGAGTCTTCTAGTGGAGTGGAGTTGTTTGGGAAGTTTATCGAAGACATTGGTTTGGTGGATATTCCTTGCAAAGGGAAAAAGTTTTCGTGGTATAGTGGATGCGGAAGAGTTATGAGTAGAATTGATTGTTTCTTGGTGTCAAATGTGGTGGTGGATAGATGGGGTTTGGTTGGTCAATTTATTGGGTGTAGAGACATATCGGATCATTGCCCGGCTTGGTTGTTGAAAGATAATTCTAATTGGGGTCCAAAACCATTCAAGTTTAATAATGAATGGTTCTCTTTTGCTTCTTTCCTCCCTTTTGTAGAATCAGAATGGAAGGAGATGGTGGTGGTGGGTAGAGCCGATTTCGTTCTTGTTGAAAAATTAAAAAGGTTAAAAGAGAGACTTAGATGGTGGAATGCTTCGATTTTTGGAAAGATTAACTTGAATGTGGAGGAGAGTATGAAGGAGATGAACAATGGTGATATGTTGTTGGAGGAAGTGGCGGAAGAGGATTTTCTAGATACTTTGAATGGTAGAAGCGGTGTGAATAAGAGGTTGTGGTTAAATCTTAGGATTAAGGAAAACATGCTCGTCCAAAAAGCTAGGCTCAAATGGATGAAAGATGGGGATTCTAACTCTCGGTTCTTTCATAATGTGGTGAGAGAGAAGAGGAGTCGTAACCATATCGGTCCTATTGTGTGTCACGGAGGGGTGGTGGAGAAGGTGGAAGAGGTGAAGGAGGAGGTCCGAAATCATTTTGCTTCTAAATTCATCGAGCTAGAGGAAGATAGATTGAATTTAGACGGTATTTCTTTCAAGAGCATTAGCAATGAAGATAGAGCTCTCCTTGAAAGGCCTTTTGAAGAAGAGGAGATCAAGGAGGCTATTTGGGGATGTGGTTGTGATAAAAGTCCGGGACCCGATGGCTTTTCTTTCTTATTCATTAAGAGATGTTGGTTCTTTCTAAAGGAGGATTTTGTTCGTTTCTTTAATCATTTCCATGGGGGCGGAACATTATCGAAGGCTATTTCTTCTTCTTTCTTGACTTTGGTTCCGAAATCTTCAAATCCGGTGGGGTTGGATGATTATAGGCCCATTTGTTTGGTAGGTTGTTTGTACAAGGCTATTTCAAAACTCTTAACGGGGAGATTGAAGAAAGTGTTAAACTCTATTATATCTTCTTGTCAAAGTGCGTTCGTTCCGGGAAGACAACTTCTAGATGGGGTTTTGGTGGCAAATGAGGTAGTTGATTTTGCGAAGCAAGAAGGAAGAGGGTGTTTGTTATTCAAGGTCGATTTTGAAAAGGCATACGATAGAGTTTCATGGAATTTCCTTAGATATATGTTGGTGAGGATGGGATTTGGAGGAAAGTGGCAAAGATGGATGGAGATATTGATTTTTCGTAGTTTCATGTCGGTTTTGGTGAATGGTAGCCCGACGAAGGAGTTTGAGGTGGAGAAGGGATTGAGGCAAGGAGACCCGTTATCCCCGTTCCTTTTTGTGTTGGTGGCGGAGGGTTTAGCGGGTCTTATAAAGAGATCGAGTGAAGTTGGCGAATTCAAAGGTATTGATTTCAATGGGGGTTGTACTATAGATATTTTACAATTTGCGGATGACACACTTTTAGTGGGGGAAAGCTCTTGGAGACAAGTGTGGGCGATTAAGGCGGCGCTTCGGGCGTTTGAGTTGGTATCGGGTCTTGGAATCAACTACCACAAAAGTAAGTTGATCGGAATTAATGTAAGTGTTAACTTTTTGGAGGCGGCTTCTTTTGTTTTGTCTTGCAAGGTGGAAGGTAGTATATTCACTTTCCTTGGCATAACGGTAGGGTGCAATCCGCGGAAAAAAGAGTCATGGGCTCATCTTGTTACGAAGATTAGAAGGAGATTAGCGGGTTGGAAGAACCGATTCCTTAGCTTGGGAGGAAGAATCACTTTGGTGAAATCGATCCTTAGTTCTCTTTCGATTTTCACTATGTCTTTTTACAAGATGCCTACATCGGTAGTTAAGGAAGTGGGGAGGATTCAAAAAAATTTCTTATGGGGAGGAGGTTCGGGAGAGGGAAGAAAGATTCATTGGGTTAGTTGGAAGAAAGTTTGCCTTCCGACTTCGTTAGGAGGTCTCGGTATAAAAGATGTTGGAGTGTTCAACCTTGCACTTCTTAATAAATGGAGGTGGAGAATTTTAGTAGGAGAAGAAGCGCCTTGGTACTATGTTTTAAAAGCTCGGTATGGTGACTTGGTTATGAATTCCTTTTGCGGAGGTATGTCTTCTTCTCTTAACTCTTTTTCTATCCCATCTTCTTCTTCTTCTTCTTCTTCGGTGTGGTGGAAAGATCTTATTTCGATCGGTAACATTCCGGTGGAGGATCCGATAAAGGTGATGAGTAGGATAGAGATTGGGAACGGTTGTACCACTCCGTTTTGGGAATCTTGTTGGTTAGACGATTTTCGTCTTAAGGACCGTTTTCCTAGGCTTTTTTCGGTCTCTTCTTTGAAGAGGGTGGCGGTGGCTTGTATGGGTGGTTGGGTAGACGGAGTTTGGAAGTGGGGGGATTTCGGGGTGAGTATGGGCGTTGACACGGATTCGGTGGTGGGGTCCGAGTACGGCTTGCTCCTTTCTTTGTTGCTAGGCCGTGAGGGTCCGATGGAGGGAAGAGACAAGGTTAAGTAGAGTGGGTCGGTTGATGGTTTGTTTTCCGTGGCTTCTTGTTATGATTTCATGGCCGGTTATACATACCCTCGTGGTCCTCTTAATAGATTTGAAGGAGCTAAGGATTTAATTTGGAAGTTTCAAGTGCCTTTTAAAATTAAGGTGTTTGGTTGGAGGCTTTTCATTAATAGACTTCCAACAAAGGATTTATTGGCATGTAGGGGAGTTATTTTGTCTATAGAAAATTCTTTGTGTGCGTTTTGTGGTGTTATTCCGGAAAGTTGTGATCATTCTTTTTTCAAGTGTGACAAGGCGAGGGTGGTGTGGAGGGAAATAGCGGCGTGGATTGGGAAACCGGATAATGGTGTGGAAGAAGAATGCTTAGCTAGCTTTATGGATTGGTACC
Organism: Vicia villosa; assembly: GCF_029867415.1. Lineage (NCBI taxonomy): Eukaryota > Viridiplantae > Streptophyta > Magnoliopsida > Fabales > Fabaceae > Vicia > Vicia villosa. The sequence continues at coordinate 167,637,544 of NC_081184.1, read as the reverse complement.
TCTTTTGTAAAAAAAAGAAAGTCAAAGAAGGAAAATATGGAGTGATATGGTTAGCTATTTTGTGGATATTTTGGTTGACTAGAAACGAGTTTTGTTTCCGGAATGAAGGTTGGGTTGTCGATAATACGGTTTGGAGTATCAAATCTTTGTTATGGAAGTGGTCGTTTTGCGAAGATATTACGCATCCAATATATAGTTTCTATGAGTTTACAAAAGATCCTTTGTTGTTTCTCTCTTAACTGTATTTTGGTTTGTAATCTCTTTTCGGCGGATTTTATTTTTATCAGTCCTTTGTGTAACAGGTTTGAGAACCCTTAGTTCTCCAATTAATTCCATCTTGCTTACACAAAAAAAAGAAAAAGAAGAATATTGATTGCAAAATTTCAAACTGACATTTTAAATTTATACTGGTTCAAGAACCAATGAATATCTATCCTACAGTAAGATTCAGTATGGTATATTTTGCCACCACATTTAATATTCTTTCATAGAAAAAAGATACTCCCTCCGTTTTTTATTATAAGTCGTTTTGGAAAAAAAAATTGTATTTAAATATAAGTCGCTTTACAATTCCAATGAATAATTAATGCTACTTTTCCTATTATATCCTTAAATATTTATTATTCTCTCTCCTTTCAATTATATAAATTTATCTTCCATATGTCATTAATGAATGATAATTTTGTAAAAACTTTCATAATTTCTCATTTTCATACAACAATTATTATTTTTTTTAAACTGTGTGAAAAGTCTAAAACGACTTATAATAAAAAACGGATGGAGTAAATGTTAGGTTTACACTAAAAGCTACACCAACACCATTTACGGTCCTATGCATTTTTATCTTTTTTTATAATTTCTTTCTATCTTGGTTTTTGTGTTAGAGTTAAAATATTATTAAAAAATTAAGATGTAGGTACTTTTCTGTGTAAACATAGCACATCTCTAAAAAAAATAAGATTCTGTGCAACATTAAAAAATTAAAAACACAAACATTAACTTATTAAAATTACGATAATCAATTTACTGTTATTGATTTGTAGTGTATTAAATTTTATATATAATATAATATGAGTGTAAAAATACTTTACATATTTATTCATTTTGTGCTAAATGATGTGGAGTCACATAATTTGGAGCTGAAAGATGTCAGGAATGAAGTATATAGAATCGTCCCACAATGAGTGACCCAAATGGAATAAAATGATGTTCCAAAATGAATGAACCATTTCAATTTCCAATACACTTTTTTTCAATTTTACCCTCTAATTAATAAAAAGTTCACAATTCTCAATACATAATAAGGGTACTATAGTAAAAATGATATTCTCTCTCTTACTTTTTTACATTTTTCTTAATCTGTGTGAAATAGTGTGCTGGGTCACTCATTATGGGACGGAGGGAGTATTGTTTTTTCTGTGAAAAATGTTTATGTATATCAGTATGACACACACCCTTTGTCCGAGAGGGAGGGAGAGAGAGAGAAAGAAGTCACCACAATTTGGTGTGAGTAGTGTTCCTGTGGGGAACAATAGGAAGAGGAAAGGAAACTCTTAAAAAACTTTAGTAGCATTTTTTAACAAAACAGATTGGTCTGACAACCGCAACCCATGTTGCCACCCTAATGAATACTATCATCATAAAATATGAAATGACTCACAAACAATGTGAATACTCTTCTATTAATATTCACCGTCACTCCAAAACAGTGAGTAAAATTAATTAAAAGAAAAAACAGAATTAAACAAAACTCATGAAAAAAAAAAAAAGAAAGAAAAAAAAAAGACGGCAGCACTCTGTATAAAAAATATTATTAATTATTCATTAAAATTATAATACGATTTATATTTAAATATAATTTTTTCTTTCTAAAATCATTTAATATAATAAAGCAAAAGGAGTACTTTGGCAAGTTTGCCAAGTGTCACTCCCTCATGCATTCTCATAATTTTTCCCAATTCTATTTATAGTAACTTATATTACTTTTTTATATATTTACATTTTATTTTTTTTAATTTTATTTGCTTATATTTATTTGTATCATTATTCATTTTTGGGATTCGCAAAATATTCTACCCAACCATTTAAATTTTGTATACAATCCATGGAGCCTTCAATTTTGGTACAAATGCAAATGTTTGCATTCAATTTTGCCTTCATGTTCTACGAAAACCTTTCTGAATTCCAGCCTATAAATATATCCAACTTCAACTCCACAAATCATGATACCGATCTCCTATTTTTTTTCAGCAATTTTTATGATTGCTGTTCTTTGATTTCATATTTTAAATTTGTTTTGTTTGATTTTATATCCACAAATTCGTTACGTTTTGTTATTCTGTTGTATTATTTTTGTTGTGATTTCGTCTCTCCAAGGGTTTGTAGATTTATGAATTTCAATTTAATATTCTAATATTTGTTTAATGTTTGGCAGATTTTTGATACTTTCAAATGGCGAGACCCTTTGAGTGTGTAAAAGGCATTTGCGACAAATAAGAGGATACAAATAAGAAGATGCATTTTGATATGATTCCTTGTGACAAAGAAGTTGTTTGATAAGTTTGAGTGTAAATATATTTGTGAAATATATTTTTCAGTTTGCGTGAGCATATCTGTTTGGTTGAATATATTTGTGTAATATAACTTTCAAATATGTTTTTTGAATGTCTTTGCGCTATATGCTTTAATATATTTCTGTGTTTTTCTAGGGTGCTGATATACATGTGGTTGTTCCTCCATTGTATAGTCAGAGTTTAGATTTATTGCTGGCCGACTATAAAAAATTTACAGGTACACCACACTGAATAGGTATTCAAACTTTCCACCCACAAGTTTGTACTGAGACTGAGGAAGACAATATGATAAAAACAGATCTCTACCTAATTTGAACTTTAACGGGTTCTTTAACACTTTAAACTTCTTTTATACTTTGTTCTTTTATACTTTGTTGTTAAGCTAAATTTAAACTTATTTTCATTTGGAGACAAAATAAAGGTGTGCATAATAATAATTATATTGTATTTTATTTAACCTTTTTGAAAAGAAAAATATGTTTTGTTGTCATTTAGTTTACAATATAAGATTCCAACTTTTTTTAACAAAAAAATTATTATTTTTAAATTCCAACATAGTACTTATTTATGCTAAATTATGGTTGTGGTTTATATTTAATTTAATTAAAATTATAGATAGATGTGCATTATTAATTTAAGGGGTTTCCAAATTTAAAAATTTAGTATAATGAGAAATAAATGTTAATTACTAGCTATTTTATAAGGATTTTAGTAGTTGAAAATTGAATTAATTTCATTTTAATACAATATTGATTGTTTATATTTACTAATTAAATTAGTTTATATTTTAAATTAAAATGACTAAATTTATGAATAGCTTATGTGTTATATGATACAATTGATTGATATTCTAAAAAAATTATGAATAAAAAAAACTATTCATATCTTAAATAAAATATTTTAAAAAAATTATGAATAAAAAAACTATTCATATCTTAAATAAAATGCATAATATATCATACTTAATTTGATTTTTATTTGTCGTAAATATTTGATTATGACAGTTTTATTAAATTCAATTATGATTAGAAGTATATTATACAATAGAAAAAAGTAATTTGATTTTGTTTAATTTAAGGGGTTTTAGTAGTTTTTTAAAAAGGGTTTTATGTTATACAGTGATTGTAACCGAAAAAAATGGAGAAAGAGAAGGTTAAAGAAAATGAGAAGACTTACTTTGTAAGCATACTATTTTTTAACTTCTCAAAAATGTTGATCTAAAAAAAATTCTCAAAAATGTCTTCGAAATCCTAATATTCAATATTTGATAATAATACTAATAACTTTAATATTTGTTTTATAAATATTATATGATCTAATTAATAAAGAGAAAATGGGTGATGCACTGACAGCTTTTATTTAACCATGTATCCAATCAAATCACTCTTTTATTTAAAAAATAATTTAATAACATGGCTAATCGATAGCTTTCTATTGGATGACGGTGTAAAACTATTTTACACTGTCAGTGCACTACCTTTTAACTCATTAATAAAATAAAATCAATAATTATATATTTTCATAATTGTATAGATTTATATAAATTTATTACAGATTTATTATAAGTAAATGTTTTATATATAGAATAACATGATTTATTGGAACATTTTCATAATTGTGCTTTTAAAATTTTCATAACTACCTCAAATTTTTACTATAGTAATTAAAATTATTTTTTACCTCAAATTTAATATTTATAGTTTATTTACTATATTTTATATATTATTTTATATAATATTTTTATTTATAGTTTATTTTTAGTATAATATATTTTATATATTATTTTATAATGTATCCTTCAATAAGTAATATAATTTACTTTTAGATAATATATTAGTTTATAATCTCCCCTTCCATGATTAATTTATTCTTCCATATATATTTTGTTTACTTTGAAAACAATAAATTTCCCTTAATAAATATATTCTTCAATAATATACAATATATTATATTTTAAATTTCCCTTAATAAATATATTCTTCAATAATATACAATATATTATTTTTTAATTTCTTATACAATATGTAATTTATTTTTATTTAATAATAAAAACATAAAGTTATTCGTATGAAAGAAAATTTTTAATTTAACGGCAATTATAAACTTATCATTTAATTCCAATAACAAATACCTATACCTATATTATTTTATAAAAAATACAATAATTTAACGAAAATATTAATGGAATGAGTATAAGAAATTGGAAGCACTAATTTAATGACAATAATAAAGGTTAATAATATTTTTCTGATAAAATGTTATCTGTTATACTAAAAAAAATATTACAATTATTTGTTTTTGGTAAAAAAGCACGGACAATAATGTTATCCGTTATCCGTTGCGCGACCCGCCATCCTCCAAATAAATTTGATGTTTCTTTATTTTTTGATTTCCTTCTTCGGCAAGCTTTCTCAGTATCAATACATATTTATTAAACTGATCTTTTATGTAATTTAAAGATTTATACTATGAAAAAGTTACAAATATTTTTATAAACATAAAAAAGTTTCCTGTTGATACAATTATTATTGTAAACTGTAATAAGTTATAAATATTTTTATAAACAGGAAAAAGTCAACTGATGATACAATTATTTTAATAAACGGGAATAATTTGCAAATTTTTTTATAAGTGGGAAAAATCAATTGTTGATAGAATTATTTAACGAGTTAATTTTTTTTAAAACTTACACAAATTTTTAATAAATTAAAAATGCCCAAATTATTTTATAATTTATAAAAAAATTAGTTAAGTAAATTTTTTTATGTATATTATTAATAACAATGACATTTTATCTATACAATAGTAATCTAACTATAAGTAAAAATTTTTAATTATAAGTGTTTTTAAAATCAAATTTTTTACTTAGAAAATATTAAACCCGTGCCTCGCACGGGTCTAAATACTAGTGATTAATAATAAAAAACGGTATATCAAGTAGGAGATATTTTTTCATGTGTTTTAGTTTCAACACGCTCGGTCCTAATTAAGAAGAAACCAAAGTCTTACTATAAAATCAATTATTCTTAATCATGTTATCCATATAATAAGTGACACTTCTACTATCAAATCAAAGTTGAATTAGATGAGCTTCTTATTTTAATATGAAGCTAAAAGCCATATGTATTTGTATTTTAATATTAGCTATTGCGCGTGAACACCTTACACACGTGTGCACATACCTTTGACTATCTATTTTGAGGTACTGTTAGCAATAAAAACAGATATGTGAATAAACAGATATCTGAATAAATCCATAGACTTAAAGCAACTGAACTTGGATCCTCTCCTTCAATTTATTCTCTTTAACTATCTCCTTCACACTTTCCTCTCTATCTCTCTCTAATATTTTTTCTCTCTTCTTCTTTTTATCAATTTTTTTAATACCATAAATTTTATTACACTTGTTTTTAGTGAAGGAGAGAAAAGGAGGGAAGGAGAGGATCCATGGTCCTATCTAAAAATTAAATAAAATTATATATATATATATATATATATATATATATATATATATATATATATATATATATATATATATATATATATATATATATATATATATATATTAAAGGCTCTTTTTGGTAAGACATGTTTTCGAGCTTATGTTTTATGTCTTATAAACTCATGTGATAATTTAGACCCGTTTAATAACAGTCTTTTCATCATGAGTTTATAGCTTATTTTATTAGCTTATATCTTATTTTTCAGACGCTATTTTAAATAGCGTTTTAGCTTATGTATTATAGCTTATTATTTTTTCTTCATTTTTTATTATTATTTCAATTAATATACATTTTTAACTCTTATAATTTATTTTAGTTTATAATAAAATAATTATATATCAAATATATTTTATGTCATTTTACATTTATAAGTTAATTGAACTGTTAATTTTATCAAACACTTCAATTAACTTATAAACTATCAGTCTCAATCATCCTCTATAAGCTATAAGCCATCAACCATCAGTCATCTGTCATAAGATATAAGATATCAGCTAACTTATCAATTAACTGTTATTTTTACCCAACGGACTTTAAATTTTTTGTAAGTTTTTTTCATCAATTTTTTATTTATATAAATTTGTGAATATATAAAGTAGCAATTTTACTGATTTTGCTTCAAAATATTTGAAGCCGTTCATACTAGCATAACATGTACACAACGAAGCAAGTTTACATTTTTTTTCCATCAAAATATTTAAAGCGGTTGATTAATGTGCTTCGATGAAAAACGATTAAAATTTGTTTGTTTCAGAATTACAAAGTGATTGATAATAAAACAACAATGGAAGAAGTAATTTCGTGTGAACATTGTATAACTAACTACTGGAGCAACTTGATGTCATTTTATTTGTTTATGAACTAATTAAGACCAAATCATTTACATATCTATAATATAAGAAAAGTTACTGTTCTGGATTAGTCAAAAATACCCTTTTAGTTATCTTAGTCTAAATTAATATTAATTAATATATTTGGGGATAAAAAGGGTCTTTTAGTTATTTATTAAAATAATTGATTAACAACCAAAAAAAATAATATGTCTTTATCAATGGCCAACCATTTTAGAAGAAATAGTCTGCTACTTTATTGCTGGCCCACAACCCCATAAATTGAAACTCTAAAAATTAAATTTTTTTCTCACCGTTAAGAACAAATTGTCTCACACGACTGCTACTCATTTATCTTCTTTCTCCCAAAATTTCTTGGAACTGTAAAAAGCTAACCTAGAAAACTCTTCTCCTTCTGCATAAATGAGCCTGATACGCTACCCCTCTCTTCTTTCTTCACACACATTTTCTATTATATCACTCAAAAGTGTGCATACTTCTCTACTTCTGTTTCCAAACAACAACAAATTGATACTTCCAACAATCTTCTACTCTCAAGTTTGCAATGGCAAGACCTTTCGAGAAGTTACTGGACATCAATGAGACTAAGGAATTATGGAAAATTGCCGTCAGAATCCATCACAAGTGGACAGTTTTTCTAAGAACAAGGAGCACTTCGATTTGATTCTGGTTGATAAAGAGGTTTGCCTTTTCACTGCGATTTTTATTGTGTTTCGTGTTACTATTTCGTTGTTACAGAGATGAAATTGGTTCTGGTTTTGTGTTAACCTGGGAAGTGTTTCATTATTTGATCTGGAATTGTGTTTATATTCATATTTTCTATTTCGTTTTGGGTTAGATTGTTATAAAGTTGAAATTTTCCAAATGTCTCACTTTAATCTTTTAGGGTTTCTGTTAAAAAATTCAAATTTTGCAGTTGTTTCACTTTATTGTTTTAGGGTTTGTTTGTTAGAAAACAACAATTTTTATGCCTTCAGTACATTGTTAACAAAGAACTTCATCATAATTCGTAATGATATATGTTGCTATTTTTTATGCCTCCTCATCTTCTCATATATGAAGTCAGAGTATTATTTTTTAAGCTATAGTAACTCATGTCTGTTTGCATTTATTTCAGGGAACTGATATACATTGTAGAGTACCAACTGCGCTTAAACAGACTTTTGATTCTGTTTTAACAGTTAACAACACATATACCATCTCAAATTTCCAGGTTATGCTGAATGATCTTATGTTCAAGCCTTCCCAACACAAATATATGTTAACTTTCACTGGTGGCACTTCTGTGTCTGACAAGAACAAGCACGACATACCACAAAAACCACTCATCTTCACTCCTTTTTGTGATATCCTAGCCGGCAAGGGGAAAAATGATGTCTTGATAGGTATGCATGTTAATTACTCTTTTACATTATATCCTAATTGCCTAAAAATAACACAAATTCATCTATTCCAATCTTTTTCCAGATATCATAGGAATTGTTGTGGAAATTGGATACAGCCAGATTCACAATTCGACCAAAAAACAGCAGGTCAATTTGGTCCTCAAGGATTTAGGGTACACACACTTTCGACTTCCAAGATTTTCAAAATAAATGCTTTTAACCACCTTATTTAATTACTACTCTGTTTTTTTTTTGAAGAAACAACATCTTGAACTGTACGTTATGGGAAAGTTATGCCGTACAGTTTCATGATTTCAACACTACAAGAAAAGATTTCACAGGTCCAACGGTTATCATCTTGCAGTTTGCAAGAGTCAAAGAAGAAGGTAGCTGTTGCGTACTATTTTATTTGTTTAATTTCATTTATTTTCCAAAACCACATTATTATTTCATCTTGTGTGATTTTACCTAGGAAAATACCCTTTATGTGTCTCAAACACTTTCAACGTTACTAAATTACACATTAACGATGATTTGCCTGAGATTCAAGACTTCTTAAAGAGGTTACACTCTTACTCAAATCATTTTTCATAATATTTATATGGATATACAATACGTTATACTTAATCATTTTGTGTTTTATTTTCCCAGCATCCAAAAACTCCCATTGGGCGAAATAGGATCCCAAAGTATGACTGCGCTTTCACAACAGTCACAAACAAGCGGTTCTATTCAGCTTAGCCCGTTAGACAAGTTCATGTATAAAGCTATGGTAATCCCTCTGTCTGATGTTGTCAAACTTAAAGACGTAAGAAATTATTTCCTTATCCTAAATTACCTTCTACTTAGTTGACAGGCCAAATAGTCATCTCAATTTTATCAATTCTGCTGTTTCAGGAAACTCAGTGTATTACTATAGCTGAAACTCTTAGAATCAAAGCTGCACCTGGGGGATGGTTTTACCGTGCCTGCCATGCCTGTCCAAGAGTTGCTAAGGGCAATCAACCCCCATATGTTTGTGGCAAGGGTCACGGTACAGAGACTGAGATTTACAGGTATATAGCAGTGTAACACTTTTAAATTATAGGTTTGACTACTGAGTTTGATATTGTATTTTAATTTGTCATCATAAGGTATAAAATTCTAATTGATGTTGTGCACAATGGGTGTGAGACAACGTTTGTTTTATGGGACCGCGAATGTTTGCAACTGTTGAAGGTTACTTCGGCACAGATGCGCGCAACCATGCTTGAGGTTTAATTGTTTATTTTTGAATTGTGCATATGAAGATAAATTTTACTATATATTAACTATGAATGTACTAATTTGGCTGGCTCCCCTTAAAATAACTAGGCTGGCATCACGGATCCCCTTGAGTTCCCTTTAGCACTTGACGGTTTGGTCGGCCTCAAATTGGTGTTTAAAGTCAAGTGGCAGCCTTCATGGAACAATGCTACTGTGGTATCCATCTACGATGATAAAGCTGCCTTCAAGCAATTAGAGGATTCAATGGACCAAGCTCTGGTAATGTATTTTATTTTACTAATCATTTCCTTTCAAGACTATTTCAAATACTAACAATTAAACTGCTGACTGTTTCTTCTTTTCTAGAAGGCACCGTCTTTATCATCTCCAACACCAAACAAAATGCAGGTATTGAATTGAGGCCGTTTTTTACTCCAACTTATTTATTCCTATCTGTCAAACTATTTACGTCACCCTTTTATTTTAAATCCTGTCTTTTATATTGGTAATCCATTCCATTCAAGGCAATTTCAAATACCAACTAATACAGTTCTTCTGTTTCTTCTTTGCTACAAGGCACCATCTCTATCATCTCCAACACCAAACAAAATGCAGGTATCGAATTGAGGCCGGTTTTTACGCTAACTTAATTATTCATATCTGTCAAACAATTTATGTTGCTCTTTTATTTTGAATACTCTCTTTTATATTGCTAATCCATTAGATGATGAAAGGCAATCTCAAATACCAACTAATAAACTTCATTTGTTTCTTCTTTGCTACAAGGTACCATCTCTGTCATCTCCAACGCCAAACAAAATGGAGGTATCGAACATTGCCGTTTTTTGGACATTATTATTTAATCATATCTGCCAAACTATTTATGCCACTCTTTAATTTTGTATGTTGTAGATTGTTGAAACTGTGACTGAATCTTTGCCGATTGACGATTGGAATATGGTTGATGTAACTATTCTACCTTATTAAGTTTCTTTAAATTAGTATCATACATGCGCTGTCATAAACACTGATAACATTGTTTCTTTGTAATGTTGTAAATAGCAGGACATTGATGTAACATCCAACCAGATCATGCTGACGCCTGCCCCAAGTGCAACTTCAAAAAATGATGCCTCCCAACTATCTACCGACAACAGCCCTATGCCAACAACACCAGCTGCAACAGCAAAAAGAATTGCACCTCAAGTATCATCTGATGACACTTTGGCTACTGCATTCTGTGAAGAACAAGGTTCTTCTACCAAATTGAAGAAGATAATCAAGTTGGAAAAAAATTCTCAAGACAACTTACAAGCTTAGAAAATTGATTCTATTTTTAAATATATTCCTTTTGAAATATTTGGCCTACGTGGCTGGTTTATTTATCTTCTTAGTACTCATCTGGTTTTGTTAATTTAACATCAAGTCCTTATATTCTAATCTATTCAACAGTTGGCTTAGACTATTTTTTTAGTGTTATTTCTATTAAACCTACTCAATGATAATGGCATAGTTGTGTTAGACAAAATAAAAATCATTATTTCAATAGATTAACGTGTTACAACTTTTTGGTGCATACTATGCATTTACTATAAAAACTTAAAACAAGTTTTCAACAGCATTGTCTCTTATTTGTAATAACAATGTGATAATGTTATTGGTGTTGAAAACAACTTGATGAAAAAAAATTGGCTGAACCTAAGGAACCTTAATGCCCTCCCTTTGTGTTAGACTAATATATGTTCATAAAACTAATAATTTAGTTTTTGCACGTTTAGATATGACACTGTATAACTTTAAACTTAATGAAAGCTGTCGTAATTGTTCTTAGTTCTGAAGATTAAATGTCTACAATATTTTTAATCCATACTATTATTTGAAAATAGTTAATCTATTATATAATACACACATGTAAATATGTGACAAAAAATTACCTGTGATGGAGTTTTTCCCACCATCTTCTTCAAATACAATTTTCTAAAGTGTCTTATCGTTTTCCCACCTAAATTTCTACAAACTAGGTTCAGCTACTCCATTTTAACTTTTCCACATCATTGCAAATAATAGCCCAACAAAAGGTAACTTCTGTTTGTACCTTTTACAGAACTACACACTAATTCCTAATGTATGCACGCTTTTCATTAAGTTATGCAGTGTAATACTTCCAACAATTCACACATTCCAATGACAGCTTATACTACTATTTTATTTTTCCATTGTATTAGCTGACTTCTTTTTTTTTTACGAACTCAACACAGAACATCCAACATGAACATCTAACAATACCTTTCCACCTTCTGTACAATGGTTCCATTATTCATGCCACAGAGTTACTGATATCAAGATTAATACACCATCTAAACATCCTTCTACAATGGTTCCATTATTCATACCACAGAGTTACTGATATCAAGATTAATACACCATCTAAACATCAGGTTCGTGGTTCTTCTATATACATCCACCTCTTGCAAACTATTTAGAATTTACTTTTTATGGTAACCTGTGCATACTTTGAGAAAAGAAGATACACTTACCATTTCCTTTTTTTTCTTCATATTTTTGTGACCATCCAACACTATAGAGTATGCACCCTTCAAATGAGATGCGCAACGAAACACCGACATCCAGAGCGAGAAAGCGAAGGAGACTAACTGCAGGTAACAGAACTTTACCCACAGATGATGAAGACAAAGAAAATTTCAACCCATCACACATAAATCCTCAATCAATAACGCCTGTTTCATTCAACTTTGCACCCCTTCAGTGTCCTCCGGCAACGAGTTCAACAAATCCCCTCCATAGTACATCATTTGAACGACGCGACAACCTAAGAAGAACTTTGAAGAGAGCAAGAACTACTTATCAACATGGATTTAATCTTAATGACATGTTCCTTCCCACGCAACCTTCTTCAAATCAATGTCCTAATGTCGTCGACAAAGGAAATGAAGCGTTATCACACACAATGGTCGATCCAAATACTCCTGTTTTAGACAATATTCCATCCATTCCATGTGCTCTGGGAAGTTCATCAACTTTACCACTTCATACTCGCTCCTCTGAACGTCATCACAACCTAAGAAATACTTTAAAAAGAGCACGATGTACTACTCAACGTGGAGTTAACCTTATCAGCAAGTTTGACTCCGCACAACCTTCTCAAAACGAGAGTCCAAATATACTGCTGTTACAGAACCATTATTCACCACCTTCGTTAACTACAAACATGACAACAACATGTCCTCCCAGCTCAATCCGGCCCGCTGATTCAGCCGATGACAATTCCAGCAATTCAGATTCCGACAACTCTGATGAAAACGACTCTGACTTGGAGGATTATCAAATACCTGTTGCTTTAGGAAATCCAAATGACCAGCGTATAAGTCTTTTCAATACCACCACCATATTTGATAACAAAACTTATGTTGCATAACTATACAACTCCTAAATAATATGTTTTACTTAATTTAATTCTTAATCTTACATGCAGAATTTTTAGATATTGGTGACCCGGTTTGGGAATGCCAACACTGTCATGCGTTGATGTGGTATCAAGAACGTAAAGATAAGTCGAGACATACAACTCTCCCAAAGTTTCCAATATGTTGCAGGGGAGGGAAAATTGTCCTTGATTTGCTACAAACACCACCACCTATATTAAATAGGCTTTTGTTTCAGCATAGTCATCCCGACGCCAAGAACTTTCAACAAAGCATTCGAACATACAACGCCATGTTTTCATTCACATCACCTGGTATGAAGTTTGACACTACACCTTCCAATGGGGCAGGTCCTCCTACATTACGATTACATGGTCAGACATGCCACCGAATCGGTAGTTTGTTACCGAAAGAAGGAAATACGGCAAAGTATGCTCAGTTATATATCTTTGACACCGACAATGAGGTCGATAACAGAATAAAGTGTTTCAAGTATGACTATTTCATTCATCTCACAAAACAAATGCACACACTTGATTTTCATCATATCTAATTTATCTTTACTTTTTGACAGGGAGAATACAAAAATAGATAGGAACATAGTCACACAAATAAAGTTGATGTTGGATGAGTACAACCCTCATGCTAAAGCTTTCAGGATGGCAAGGGACATGATGAAACAAACTGGTTTCCAAGAATTGAAACTAAGGCTTATTGCTGATAGATCCGAGGATGGACGTGTTTATAACCGCCCTACCGTGTCTGAGGTTGCTGCTCTAATCGTTGGGGATATAGATTCGGCATCTAAGAGAGACATCATAGTTCAACATCGTGATGGGAAATTACAGAGAATTGATGAGTTTCATAAAAGTTACCTCGCGTACCAGTACCCTTTGATATTCCCTTATGGTGAAGATGGTTATAGGCCAAACATACTCCACAAGTATAAACATGAACAGGTTGTTACCAGGAAAAATCGTCAAACAGTCAAACAATGGTTGTGTTTTCGGTTACAAGAACGGACAGGCGAGGCTAAAACCTTGCTGCACTCAAGAAGACTCTTTCAGCAATTTTTAGTGGACTGCTACACAATGATGGAGGCCGAACGTCTTACTTGGTTGAGGAAAAACCAATCCAAACTACGAGTCGGTAAATACCAGAAGCTGAATGATCAATCACAGCAACAAAATAGTAACCAAAGCCACAAACGTGGCAGACGTGTTGTCTTGCCTTCATCATTCGTTGGTTCTAAACGATTCATGGATCAGCTCTATTTTGATGGAATGGCTATTTCAAGTGCACTTGGGTTTCCCGATTTATTCATAACTTTTACGTGCAATCCAAATTGGCCGGAAATTACACGATTACTTAGCAAAAGTAATCTGAAGCCACATGATCGACCCGATATTGTTTCTAAGGTGTTTAAGATAAAGTTTGACGAACTTATGGCTGATTTGACAAAACGACATGTTCTCGGCAAGGTGTTAGCATGTAAGTGTTCTACTTCTTTGACTAATATTTCAATATATCATTTCATGTTCGTGCAAAAAATCATTTACATACATTCCTCATATCCAATAACAATTCTTTATATTACAGTCATCTACACAATTGAATTTCAAAAAAGAGGGCTTCCACATGCTCACATTCTTCTATTCCTCCATCCACAAAGTAAGTACCCGACACCGTCCGACATAGACAACATAATTTCTGCAGAAATTCCAGACCCTGAGCTTCATCCAAGGTTGTATAACATGGTTAAATCACACATGATGCACGGTCCTTGTGGTCTTGCACGCCTTGATTCTACTTGCATGAAAAATAGAAAATGCTCGAAGTTTTTCCCCAAGAAATACAACGAAGAAACCATTGTAGATCACGATGGTTATCCACTGTACAAGAGGAGTTCAAAGTCCCACCACATTGTTAAAAATGGTATTCAATTGGACAATAGATTTGTGGTTCCATATAACACGCGCTTGCTTCTAAAATATCAAGCTCACATCAATATGGAATGGTGTAACCAAAGCACTTCTATCAAATACCTGTTCAAGTATATCAACAAAGGATATGATCGAATAACGGCATCCGTCGTTCCCTCCAAACGCCCATCTTCTAATGACCCTGATATGGTTGACGAAATCAAAGAGTACCTTGATTGTAGGTATGTCTCACCCAGCGAGGCATGCTGGAGGATCTTTTCCTACAAAATACATGGAAGAAAGCCAGCTGTCGAGCGCATGTTTTACCATCTCATTGGTGAGAAGGCTGTTTACTATACCGATCATGAAAGAATGGAGAACGTACTAGAGAAAGCAAGTGTAACAGAATCTATGTTCAGTTCATGGTTTATTGCTAATGGACAATATGAAGAAGCCGCTCAATTAACATATGGACAGTTTGTTTCAAAATTTGTCTACGATAAGAAAAAGAGAGTATGGAAACCCCGTAAAAAGGGATTTACCATTGGCCGCCTCATTTGGGTTCCACCGACTACAGGAGAATTATATTATCTTAGGATGATGCTCACTATTGTGAAAGGACCGAAAACTTATGAAGATATCCGAAAGGTTGGTGATACACAACATCATTCTTTTCGGGAAGCATGCTTTGCAATGGGTTTCCTTACTGATGATAGGGAATATATCAGTGCAATTATAGAAGCAAGTGTATGGGGTTCTGGAAATTTTCTTCGGAAATTATTCGTCATTATGCTGTTGTCGGGTGCAGTAAGTAGACCTGCACATGTATGGAATGAAACATGGAGATGCCTCTCAGACGGTGTTTTACACCAACAACGCATTTTATCAAATAATCCAGGTATGTCATATAACACCATTAATTACAATGGCCTCATTTACTTTTATGTTTTAATGCATTACATTCTGTGGTTAACTTGATAAGGCAGCAACTTACTTAAAATTCTTGTCCTGTATCAGATCTGGAACTGAGTGAAGATGATGTTAAAAATCTAACTCTAACAGAAATTGAAATTTTACTCCAAGCTAATAGGAGAACACTTCATGACTACAAGCCAATTCCATATCCGAACGGTTATGTTCTCGAACAGCTAGGGAACAGGCTTATCTATGAAGAGAGGATGTACAATGTTGCCGTTATGAAGTCCGAATTCGAAGAACTTTATAGAGCTCTAACAGGTTTTACTCTTTTACTAAATGCAGTTTGTGTGTTCAATTAATGAATGCGGTATTTTTTAATATTTGTTCTTCCATAAACAGATGAACAACGTCATATCTATGACGAAATCACAACAGCGGTGGAGAATCAAAGTGGAGGAGTCTTTTTCTTGCATGGCTACGGGGGCACCGGAAAGACTTACATGTGGAAAACGCTTGCAACGTCTTTGAGATCAAAACATGAAATTGTATTAACGGTTGCTTCGAGCGGAATAGCGTCTTTATTGTTACCTGGAGGTAGAACTGCACATTCTAAGTTCAAACTTCCTGTACCAACTTTGGAAAATTCTACTTGCGGGATTGACTATGATGATGATTACGGCGAACTACTGCGGCAAAGTAAGTTGATTATTTGGGATGAAGCCCCGATGACAAGTAAATTTTGTTTTGAAGCCTTGGATAAGACTTTGAGGGATGTAATGAGTACATATGGTAATTCTACAAAGGTATTTGGTGGTAAGGTTGTCGTCTTTGGCGGAGATTTCAGACAAATCTTACCTGTTATTCCTAGAGGGAGTCGATCGGATATTGTTCACTCTGCGATCAATGCATCTTACATTTGGAATTCAGTGAAGGTCTTGACTTTAACTAAAAATATGCGATTGCAAGGAGGTCAAACTGAACAAGAGAAGCAAGATATTGCTGATTTTTCCAAATGGCTTCTAAAACTAGGTGAGGGAAGGATCGCTGAGCCAAATGATGGATATGCTGACATTGAAATTCCAAGGGACATTTTAATTGAAGACTTCCATGACCCTATTGTTGCCATTGTGAATAGTACTTATCCTTCTTTCTTGGATAATTACCAATCATACGACTACCTCAAAAGTCGAGCTATTTTAGCATCAACCATTGAAGTTGTTGATCAAATAAATACTCACATCCTTAACTTGATGCCAGGTATTTCTATGACAACAACAATTATTAATTATCCATAACTTACATAACATGGCATCATTTTTTCTTCATAACACAATTATTTTTCCACAGGTGAATCAAAGGAATATTATAGTTCTAACTCAGTTGATAGGTCAGAAATTCATGACAATAGCATCCTTGAGGTTCTAAGTCCCGAATTTCTCAGCTCTTTGCGAACTTCTGGATTGCCAAACCATCACATCACATTAAAGGTTGGATGCCCAATTATGCTTATGCGGAACATCGATCAATCCGAAGGTTTGTGCAATGGTACTAGGTTAATTGTAACTAAAATGGCAAGTCACGTATTGGAAGCTCAAATAATGGGGGGAAAAGGACATGGAAAAGTTACCTACATCCCAAGGATGGATATGTCACCATCACAATCACCTTGGCCTTTCAAGTTGAGTAGGAGACAATTCCCAATCATTGTGTCTTATGCAATGACCATCAACAAATCTCAAGGACAATCGTTGGATTGGGTTGGATTATATATTCCTAAAGATGTATTTAGTCATGGGCAATTATATGTGGCTTTATCAAGGGTGACAAGTAAGAAAGGAATAAAGATTTTGATTCACGACGACGACAACAAGCCAAAGTCTTCTACCGCCAACGTCGTATACAAAGAGGTCTTTGCCAATATCTAAATGGTAACTTCTTATACCATTCCTTCCTAATATTGATCTTCTCAATTTGTATACGCACAATTTCCTTTTCCATAATATTAAATTCTACTAAAGTTTTCAATTGACATACTACCACATGTTATCATGTTGACAGGATGGAGTAATCAACAATGACTTGGCAATCAATTTTTCGTGGTTTTAATTCTGTAAAACAAATCGAATATGCCGGACTGAGTTATTGCCACGACATGTTTTCATGCACTTTCGTTTGGTAGCAACCATTTTTGCTACGGCATGCTTCTGCTACGGATTGTTATTAACAACTACATTAGGGAATTTCCAAATCAGTTGTACCAGTGTTTTTTAACTTTTGTAGTAACAGTTTTTTTAATGGCTTATTTATTACTCTTTGCAATTTCAATATTCAGTTAAACAACAACATAGACTTAAAATTCTGCAGCAACAAAGCTTCGTAAAGAATGAGCTTTCCTACATTTTTAGGTGTTTTCCCTAATTATATAGTAGTTGCAGCAGTGCACCTGATTAAATTCCCATTCCCATTTGCATAACATATTCATAATATCATAGTATTTTCTGTTCTGATCCAATGGAAAGCAATTCTTTACAACCTTTTGTGGAAATTTCTACATGTAATGCAACAGATTCTATTTCAGTAAACTTGATTCTAAATAAATTCTATTAACAATATCATTTATTGGAATTTTTTAATTACTTACAAACACATTTCTTGCCACATAATTTTAAGCTGCGTTTTAGGCCTTTAAGCATTTTGTTATATGGGCTTCAAAGCCCATTATTAAGACAATCTAATTTAAAAATCTCTACTTCTATTTTTCTTTTTTATGTTTTGGGTTAAATATTTCATTTCATTACTTTTTTTTACTTATTATTATTAACCATAACATTTGATTATAATGTATGTATTTCTTCTTATCTATAATATAAGATTAATGTAATTACAATTTTAAAAAATTTCTTTATTTTCCTAATATATAACTAAATATAATACTCTAATATTATTGAACATTTTTATTTTATGTTTAATAATAGAATAGTAATTAAATTGTTCTTATTTTTTATTATTCATTTGTTTTATTAAAAAAATGCGCGTCCCGTATCAGAACCCGTGCGAACGCACGGGTTTGTTACTAGTTGTTGTAGAAAAAAACACTAAATCAAGGGTTGTAATTGGTTATTGTATTTTGGTAATCGATTATAAAGTGCAGTATTTTTGGTTTTAGAGCAGCTCTAACCGATTACCACTGTATAAATTTAGTTTTAGAAATAGTTGTAATTGACTGGACGATTTAGTATAACCGGTTACATGTAAGGGCAATTTAAGGGTGTCAAGCGAGGAGTATTCTACTTGAGGGCTATCTTTATGAGCAACACAACTTTGTGAGAGACACATCCACATATTCACTCAAAAGTTTAAGGTGATAGGTGAGTGGGTTCTCTCACTTATAAAATATTTGAATCTCCACATTCCTAACCAATGTGAAACTTCCCACACTACACACATTTGTAATTCTTTTTCAACACTATCCATCAAGTGTGAGTCTATCTGCAATATTCTCCCTCCATCAAGTGTGAGTCTATCTGCAGTGCCCTCCATCAAGTGGAAGCTCTTTCTTCCACATATACTTGTACCGCCATTTTCTCAACGAGCCACCTCTTACCATATCGGGAATATCGATACAAGTAAACAAGTCCCTTCACTTGAAATCAAAGGCTCGTGATACCATTTGTTAGGGAAATTCAAGGGGGTCGAGCGAGAAGAATTTTTACACTTGGGGACTATCTTAAGGAGCAATATACCTTTACACCATTGTGAGAAACACGTCACATATTCACCCAAAACCTTTAGGTAGTAGGTGAGTGGGTTCTCCCACTTATAAAATGTTCAGGTCTCCACATTCCTAAGAAATGTGGGACTTTCCCACACTACTCATACTAGTAATTCTTTTTCAGAAAAAGTTTGTTGTTGCTTGTGTCCCAATTCACTTGTACGTGTATATATATATATATATATATACCTTGGAGTATTATAAATAAAAGTTAATGTATATTTTCACCCTCAATTCTACTTTCTCTAATTGTCTATATCACTCACTCACTTTCCACATTCAATATTACTCAATTTTCATCAATCTTACGATTCCAAGCTCTAACACTTGGCATTATGAGCCTTGTTTGATCTACTACACCTAGTGTGAAACATGAATTATGTCTCCAATGAAAGAGTTTTTAGAAACCTGCTCATCCTTGGTACGAAGAATTACGACAAATAGTGCAAACAAATGAAGGTCTTGTTTGGCTACCAAGATGTTCGTGAAGTGATCAAGAACGGAGTGAATCTTCTTGTTGAAGATGCAACAAACGCATATCTAGCAACACATAAGAAAGAGAAGAAGAAAGATTTCAAGGCGTTGTTTTTTATCCATCAATGTGTAGATAGTGACAACTTTGAGAAAGTTGGTGATTGTGAATCATCGAAGCAGTGGAAAACCTTGGAGAAGGCGTATGCAGGGGATGATAAGGCGAAGATGGTAAGGTTACAAACTTACAAATTCAACTTGAATTAATTCAAATGGAGGAAAATGATGAAATCAATGATTTCACGATAAGAACTACTCGATTCGTGAACCAAGTAAAGGCATGTGGAGAAACGGTCACAGAGTTATATGTTGTCACGAAAATCTTGCTCTCTTTAGCGCCGAGATTTGACAATGTGGTCGTAGCGATTGAGGAACCGAAGGATCTTGCGACGATGAGAAAAGAGGAGCTTCAAAGGTCTCTTGAGGCTCATGAGAAAAGGATGAAGGGGAGAAATAATGACTAGGTAAAGGCGAATATCGCTTTGCAAACTCGTTTCAATGAGAAAGACAAGAAGTCGAAAGGAAAATGACACATGAAGAGTAAAGAGAATTTTTCAGAATTTTGATGAAAGAGAGTTCCAAAGGCTAAGAGCAGTTGCAACAAAAATGGTGGTCAAGGAAACTTAGAGATGAAAGAAAAATGATAAACAAGAGCGAGATACAGTTCTTTATTTGTCAAAATTTCGGTCATTTTGCAAGAGAGTACACTGAGAGCAAAAAGGAATCTCAAGTGGATGAAGCAAAGGTTGCAAGACAAGAGTTTGATGAAGAGAACACACTTTTGGTCATGATCACATAAGGAGAATGCAGCAGTAACAGGCTGCGAGCAGCAAGAACAACAATTTTGGAAACGCTACAAAAGCATGTTGTAACAAGTAATGTAAAAGCTGTAACTAGTTATAGGCAGAATGAAACGTAATGGTGATTGTGACAGAAGCACTTCAGTGCAGCAAGAAATGATATTTGGACTCCTAAGCATCTGACGAGGAGGAAGGATTGGTTTGTTAAAATCAATTGTGCCATGAAGAACGAAGTGAAGTTTGCGGATGACTAGCGGCAGAATGGACCAGTGATGTATTGATCGAGAGAATGGATGGTAGACACTCTTTGGTAAAAGATGTGTTCTATATTCTTGAAATCAAGTGTAACCTTTTAAGTATTGACCAATTACTTGAGAAGGGTTACAAAATTCGTATGAAGAACAAGGCGCTACACGTTATGGATACAAACTAAGTTTTGATCCTTAAAGCTCATATGGATGCGAAGAAAACTTTCAAGGCTGAGTTGAAGGTTATGGAGCATAGGCGTATTACTACAACGGCTAATTGAAAAGAGTGGATATGGCACTATCGTCTTGGGCATCTTAATTTTAGAGATCTCAATGTATTGAAAAAGGACATAATGATAATGGATGAGCTTATAATTGTTAGGACATAAATTAACACATAAATTGAATAAAATTAACAGTTACCGTGACTCGTGAGTGAATGTGAATTGACATTGAAAAAATATATTAAGTTTAAGAAGTGGTATGAAATATATTAAGTTTAAGAAGTGGTATGAGTTGAGATGATATATTAAGTGACCAATTGGTGATTGCTTATAAATGAGTCAATCATATTTCACAAATCATTTCTAATAATTGCAAATATGTTACTTAATTAATCACTACTGTTTGAATGAAATGAAATTGAAAGGATATATAGGTAAGGATGTTCCAAAATTTGAAATAAAGAAGTTGTGTTATTTTGTTAATGGCATCATCCTATATTTCTTCTTTAAGTCAAAAGCGTGTGGTTGTAATGTGGGGTATGTAGGTCAGAAAATCACTAAAGAATTTAAGCTGCTTTTCAATCTATTCAATATATCATTGTCATCACTGGTCACTTCATTAAAAAAAAAATGGTTAACTTCTCTCCCCAAAATCCCCACACGTTTTCGCATCTTAAATGCCCTAATCATATGCTGCTTCTTCTTCTTACCCCCAAACCATTTTCTGAAGATCTCCTGTAGTTAAAGTCATAGGAAACACACAACATGAAAATTCCTTCATTTTGAGTACTACTCATCAACCACTTTAAATAAATAACATGAACTAATCAATTAATTAAACTATAATCTAGAAGAAAAATCGAGGCCGATTAACACCAACCACTATTTTCCGCGTGATCTGGCAATGTACAGTTGTCACATACATGCAGATAAATCCATTTCTGTAAAAACCAGTACAATGTAAAATATGCATAAGAATGAATAATAATTCAATCATTTTATTTTCCTATAGTACGGTATTTTAATGTGTACTCTCAAACTCTATATATACACCTCGGTTTTCTTTCACAATCTCAAATCAATTCAATCAATCTACTCTCTCTATCTATATAGGAGTATCTACTTTCTCTCTTCTATAATAATATTATTCTTTCTTTCTCTTACTAACAGAATTCAATTCATAACTAATATGGGTCTTGAGATACAACAACCATGTGTTCAGCTTTCAAACATTGCAGTTTCTGATACTCATGGTGAAAACTCTCCTTACTTTGCTGGATGGAAAGCCTATGATGAAAACCCTTATCATGAATTTACCAACTCTTCTGGTGTTATACAAATGGGATTAGCAGAGAATCAAGTATGTCTATATTTATATATTATTCAATTCAAATTCATTTCTATAGTTCTAGCATCTGATTAGTTATTAATCTATTCTAATGTACTTTTTCCAGGTTTCATTTGATTTGGTAGAAAAGTATTTGGAAGAGCACCCAGAGGATTATAAAGGTTTTAGAGAGAATGCATTATATCAAGACTATCATGGACTCATATCATTCAGAACTGCAATGGCAACCTTCATGGAACAAATAAGAGGTGGTAGAGCCAAATTTGATCCTCAAAGAATAGTCATTACTGCTGGTGCAACTGCTGCCAATGAGCTCTTAACCTTCATTCTTGCTAATCCTGGAGATGCTTTGCTTGTTCCTACTCCTTACTATCCAGGGTAACAATCTATATACCATGCAACCATGCAATTTCTTAAACTATATATATGATTAATAATATGAATACTTATCTTTTTCTTGAACTTTTGTAGGTTTGATAGAGATTTAAGGTGGAGAACTGGTGTAAACATAGTGCCTATTCACTGCAACAGCTCTAACAACTTCCAAATTACACCAAAAGCTTTAGAAGCTGCTTACAAAGAAGCTGAATCAATGAACATGAAAGTGAGTGGAGTACTCATAACAAACCCTTCAAACCCTTTAGGTATAACAATTCAGCATGCAGTTCTAGAACAAATTCTTGACTTTGTGACAGAAAAGAACATCCACCTCATCTCCGACGAAATTTATTCAGGATCAGTCTTCTCTTCCTCTGAGTTCGTAAGCATAGCTGAAATTCTCGAAGCTCGTAATTACAAAGATGCTGATAGAGTTCACATTGTTTACAGTCTTTCAAAAGATCTTGGTCTACCTGGTTTTAGAGTTGGAATAGTTTATTCATACAATGATAAGGTTGTGACAACAGCAAGAAGAATGTCTAGTTTCACCTTAATATCCTCACAAACACAACAGTTTTTGGCTAATATGTTATCAGACAAGGGGTTTACGGAGAAATACATTAAGATTAATAGGGAAAGATTGAAGAAGAGATATGAAAAGATAGTAGAAGGTTTGAAAAGTGTTGGAATAGAGTGTTTGAAAGGGAATGCAGGACTATTTTGTTGGATGAATATGAGTCCAGTATTGAAGGAATCAAGTAAGGAAGGTGAATTAGAACTTTGGAATGAGATATTGAAAGAAGTGAAATTGAATATATCACCGGGGTGTTCATGTCATTGTTCAGAAGCAGGTTGGTTTAGAGTGTGTTTTGCAAATATGAGTGAAGAAACTCTGGAAATTGCATTGGGAAGAATACGTAAGTTCATGGCTAAAAGAACAAAGACAAAGAAAGAATAATGGCATTGGCATGCTATATTTGACAAATAATATTTCATTACTATTGATATCTTATTTATTTATTTATTTTTGAAAATGGTTAATTGAAGGCCAAATATATATAGACAAATTCTTTGTCGGTGATATGAGGAAAGTATAGTGTAAAATACAGATTCAGCTGAAGTGTATTTTTATGTCTTAGTAGTTGTTTGCTTGCTTTAATATTAAGCAAGTTTCTTGGAAACTCATTTTGTATAATTGTTAATGAAAGTGAACTTTTAAGTTACTCAAGTCTATAGAGTTATCCTCTTATCTGTTTTTAATGCTAACAGTAACAGACAGCACCTCAAAATGAATCTTACTAGTATTGTTATTAAGAATAGATTCATATGGTGAAGAGTCAAAGGTGAGTGCACACGTGTGTAAGATGTTCACGCGCAATAGCTAATATTAAAATTCAAATTCATATGGCTTTTAGCTTCATATTAAGGTTGGTATCCATTTTTTAAAATAAGAAGCTTTTCTAGTTCAACATTGATTTGATAGTAGAAGTGTCACTGTTTAGACTTATATTGTATAAGGATAAATTGGTTAAGAATAGTTGATTTTATAATACTTTGGTTTGTTAATTAGTATCGAGCGTGTTGAAATAAAAACAAATGAAAAAATGGTCCCCTGCTTTTGACTTATAATGGTTCATCATTATATACTTCATTAATTATTTCACCACCAAACTTTAACCTAATGTTGAACAGTTTTATAGTATAATATATGATATTACATGCAGTGCTGCCGTCTTACTTTTTCTTTCTTTTTCATAAGTTTAATATATGACTTCTATATCTATAATTCTCATGTGTAGAGTTCTAGTAGCTGATTCTCTGTTGGTTTTCTTTTGTTGGTTTTCTTTTGGTGCAGAAGGTTAAAGATGAAAGATGGAAATAAAAGAAGAGAGAAAAGAGAGAAACGTAATAATCTCTCAATGATTAAAAAAATCAATTGTGAAAATCACTGCTAAAATCAATTACACCAAGGTGTTTAAATACACCAATAAAACATGCCACATAGCAAAGCTAAAGATGCTAAACAAATCTAACTTACACATAGGCGTAACAAACTCTTACTACGACCCAGAAGCTAACACCGCTTCTGGAACAACCACCTCAGAAGCTTCTGCTTCTGAGTTAACAAAACACTTCTGAATATTCTAACACAACCCCTTAATTCATATTCAACTAACTAAAATCTACAACACCAATTACATCCCTCAAATGGATAAAGTGTTCAGTATAGACAGCTTTCGACAGAACATCTGCAAGTTGCTTCTGAGTGCTATAGTGTACAACTATTCTAGCACTCCATTATGAATTTGATTCCTCAAAAAATGATACTTCGTGTCAATGTGCTTGCTTCTTCCATGTAGCACTGAGTTCATAAGCTAAACAGCTGACACGCAAACAAAGCACCTGCAATGTACTCAGCTTCATAAGTTGACAAGGCAACCGCATGTTGCTTCTTGGAGCACCAAAAAATGAGACTACCCAGATACTTGAAAAAAATATTCATAAGTACTTCTTCTATCAACTCTGTCTCCACACCAATCAGAGTCTAAATAGTATATAAGCTTTAAGTCAGATTTCACACTAAAAGGAAATAAAACTCCATACCTCGGAGTCCCTTTAATATACCTCAGTATCGTGACAGCAGCTTGGTAATGTGACCACTTTGGTATGTTCATAAACATATTCACAGTTCCAACTAAGCAAATGGCATGTTTGGTGTTACAAATATTTCTCAATGAGCCAACCAACTATTTAAAAGTTGTAGCATCTACATCATCACCCTTAACATC
The DNA here is from genome assembly GCF_029867415.1 of Vicia villosa. Classification (NCBI taxonomy): domain Eukaryota; kingdom Viridiplantae; phylum Streptophyta; class Magnoliopsida; order Fabales; family Fabaceae; genus Vicia; species Vicia villosa. Next base: position 167,611,614 of record NC_081184.1, on the reverse strand, counting down.
ATAATCCAACTTGTGATTCCTCTTAGTATGTGTGATTGCAGTCTTGCAATTTGTTAGCTCAAATCTCTTCAGAAGTTCAAGTTCATACCTCAGCTAATGCAAAATTATATCCTTCTCAGAGTACAGAATCTCCATCCCTAGAAAATATACCATATTCTCATATCAGTCATCTTAAACTCCTTCATCAACACCTTCTTAAACTTGATTATCTCATCAAAACACCTCCCTGTTAGCAATATATCATCAACATAGAGACACACCATAATCATATTACCATAAAAAGTATAGTGAACATAAACCCCATACTCCACTCAAACTTTCTGAATCCTTGCAGCTTAAAAAATGAATCAATTTTCAGATTCCAAGCTCTAGGAGCTTGTTTCAGTCCATACAACGCCTTATGTAATATGTACACCATCCCTTCCTGATTCTTTTTCACAAATCCACGAGGTTCTGACACATATACCTCTTCTTGTAATGGACCGTTCAGAAATGCATGTTTTACATCCAGGTGCATCAGAGGCCAATTTTTATTATCAGCTATACTAAACACCTCAAAGTAGTCTAAACCAAATTTCTGTAGAAATCCTCTAGCTACAAACCTTACTCTGTGTTTGTTAATCGATCCATATAGCTTTAGCTTTATCTTAAAAACACATGTGACACTAATGGATTTCTTCTACTTTGGAAGCTCAGTCAACTCACAAGTTTTGTTTCTTTCTATTTCCTCAAGTTCTTCTTTCATGGCATTCAACCACACTTTCTTCTTGAGAGCTTCTTCAGTACTCACTAGTTTAGAGTCTACTAATATGGCACACTAAATGAATTCTTTTTCATACTTTATCTTAGCATCTTTTAATGTGTCAAACTCTGCAAATCTTCTTGGTATTTTTTTTATTCTTTGTGGTCTTTAAACTTATTCAAAATCTTCTTCAAGTTCTAGAATAATATTAGATGTTGGACCCTCTTCAGACATTGGACAACCTTCAGAATTTCTACCTTCAGAAGTACCACATTCATATGCTTGACCCCTTTCAGAGGCTTGACCACCAATTTTGGATCATCATCACAATTTGGATCAAAATCAAAATAACCTCCAGAGTTAGACTCACCTTCATAATCACCTTTAGCTTCTGACTCATCTTCAAATTATCCTTCAGAATCAGACTCGACTTCATCTTCAGAGTCATCCTCTGACTCTGACTTACCTTCAGATGCAGAATTCCCTTCAGATTCAAAAGTATGTTCAAAAGTTATCTCAAGTGTCAACACGGGACCAGAGTTGGATTGAGACTTGCTTCAATCCCACCACACTTCCAAATCTTTCACAATGACGTCTTTGCTGACTTCAACTTTATTATTTACTAAACAGTAAAGCTTATATGCACCTGTAATGTGGTACCCAATCAGTAACATTACTTTGCTTCTATCATCCAACATCTTTCTAGTAGCACCTGGAACATGTTTGAAACAAATTGAGCTAAATACCATAAAACCTCTCAATCTCTCATTTTAAAATCATGGTGTTCACTTGTAAACAAAATCTCTTTTTCCCGCAATGAGCGCCGCTTGTTGTGAAACTAATAAAATAATTAAAAGCACGTCAGAATAATTATTAAGAGTTCAATCATACCAAAAAATTTGATGTGTGAGAAAAAAGAACAATGACAATCAAAATTAATGATCTTCAGTAAAAATATCTCCATGAGCAATAAGACACCAATTTAACTTTGCAGATGAAGATAAAGTAAAGACAGTAAACACAATATTTTGTTTAACCAATTCGATCAAACAATCTACTCTGAAATAGATAGCAGCTCTTTGATTCAGTATACTTTTAAGAGTTACAGATAAATTACAAGAAATTAGTCACACAAATTCTAAAGAATAAAACATATTATTTACTGAAATGTTTCTCGATATGTCTAACGATCTACGTATGAATCAGACAAGTTTAATATTTTAAATAACCATCTACATATGAATCAGACAAGTTTAATATTTTTAAAATATTTTTCAATCTTCTAAATTATCTTCAAGGATTTCTAAATTTCAAGAACAACTCCATGTAAAGTAGTACTAAAATAATATTCCCATTCAATTATTTTTTGTAAATATTCAACTCTAACTAAAATATCTAACCAGTCTGCACAAATTGGCATGGAATTATTTTTGTTGGGGTACAGCAAATAATAAATAATAGTATTTCTGTTTCAGCCAGGGGTGTGGTACAAGTGACCGTACCCGTTTAACACCTCCCCTCTTTATTTGTTTTTATGTAATTTATTCGTTTTACAAAGAAACATTTTATAAAAGTTTCCAATGAAAATTTTGTTTGAATAGTTATTCTTAAAATGTGATTTAAGGTATTTCATCTATTTATGGGAAAAAAATTTGGATATCAAAATTTTAAAAAATCACTTAATTTTGAAGCTATTTCAAATAGATTTTCATAAAAATCATTTTTGAAATACAACTTTTTGAAAAAATTATGATTTTGACTGAGTTTTGGTCTTCAATTATGTATGCTTATGTTATAAGATGTCAAAATTAATGTTTCATTTTAAAAAAAACAAATATAAAAAAACTTGTAATATTTTGAAAAACAGTTTTAGAAAATCTATTTTCAAAAATACAAAGAAAAAATCTCTTTTTTTAAAGCTGAAACAAAGTGGCCCTAATACTTCAAACAATATTCTTAGATAGCTTCATAGATGTTTATATCTTCTTTATTAAATTAATATAGTATTTTTATATAGGTATTTTATTTATTTATTTTTGGTGGAAAGAAAAGAGCAAATCTCAAACTATTAATCACCATATCTAGACTATTACATGATTTTAAAACTCATTCTTTGTTATTTGTGATGGATGGAGGCACACAATAGGCTGAAGGTGATGTTTGATATCATGTCCTAATGACAAAGTATATTTTTTGTGATGAATGTGGGTAACAAAGTAGAATCATAATCAGAAATAGTAGTTGTAGGTTTTGTGAGATTCTTGGCTCCTTCAAGTTCATTATTCCAATCTGTTCTAAGAACAGACAACATAAGAATAGCACAACAACATGGGAAAATTAACCTGTCACTCTTCAAATTATATTTGGCATTCTTCATTTTTTATTATTTTTAAAATGTCCGTGAACAAAATGAGGGGTGACCCAAAACAAAATTTCGGGTAGTTTTGTGAAATTTCCAGTAACATATCAAAACTATGATAGTTCATTTATAAATTTTCAGTATAATTTTTTTTAAAAAAAAATTATTCTATCAGAAATTTTTGAAATTTCTAATAAATGCATTTTTGTAGAGACATAAGAGTAATAGCACCGTTATTGGAAGGTTAGCACCGTTATTGGAAGGTGCCAGATATAAGTTTGGTGGTGACAGGTTAAATGCTCAACAGCTTGGGGCAGCAAGCAACCCAAACGAAAGCCCAACAAAGCCCATTTTCATAACAAAGCCCATTTTCATAACAACTACTAAGAGATATGCTTAGTTATGTTGGAGAATTTTTAATGCCACCCCTCAGATTTAATTTGTCACACTCCAAATGATGTGATTTTACCATATTAACATTGTCAAGTAAAAACTCATTTTACGATTTATTTGTAACATTTCGATTTTTTGGAAAAGTTAAAACATGCAATTTTACCGAATTTTGAAATTTTCATAAAATACAAATTTTCTACTAGATATATCACTAAAAAAAACAAGTAAATTGTCGCGGTTATAAAAGTTTCATTAGGGTGTTTACAACTGCCACAATTCACAAAAATTGGCATTTCTCAAAAATGGCGTAATTTTGACTACCGCAAGAAAAATAATGGTAGTTTCTTATCAACCGCCACACAAACCGCCGCAATTTGCTAGAGTGTTCATTACGGTTCTTTGTTCGTAAATAATGGCGGTTTACACCGACTCAAATGTTACTACTTTTATAAAAAGTAACAGATCATTAAGATAGATATAACCGATATAATTGTCTCATTTTTCATTAAAAAAAATATCAATCAATTGCCAAAAATGATGCGCTCATATTATGATCTCCTAGACATAGGATCTCCTGGATTTATCTTGACAATTGAGTATGATTTAAAATCCATGTGAAATGATAATGGTTAGAGGAAAATATTAAGCATGAGTAATACTAAAATAATATATGCAAAATGGATAACAAATGTTTAGTGACCAAATAATAATAGTACTAATAATAATTAAATAGTAGTTCCAACAAAATTATTGAAATTAAATTAACCCCAACCAAAAACAAAAATTCATTTATAGTCCTATTGAATATTCTTCATACACACTAGAATGAATTAATAACTTCAAATATAAATAAATATACATCCATCTATATAACTATGCTATAGCTATAAATGGAAACTTGTTTCAACTATACCCTTCTGCTCTTAGCATCCTTTTAACTTCAAGCAACAAGATCCCATCTTCACAAGTAAACAAGTTTCAGACGTCATAATTTAAATAACAATCTTGAGATATCGTTATCAATTAATATTGTAGCTCCAACATACTTTCTCTTATACTCTAGTGGTTGACAATACAATCATCGTCGGGGTGAATTTTGGAGTTGATGATGGTGACGTTAGAGGATAATTGGACATGGAAGCCGTCAGTGTTAGGGCTGTTTCCGGCCACCACTATTTTTACATCTTGTATTTTTACACATTGCCATCCATTAAACATTATGTGGAACATTTGCCTACTTACTGATGTCAATCCAATAATCATAATGTTTTTTGAGCCAATAAATTCCAGTGGCTGAAAACCATCACAAAATAAAATTAACAGCTCTTGTGTCTCGCCATGTGAAGGATTTATACCTCTTGCCATGTGAAGTTCGTGGAATCAAAATTCTCATTCAGCTCTCTGGTGGCTCAATCTAATTCACATGCAGAACCACAAACAAGCACACTTCAACTCTCTATTTTACCGCCCCCAGCTCAACCTATTGACAATACCACTCAAAACCCACCGGAAAATTTATCCGCTGCCCATACCTCTTCATCCGTCACCCACTTACCAAATTTGGCTCAAACATCAACCTCAAATGAACCCACCAATAATACCCAAACTCCCTCTTCACACTCCCAACCCTCTCCCCAACCTTCTCCACCACCCATCAACCCAAACCCGTGACAACAAACCAATGCTAGTAGGATCATCACCCGGTCTAAAAACAACATCGTCAAACCTCTTACAAAGCTCAACCTACACGTTAAATCCTCCTCTCCCGTTGAACCCAATACCACTCAGGCTCTTCATGACCCTGATTGGCGCTCAGCCATGCAATCCGAATTTGATGCTTTACACCACAACAACACTTGGGATCTTGTAAGTAGGTCCTCTGCTCAAAATTTGGTTGGTTGTAAATGGGTCTTTCGAATCAAATGGAATCCAGATGGATCAATTGATCGTTACAAGGCTCGGTTAGTTGCTAAAGGGTTTCACCAACGCCCCGGTTGTGACTATATAGAAACATTCAGCCCCGTTGTTAAATCGGTGACTATTCGAATAGTTCTAACACTTGCAGTTTGTCAAGGGTGGTCCATCCGTCAGCTTGATGTCAATAATGCATTTATTCAAGGGAAACTGAAATAGGAAGTCTTCATGATGCAGCCGCCTGGCTTTGTCAACAAAACCTTCCCTAATCATGTTTGCCGCCTCAAAAAGGCACTTTATAGGATGAAGCAGGCACCTCGCGCGTGGTATACAGAACTTCGAGTATTTCTGCTCTCCATTGGCTTCGTTAATTCAACTCCAGATGCATCTTTATTCATCCACCAAAAACCAGGTGTTACTTTGTACTTATTAATATATGTTGATGATATAATTGTCACTGGGAGTTCTTCTGTAAAATTATCCAGCCTCATTGCCACACTTGCAGCTCGCTTCTCGTTGAAAGATCTTGGATGCCTCAATTATTTCTTAGGTGTCGAAGTAATTCCTTCCGCTGCGGGTATGTTTCTTTCACAAAGAAAATATATCACTGATCTGCTACATAACTCAGGTATGGCAGATATGAAACCAGCATCCACTTCGTTGTCTGCAACTATTCCATTACTCAAGGATTCTGGTGATCTTCTGCCTTCCCCAACTGAGTACCAAACGCTAGTTGGAAGTCTTCAATACTTGAGTCTTACACGCCTAGACATCTCCTTCAGCACTAACAAACTTGCACAGTTCATGCAGAACCCAAGAACGGTGCATTGGTCTGCACTCAAAAGAGTGCTCCGCTATCTGGTAGGCTCGTGTGACAAAGGAATCTTCATCTCGGCAACAGCTCCGCTGAACTTTCATGCATATTCGGATGCATACTGGGCAGGTGACAAGGATGATTATGTTTCAACCACTGGTTACTTGTTATATCTTGGCAGCACTCCCATCTCTTGGAGCTCCCGCAAACAATGTTCGGTTGCTCGATCATCCACAGAAGCAGAGTATAAAGCCTTGGCTGACACAGCTAGTGAACTACTATGGTTCCTTTCCTTATTTATGGAACTTGGTCACACTCCAACCGTTAATCCGATAATATATTGTGACAATCTCGGTGCCACACATCTAAGTGTTAATCCTGTATTCCACTCTCGAATGAAACATATAGCCTTAGCCTATCACTTTGTCCGTGAAAATGTTCAACATGGCAAGTTTCGTGTCTCTTTTGTCTCTACTAATGATCAACTTGCTGATATTCTAACAAAGCCTCTGCTTCGCCCACAGTTCGAGTTTTTACTGTCCAAGTTGCATCTCTCTTTCAAATTATCCAACTTGCGGGAGGATATCAATAATAATTATTAGAATTATAATTCCTTTAATTATGCAGATTTACAAATATGTTATTTACTTACTTTGCAGTCAAAAGTTAATAGCTAAATTAGTGGGAAATCAATAGGAGATTTGTTACTTTGATTCATTCCAAATTAGGTTTATCAAACTTGTATATAAACACTGCTGTAAACTAATAGAAATTATCAATTACATTCACTTTTCTAACTCTCTATAATAAATACCATTTTTCCTACATAAAAATATTTAGATCAATAATAATTTTTTTCTCGTAAACAAATATTATTTATGTTTAGGTATCATTTAGAAAAAATCTGAATCAATAATAAATTTTCGTATATAAAAATATATTTTTTTTCCCATATACCATTTTTAATCAAAATTTTTTGGATCACAAATACCAATTTTCATATATAAAAATATTTAGATCATTAATATATTTTTCACATATACAGATATTATTTATGTTTAGATATTGCTTACAAAAATATCTGAATCAATTGTAAATTTTCGTATATATAAATAATTAGATCAATAATAGTTTTTTACCGTATACGTTTTTTGAATAAAAATTTATCATAAATATCATTTTCATATATAAAAATATTTAGATCAATAATAGTTTTTTTCCCGTATACCTTTTTTGAATAAATATTTTTTGGATCATAAATACAATTTTTCACATATAAAAATATTTAGATCATTAATAGATTTTTCCTATATACAAATATTATTTTTGTTTAGGTATTGTTTACAAAAATATCTGATCAATTGTAAGTTTTCATATATAGAAATATTTAGATCAATAATAGTTTTTTTCTCGTATACATTTTTTGAATAAAAATTTATCATAAATATCATTTTCATATATAAAAATATTTAGATCAATAATAGTTTTTTTCCGTATACCTTTTTTGAATAATTTTTTTTGGGATCATAAATATTACTTTTCATATATAAAAATATTAAATCATTAATAGATTTTTTCCATATACAAATATTATTTATGTTTAGAATTGTTTACGTAAAACTATTTAGATCAATAATAGTTTTTTTTTCCCGTATAGCTTTTTGAATAAAAATTTTTTGGATCATAAATACAATTTTTCGTATATAAAAATATTTAGATCAATAATAAATTTTTTCCATATACAAATATTATTTTTGTTTATTTATCATTTACAAAAATACCTGACTTAATAGAATTTGACTATAAATAATAGTAGTACTAGTATGCTACAATTGAATAAGTAATACACTTTTTCCGTAGATATATATTTCTGATATTTACATTGATAACATATATTTGTAAAATGTAATCAATAACAAATAATTTTTGTAATATTTAATTATGCAAACAATATTTTTATTGTATACACTTCATTAATGACATATATTAATATAATAATATTTTGAATCATATAAATTAAAGTTAATGATAAGTGACACACATATTTGTATTTTATCCAATAACACACTTTTTCAAGTATATTTTTAAATTCATTTTAATTGAAATACTTTTTTTAAAATTAAAATTATTATTGTTTTCTTAAAAAAATATAAAATATTTTATCTTAAAATAAAAATTATTTCAAATTAGATTTTGTCGTTATTAATATTCAATTATTAAAGTTAATTTTTGAAAATTAAATATTATTTTAAATATAAATTAACAATCATTTAAAATGATCATAATAATCTTTTTATTAAAATAATTTTATTAATTATTTATTAAAAATAATAATAATAAAGTAATAAAAAGTGAAAAGTGAAAAATTAAAAATGCAAAGTGTGTTGGAAAGTGAAAAATGAAAAAGTGAAAAGTGAAAAATGGGTTTGAAAAGTAAAAAGTGGGTTGAAAAAATTCAACAAAAGACATTTTTTGCCCCTAAATTATTAATATAGACTAAGATAACAAAATGGTATTTTGGTGATTTACAGAGCATCAACTTTTCTTATATTATAGATTTTTTAAAATTAAAATTATTATTGTTTTCTTAAAAAAATATAAAATATTTTATCTTAAAATAAAAATTATTTCAAATTAGATTTTGTCGTTATTAATATTCAATTATTAAAGTTAATTTTTGAAAATTAAATATTATTTTAAATATAAATTAACAATCATTTAAAATGATCATAATAATCTTTTTATTAAAATAATTTTATTAATTATTTATTAAAAATAATAATAATAAAGTAATAAAAAGTGAAAAGTGAAAAATTAAAAATGCAAAGTGTGTTGGAAAGTGAAAAATGAAAAAGTGAAAAGTGAAAAATGGGTTTGAAAAGTAAAAAGTGGGTTGAAAAAATTCAACAAAAGACATTTTTTGCCCCTAAATTATTAATATAGACTAAGATAACAAAATGGTATTTTGGTGATTTACAGAGCATCAACTTTTCTTATATTATAGATTAAAAATATGTATCATAACATATAGACTTCCATTTGAGAGGAAATTTTATATCTGCACAATATGTTGCTATGAATATATATTTAATGGAAGTTCTTTAGCATTTTTAAGTTATGATAGATTGTTTTAAAATAGAAAAATATAAAAAATAATTTAACGAACAAATTTTAATACATAAGAAATATAAATATGAATACTATCAATTAAATAAACATAATTATTTAAAATAAAAATCATTTTACTTTTACATTTTATTGTTTTTTAGTTTACTAATTCTTATTTCATTTCTAAACTTTTAGATTACTCACCAATTAAAAGCGGAAGAATGAATATTAACTGACCTAGTTTTGTGATGAGAAATCATGATCTCTAAAGCGTGAATGGTGAGTTCATAGTTAATATTCTAATTTAAATAGAGTTGTCTACACATATTTTGTTTTAGATACCAATATGGAACTTGACAAACCTCAAAGATATTCCATCGCAAATAGTGCATAAAAATAGCAGGATTCATTGTCGTAATATCGGACGGGTAGAACCCGACGTATCTTGTTTTGACAATGAAGAGTTATTCTAAATAAAATACTGTATGTTCTAATTAATAATATATTTATAAATAATTAATGTAGTTTGCAGGGTAATATAAATATTATTATTAAGAAAAATAAGTAGTATATATTAATATGAATATAAGTATTTTCATGTTTAATAATATGATTTTATTATTTAAAATGAAATTATCATAAAATTAGTATATAAGTTAAATAAATCACTTATCGTATTCTATTTTAGATTATCAATTGAAACTATTTTATATTATCAATTGAAAAATAATTGAAGTAAAGGAAAGATATAAATGTGAAATTAAAATAAATAGATAAAATTTACCGAGATCAATGAAATAATTTAATTACAAGGTAAGGTAATGAGATTAATTTGAAATCAATTTTAAAACAATAACGAAAGTTCATCTTCTATATCTTCGTATCATATAACCCTAGCATTTTATTTACTTTTAAAAAAGTTATAATGTGTAAACCTTTATATTTTTCTCTATTTTTATGACTATATTGAAGATTCAAACTATCAAATTATTGAAAATCTTTTTATGAATGCAATCTACATAAAAAATCATATTAACATATTTTAAATAATTTTTAAAAAAGTTTAATATTTTCTCTGACAATAAATAATTCCATTTATTATTTATCTCACCTCATTTATAGCTTAACTTTTTCAAAAACAATTTTATTAATATATATATATATATATTGCAATTTTTTAAAGCCTGCATCTACAAAAATAATATAGATGATAATTTACTGAACAATAAAATTAGGAAAGAAATTAAATAGAAAAAAAATAAAGCAAGACACATAAATAATAATTGTTAAATATGATTGAATCTCAATTTCAAAAGTTAGTTCTAAGTGTGAGGTTGCCCACACATATTTATACACCCAACAACTCAAAAACTAATTAATGTGAAATTTCAAACAAACTCCAACTACACAACTATCTACTTCAACAATGATAAAAGCATGATAAATAAAATAGTAGTTGCATGATAAATATATGATTTGAGAAACATGACTAAGAATTTGCAAATTATATTAAAAAAAAAATTTTAACTTTTAAAAAATGGCTTATTTTAACATCACATAATTAATTTATATCTACTAGTTATAAGAGTTGCTAGTTTATGCATACTAAAAATTTGATAAACTTAATAGCTTTGACCCTTCGTGCCTCGTGCTTAGAGGACTCTGTATATCTGGGGTGTCTAGTCCATATAGCCTACCAAGTTGTCCGAACCCGGAATACCAATTCGGCCAACAGAGTTAGGCCACTGAGTAACTACCAATGCGGCCAACAGAGTCAAACCACGTAGTAACAACCATCAGACATGCATTCATGGACATTTACAATGATGTTCGAACATCTCTCCTATGTGATAGTTGTCAAATCAATAGCCATAAATACTGATTTATTGCAGTGACTACCCTTGTCTAACAAAAATTGCTACAAAAGGGAGACCTCAGCAAGAAAAGGAGAAAGACAATTTAACAAAATAATACTTAGAACTGCGACCTCTCCCGGCCATTTTCGAGGAGGTTATTAATATTGTTCTTAAGAACAGTTGACACCTACTGCGGAGTACGATAAAACTTTTCCGGAACACATAGCTCTACCTTCGGTCATTCTAGGATCCAATTTCTTCATTCTATGGATTCACATCCTCTGCTGCCTTTTTTATTCTGCCATGTCTCCTGCTCCATTTTTAGTTATTGGATTTAATTTAAGGGCTTCATTTCTCATGTTTTATTTCTTATTTCTTTTTTTCTCCACCATTAAATTAGAGTAGAATGGGACAGCATGAGACAATAAATTGGAGAGGATCCAATTTCTTCATTCTATCCATCCTTCTCCAAAGGCTACCAATCCCAAACACAATAAAAAATGGCAACGCAAGAACACCTTCCGGTAGAATATAATGTCATCCATTTTAGATCAAATTCTATGTTGATACAATGAATACAATGTTGTACCAGTACGAATTTCGAGACAATGAATGTCACTATAAAACAACAACTGTCCAAAATCCCGAGTGAATAATTTCATGATAATTTTATAAAGGGTTAATAGTCATTTGCCCCCCTGCAATAGTAGCGATATTCAGTTTACCCCCCTTTTAAAAAAAAAATTTGTTTTACCCCCTGTAATATTTGGGTACCCCCCTAAACGTGTAAATACCAGGGAGTAAAATCAAAAAAATATATTTTATAGGGGGGTAATTTTCCCTCTTAGGGGGCAAAAGACTTACAATTTTAATATTATAGGGGGGTAAAACAATTTTTTTTTAAAAGGGGGGTAAACCGAATATCGCTACTATTGCAGGGGGGGGCAAATGACTATTAACCCTTTTATAAATTAGTTTGGTGCATAGTTGATACTTTGTAAGTTTGTTGATGACTAAGGAGATATAAATTATTTAATTGAAATTTCACATTCTTATTAAAAGAAAAAAAATGATTTTTCTATGTTTTTTTTGTTGATGTTGTTTGAAAACATGATTTCTTTTTTAAAGAGTATAATGAATGTGTTTGTGTGTGGTTACTCACATATTTTTATATTATAACACAGACAATGTGAGTTTTGTGATACATGCATGTAAAAAAATTATGTAATTATGAAAAGCCAGATTTAATTTGGTATTCAAAATGCATATGCATAAATTATCCAGGCTTAACAAGCTTTAGAGTTTTGTCAATAAACAGAGTGCTAGATGAAGGAAGCTTTAGAAAGTTGAGGTGGTAAAATTGAAATCATTTTACAAATTTTAGAATACATCAGAAGCTCTAAAGTTGACTAATTTATTGATTGATGGAAAAGCTAGAAAGGATTTGCGCAAGATTTCAAGTGTTTATTTCCAAAATGAAACATTAGGTGTAGCTAAGACGAAGCATGTGAGTATCATTAAAGAAAATTGGTGTGCTACCTAACTCCCACGTAAAAACCTTATTATAGTGCAGGATTGTAAATGTAGTAACCAAAAAGAATTGATCTGGTCCCTTTAACGCGAACTAGAAACTAGTTGTATGTCTCTATTGTGTGAGCAAGCATAAGTTTATCGCTAGAAGGCGACTTTACATCGCTCCATAAAAAACACTAACCTAACACCTACAAGCTATAAAGACTCTGATTTCATCCTTTGATGAATACATAAGCATATGGTGCGATGACTTAGCGAGTCCACTAACTTTGTAAATATCACTCCCCTTTGTAATAAGTAAGAAACCTTAGATATACATGCCCTTCGATTAGGATAACAAGAGTAGATTCCATTGAGTACAACGAACGCGAGGGGTGCTAATATCTTCCTCTTCCATAATCGACTCACGAACTCTAATTTGGTTATGAGACCACGATCTTTCCCCCTTGAGGCTTTCTTCGATGTTTTTCTTTCCTTTCTCTGGGATAAATAAATATTCGATGTCGACTCTGTTGTTTAATTTTTCGCGTAGAGACACATTGCAACAACCCAAAATTGTGTGCTAAGAAGTAATGTTCTAGACTTTAGCTTGAAATTATTTAGCAAATGATTACAACAGTACCTATAAGTGAAAAAGTACATCTACTTAATCTAAATGCAAGGTTGTCATGATAGCAACCTTGAAGATAACCCTAACCCTAATGCTTATGTGGCATTATTATAGCAATTTTGAACAAAATCCTAACTATAATGCTTATGTAGCATAATTTTAGAATTTTCAATTTTTATGAGCCACTATTTTTTTCTAACAATATTATTCAAACAACCTTTCTAACCACTATATTTTTAACAATATTATTAAATCATCTTTCTAGCAATAACATCAAATAGTAATAGTATAATAATATTAATAAATAGTTATTACTTTATTACTAATCCTTCAATGATTATATTTTATTAATAATCCTTAGTTTTTTAAATAAATTTATAAAAATATATAATCATAAAAATGGAAATAAAAATAAAATAAATATTTAAAATTGTGATATTTTAATATTATTATTATTATTATTATTATTATTATTGTTAAACAATTTTTTTACATTAAGACATTGAAAAATTCAAAAGTCAAACAAATAGTTTTCCATGAAAAATTCAAATGTCAAACAAATAGTTTTTCATTTTCTTAATAAATTTATAAAACTATAAAAATTTTAAATTTTACTATTTCTTTGTGCATTATTATTTACTAAATTTGTAATTTTTTTATCCTAAATTAAAATTGTTGATAATGTTTTATCCTAAATTGAAATTCTTGATATTTATAAAATTTATACTCATAGAAATAAAAATAAAATGTAAATTTAAAATTTTGATCTTTTAATATTATTATTATTATTATTATTATTATTATTATTTATTTATTTATTTTTTGAAATAAAAACTTTTGATTAATTTCAAAAAAGCGGTAATTACAAGCGATTTAATGGGGATCCAGCTACTAAATAATCAAAAAGACTAGCAAAACAAAGGATCAAAACTATCATCCTTCAATCATAAGGATAGCTATGTATTTCCTCAATTTCCTATTATTCCAGCCTCTATAAACAATATTGTCTATAATTCTTTTTCTTATACCCATGGTATCTGCCTCCTTGCAAAAAACTTTATTATTCCTGAGATTCCAAAGTTCATACACAGGCTCGGCTACCGCCATTTTAAGAACCGCAGCCTTTGCGCCTTTACCTTTGGTATTATGAGTTAGCCATTTAATCTCCTCATGCCAATCCTTCAGATTTCGACGAAATTGTATCCAATCCAAAATTTCACTCCACACTTTTCTCGCGACGTGACATTCAAAGAATAGGTGGTTGGTTGATTCCTCGCTGGCACATAAACAACAGTCAGTATTATAAATATTTTAAATATTTTAAATATTATAACTCATATTATCATTAAATATTATAAATTTAGATTACGTATTACAACCTTGCATTTAGATTAAGTAGATAAATAATTGTCATTTGGTAATAATTCTAAATACAAATCCTAATTATACAAAATATATATTAAAATAAATAATAAGAATTAATATAATAATAATATAATTATAATAAAACTAAACCATCACTAATAATAATAATACAATATCTAACTAATAAAAATATTAAAATAATAATAATAATAATAATAATAATTTATGCTAAAAATACCTTTGAGAAGAGATTGCAACTGTGGAAAGATATTGAGCAAATAGCTACTAATGTGAATGAATCTTGGATGCTAGTGGGGGACTTCAACAATGTTCTAAGCTCTAAAGATAGGATTGGAGGCAATCCAGTCTTGGAAAAAGAATATAAGGCCCTAGCAGATATGATGATCAAAGTTGGCTTATTTGTGAAGGATAGTGTGGGAGACCAATACACCTGGTTTAATAATCAGTGCAGTAACCCCATCTATTCGAGGATTGACTGGATGATGGGCAATACCAAGTGGCATCAAGATAGTCTGAATAGCAAGCTGCATATCCTTCAAGCTGGGATTTCTGACCATGCTCTTTTATGGCTTCAAACAAGTGACAATTTTCAGAGATTTAAGAAAAGTTTTAAGTTCCCTAATATCATTACTAAATCTGAAGGGTTCCTTACAGCAGTTGAGAAGAATTGGAATCTTCCCTTAGAGGGTCAACCAATGTTCATAGTTTGGAGAAAACTTTATAGACTCCAAAAAATTATTGTGGAGCTAAGTAAGCCTATTATGGGGATTAAGCACCAGATTGAGCTCGCTAGAGATAAGTTGCAGAATGCTCAACAGGACCTGCTCACTGATAGGATGAACTCTTTAAAGATTCAGCAAGTTAAAGATAATCTGAAAGAGCTGATGACTTTATCTGAAATGGAAGAGGACATTTTGAGACAAAGGGCAAAGGTGAATTGGATTAGGCTTGGAGACAGCAACAATGCCTACTTCCATGCCACCCTGAAAAGTAAATTTAGTAGTGCTTATATTAATTTCTTAAAGGATGAGGGTGGCAATGTTATAACTGACCAGAAATTGATTATGCAAGAAGTTACTGATTTTTATAGGGAACTTATTGGCAGATCTGACTCCAACCTGAAGAAGATTGATTTGGAAATTATGAGGGATGGAAAACAGCTCCTTAGGGAACATTGTGACTTTCTTATTGCTCCTGTGACAGAAGAGGAGATTTATAAAGCCCTTCAGCAAATGAGTGACATCACTGCTCCTGGGGCTGATGGTTATGGGGCGAAGTTCTTTAAGGTGTCCTGGGCTATTGTCAAAGAAGATGTGGTTCGAGCAATTCAAGATTTTTTTGAAAATGGCAGGTTGTATAGAGCAGTCAATAATACTATAGTCACTATTATTCCTAAACATTCTGCAGCTTGTATGGTAAGGGAATTCAGACCCATATCCTGTTGCACTACCCTCTACAAACTTATTTCTAAAGTCCTGGCTACAAGATTGGGTAAGGTTATTGGTTATGTTGTGGATGTCAGCCAAGCTGCCTTTATACCAGGGCAACACATCCAAGACCACATTATGCTCGCGTATGAATTGATTAGAGGTTATAGTGCTAAGAATGGCCCCCCTAGATGCTTAATCCAAATGGATATCAAGAAAGCCTATGACAGTGTAGACTGGACAGCAATGGAAGATATTATGGCTGAATTAAGTTTTCCAAACAAGTTTATTCAGTGGATCATGACTGTTATTCGAACTGTGTCCTATAGATACAAGGTCAACAATGAAATTTCTGAGAATGTCCAAGCTATGAAAGGCCTGAGACAGGGAGATCCCTTGTCTCCTCTCCTTTTTGTGTTAATCATGGAATACCTACACAGAATTATGGCTAACATTGGCAAGCAGAAGGAATTCCTCTACCATGCTAAGTGTGAGAAAGTAGGCATTATTAACTTGAGTTTTGCGGATGACCTCTTATTATTTTCTAGAGGAGAGACTGGTTCTGTTCAATTGCTCATGAAAGGGCTAGCTAAATTCTCTGAATCTACTGGCCTGGAAGTTCACCCTGCTAAATGTAAGGTTTATTTTGGCAATGTTGTGGATAGTACCAAGCAGGACATTTTGAGAATGACCAACTTTGGGGAAGGGCCTCTGCCATTTAAATATTTGGGAATCCCTTTAACTAGTAGCAAAATCAAAGTGCAGCAGTGCCTAGGCTTAATTGAGAAGATTGTGAGTAGAGTGAAACATTGGAGCTCGAGACTTCTCAGTTTTGCTGGCAGAACTCAGTTGATTCAGAGCATTCTGTTTTCTATCAGTAACTATTGGATGCAAAGTTTGCCTATGCCTAAAAAAGTTATCAGTAATATTGAAGCCATTTGCAGGTCGTACCTTTGGGCTGGGACTGAGGTGATATCCAGAAAATCTCCTGTGGCGTGGAGGAAGGTCTGTAATCCCAAGAAAAAAGGAGGGCTTAACATTATTGATCTCCATGATTGGAACAAAGTGTGTATTGCTAAGAACCTGTGGAACCTTAATGATAAGGCTGACAGCTTGTGGATTAGATGGATTAATGCGTACTACGTTAAGGGGCAAAGTATTATGGAAATGCCAATCAAACAATCAGCATCCTGGATGATGAAGAGTATCCTGAAAACGAGAGAAAAAATTGCTCACTTGCAGGTTTGGCAAAGCAGCCTGCTGGCATCTTCTTTTAGCTCGAGACTGTTATACAGGAACATGAAAGAGGCTATTCAAGACATGCCGTGGAAAGATGTGATGTTTAGGAATTTTGCTCGTCCTAAGGCCATTCATACCCTGTGGAGAGCGTGCCATAACAGCCTCCCCACTAAGGAGAGATTACTTAAGTTTGGCTTGATTGATAATCAGGAGTGTGGTTTCTGCAGAAACGGTGAGAATCTCAATCACATCTTCTTCCTCTGCCATGGTACACGCATGGTATGGGAGAGTGTGCTAGAATGGCTTCAAGTTCAGCACCATCCGCAGCAATGGGATTCTGAAATTCTATGGTTGACTGGGATTTGTAAGAGAAAGAGCTGGAAAAATCGAATCATTCAATGTGCATTTACTGAAACTATCTATGAGTGTTGGAGGTTAAGAAATGCGGTGTGTTTTGGAGAACCAGACAGCCCTCAGCAACGCATTGCAAACATCGTGAATACGACTGTCCTTAGATGCTGGTCTCAAAAGAACATAAGGCCCTATTTAGGTAGATTGATGTTGCCTTGATGGGTTTCTTTTCTTGTTAATCTTGATTTCTAAGTCTGTTGGCTTAAGTGGGATCTCTATAGATCACTTGTACTGTAGAGTGTTTTTGACATATCAATAAAGTTTTTGATGTTTCAAAAAAAAAATAATAATAATAATAATAATAATAATAATAATAATAATAATAATATATTACTTTTTGAATCTGATCTGAAAAGCTCTGCTAGGGTTGATGGGACGAGGGAGGCCGAGAAAACCGGTTCCGCCGTCACCGGAAAACCTTGGATCACCAGCTACAATTCACACACCACAGACAAAGATCACTGAGGAAGGACAAAGCTCAGCACGAAAGGAAGACTCCATTGTTACCAATTTTCTGCACGACAAATCGCCTACCCCAAAGAGTGCTACCCCCCCAGTTGTGCGTACCGGGCTATCTTCGAGGAAGGAGGATGAAACTGATCACATTCCCCCACGACAGTTATGGGTGGATGTCCTGAATGAGAACCGGAACCCGATGAAAGGTCTAGCCATGGAATTTATCGCACCAATGGTAGTGAATGGTGAGGTGGAAGTGGAGATTGAAGTGGACGATATACTGTCTGAACTCAAATTCTGGGAAACCTCCTTGATAATGTATACCATTGGAGCTGATTTCAGTATGCATTTGGTCAAGCAATTTATGGAGAAGTCATGGAATTTTGTCTCACTACCGGACATGTATTACCATGAAGAAGGGTACTTCCTCCTGAAATTCAAATCGATTAGGGAACGATCTGAAGTCTTGATGCGAGGACCATATACTATTAGAAACATGCCCGTTCTGCTGCGTGAATGGAAACCGGATTTCAACCTCAAGAATGACTTACTCAGAACACTGCCTATCTGGATAAAACTCCCAAACTTGCCTCTATACCTATGGGGAGCTAAAAGTATCAGCAAAATTGGAAGTGCACTTGGAGTTCCTATTGTAACTGATGAATGCACTGCAAGCAAACTTAGAGTGTCTTATGCTCGTTTGCTTGTAGAAGTGGATATCACAAAACAGCTTCCACATGAGATTACAATAAAGGATAACGAGGGCATGAAGATGAAACAAGCTGTGGAGTATGAATGGCGACCACTCTTTTGTGAGAAATGTCAAAAGGATGGGCACTCTTGTGACAGTTCTAAACCAAAGGAGAGACAATGGAGGCCTAAAATCAACAAGGAAACCACTACTGCACCACCCACGAATCCTCCTACAATTGTCAATAAAGGAAACAACACTGAAGCAAAACAGGCTGGAGGCAAGCAGGCTGAAGTTTTACAGGCTGAAGCAGAAGCAGAATGGACAACAGTCACTAGGCTCAAAGACAAAGGTAAAGCTCCCTTGACTGAATCTCCTAGCCCTGTTCTGCAATGTGCCAATGGTTTTGATGCACTAGGGGTTTTGAATGACCTTATTGTGCTCCAAAACACAGGACAATGATTTGTGCTTGGAATGTCCGGGGTATGAATAAAGCAGGCAAAATAAGGGAGATTAGTTCCCGTCTCCTAGGTTTAAAGGCTGCTATTAACATCTTGATAGAGACTCGTATCAAAAGAAATAATGCTGCTACTATTCGAGGCAAACTAAACTTTAGAGGCAACTTTGTGGATAACTACAGCTTCCATGAGAATGGTCGCGTCTGGATCAATTGGGACCCTAGTAAGATTGAGCTTAAAACTGAGGTTACTACGAGTCAAATGATCCATTGTAGCATTTGTGATAACAATGGAGTTATGCGGTTCTGGATGACTGCCGTTTATGCTAGTAATAAACTTGAACAGAGAAGAATTTTGTGGAAGGACATAGCTGCTCTTCAGATATCTGGGCCTTGGTGCATAATAGGAGATTTCAACAATGTTCTTAAAGCCCAAGACAGAATTGGAGGTCATATTGTTACTGAAAATGAGTATAGAGACCTACAAGATCTGATGAGCATCAAAGGGCTGTTTGAAATGGACAATAAAGGCGACTATTTCACTTGGTCAAACAAACAAGCTGAGGGTATGATCTACTCTAGAATTGACAGAGTGCTAGGCAATCAGGAGTGGTTCCTTACTCAGCAGGACACAACTCTTACTCATATGTCTCCTAGTATTTCTGACCATAATCTCCTCCTCCTAGCTGACAACAGCGTGCCTCAGCCTTATAAAACTTGCTTCAAATTCCTGAATTGTGTTACTAAAGTTCCAAACTATGAGGATATCATCCAGAGCAATTGGAGTCTTCCATTAGAAGGTAGTCCCATGTTCATTCTTTGGGAGAAATTGAAAAGATTGCAGCCTGTTTTGAGGAAGCTAAGTAAACCTTTAACCTATGCTAGACAAAAAATCACTGCCATTAGAGATGATCTTGAGAAGGCTCAAGAGGGACTCAATAATGATAGAATGAATAGCACTAAGATTGCTGCAATGAAGAAGCTTACTGATGACCTTGTATACTGGCATACTATTGATGAGGATATTCTGAAACAAAAGGCAAAGGTGGAATGGCTTAAGCTAGGTGATGGAAACAATTCATACTTCCATGCCTCAGTCAAAGCAAAACACAAATCTAACAATATCAACACTATGCAGAGGGATGATGGCAGCAGTGTAAATTCCCAGCAAGATATTGAAACTGAAATCCTGGACTATTATGGCAATCTTATGGGCAAGGAGGAGAATACCATCCTTAGTGTTGATATCAGAGTTTTGAGAAGAGGGAACCAATTATCTGCTAGTCAACGAGCTTTCTTGGAAGCACATGTCACTGAAGAGGAAATATACCAGGCCCTACAAGACATTAGTGACATAAAGGCCCCTGGTGTTGATGGATATGGAGCCTATTTCTTCAAATCCAGCTGGAACATAGTTAAGTATGATGTGATAGATGCAGTGCAGGATTTCTTCACCAATAATAGACTTTACAGAGCTGCCAATTGTACCCTGGTTTCCCTCATCCCAAAGAAAACAGATGCCAAACACATTAGAGATTTTAGACCTATCTCAGTCTGCACCACAATATACAAAGTCATCTCCAAAGTACTTACTTCCAGACTTGGGAAAGTTATTGGCAGTGTCATTAGTGCAAACCAGGCTGCATTCGTCCCTGGGCAACAAATTCAAAATCATATCCTCCTTGCATATGAATTAATAAAAGGCTATTCTAGAAGTGGTGGAACTCCAAGATGCATGATACAGGTAGACTTCCAAAAGGCTTATGACATGGTCACTGGAGTGCTCTCAAAGTAATCCTTCATGAAGTTGGCATCCCCCCTAAATTCTTGAACTGGATTATGATCACTGTTTCTACTGTATCCTACAGGTTCAACATAAATGGTACTCACTCAAAACTCTTGCAAGCTAGGAGAGGCATAAGGCAAGGGGATCCAATCTCCCCTTACCTTTTTGTCTTTGTCATGGAATATCTTGAGAGGACTCTATATCAAATGCAGCTAAATTCAGAATTCAAGCATCACTCTTCCTGCAAAAAGCTCAAGCTTACCAATCTGTCCTTTGCTGATGATGTGTTACTTTTTGCTAGAGGTGACTATAGATCTGTGGAACTTCTTATGCAGGCTTTTAGTGCTTTCACAAAGTCTACAGGCATGGTTGCTAATCCAAGTAAATGCAAAACATTCTATGGGAATGTGGACCTAAACACTAGGAACTCCATCTATAGACTCACTACTTTCTCTGAGGGCTCTTTACCTTTTAGATACCTGGGAGTACCACTCACTTGCAGGAAGCTATCTATTAATCACTACATGATCCTCATTGAAAATATCCTCATCAGGATCACTCATTGGAGCTCTAGTTTGTTAAGTCATGCAGGTCGTCTTCAACTCCTCAAGAGTATCACTACTGCTATGACTAGCTACTGGATGATGGTTTTTCCTTTCCCTAAATCTGTAATAAAGAAAATTGATTCCTTATGTCGTGCTTTCTTATGGACTGGCAAAAACAACCCTAGTAGAAAGAGCCCGGTGGCGTGGCACCAAGTCTGTCGTCCAAAGACACAAGGGGGCCTAGGTATTATCGATCTTACACTTTGGAACCAAGCAAATCTCCTCAAACTACTGTGGAACATTTGTAGGAAAACGGATAGCCTTTGGATCCGCTGGGTACACACCTACTATCTGCGCAATGTAGATATTTTTGCTGCCAGTGTGAAGACAAATAGCACATGGATTATGAAAGGCATCTTGCACCAACGGGAGATAGTTCCAACTATACAACCTTTATGGAACCAAATGCAGACAAAATTCCAGCTAGGTGCAGTGTATAAACTGATTGCAAATGATGGACAACGGGTTCCGTGGATAAACATTCTCCATCAAAACAATGCTAGACCAAGGACAATATTTACTTTGTGGCAGGCATGTCACAAAAAACTGGCTACAAGGGACAAATTGAGACGGTTCGGGCTTCTAGCTCATAGTGACTGTAACTTTTGTCCACATGAGGAAACTCATGAGCACCTATTCTTTGAATGTGAGGAAACCAAGCAAATCTGGAAAGCTGTGTTACTTTGGATACAAGTACAACATGAACCTCTCTCTTGGTGTGCTGAAATTGCTTGGCTGGTAAGCAAAACGAAAGGAAAAGGAAAGCGAGCTGCACTTCTTCGTTTGGCTGTAACTGAGACTATTTACAGTGTATGGAGGCATAGAAATGATACTTGTTTTGGCATTAGACAACATATAGATACTATAGTAAAGGGCATTATAGATACAATCACTTATAGGGGGTGGTATAGTCCTAAGCTTAGAGCACTTATAGCTTTATTGATGGTTTAATGGTTCTGTTTGGAGGGCTGGATCTATGATCGCCATGGTTGTAACTGCTTTTTGATCTAATAAAATCTATTATTTCAAAAAAAAATAATAATAATATATTCAACTAACACTATTATATATTACTATCCTAATTTTTCATTTTTTCATACAAAAAAAATATTTAATTATCAAATAATATTAATAATAATACAATTTTTTTAATTAACACTATTATATTCAACTAACATTATCTTCTAATCCTAATTCTCTTTTAATTATTATTTTTTAATTATTCTCTTTTAAGTATTTTGTTTAATATTAAAAGCATAATTTTTTTTATATAAACTTTGAATTACTTAGTTTTTCTAAATATTCTATAACTCAAGTATTATATATATTCTCTTTAGATTGCTTCAACATTTATACTAATATTCTATAACTCAAATATATTCTGTTTTGGTTACCAAAAAAAATAAAATATATTCTGTTTTGATAAAATATATATATATATATATATATATATATATATATATAAATTTTTTACAATTAATAAATTTTAATATTTAGTGTGACAATTATAATTATTGCATTTAAAATAATCATAATAGCCACGTAAACGGTCCAATAACTCCATTCGTTTTGCAAATATAATTATTGACATTTAGTTTTCTTATAATAACTCCTTTTTTATCTATTAATTAGTTTTAATAAAACGTACAACTCCATTACTATCCGTTTTCTTATCATAAAGTCATTTTTAATCTATTAATTATTTTAAGAAAAATCAACCACGTCATTACTCTCCATCAGTTTTATTTCATAACCAATCTCACTCACCCACTTATTCTCTATCATTCCCTTTATAAATAATCGATCCTTATTATCTAATTTCATCTCAATCACAATTCATGTCATTGAATCTCACATATAATTTCCTTATTATACTATTTCATCTCAAACACAATATCTACATTTTATTTACATACTCCTTATTTTTCTATGCCTTGATTTCTATATTTACTACTAATATTTGTTAATTCTTATTTTAGAAATGGTGGGTGGCAATGATGAGAGAAGAAGGGGTATAAACTCCTTATTTTTGTATGCTTTGATTTCAATATTTATTAATATTTGTTGATTCTTGATTTTTTTTGTAGGTATAAATTTTGAAACATTATAAAATATATATAAAAAAATTGTTGATAAATTGGATTGTGAAAGATTGAAGAGGGTTAGAAGATACAAATTTATTTTGTTTGTTCAATTTTATAATATGTTAAGTCTTTTTAATTTTATTGATGTTTATTAATTTTTTAGTATTTGTTTGTAGGTACTGTCTTATATATAATATATTATATTTGTCCCTTAAAAAAGATTTTAAAACTTTTATTTTAAAATTTTATTTTTTACAATTAAATGTGTAATATTAAATAAAAAATTCTCTCTTATATATTTCATATTCAAATTATAAATTATATGTATCTAGAAGACATATATTCCCCGTTTACAATGTCGAAAAAAGTCTTAAATGTGTACATCAATACGTTCTCGGTAGTGGCAAAGGAGAATTATTGGCCTTCCTATCAATGGGATATTGTTTGGCACAATGACCAGAAACAAATGTTGAACATCTCTTTTGATCAATGTTGAAAACTTGGCAGCGGAACTATAAGACTATTACTCAATACAAATGATATTAATTAATTACAATTTTATTTACTAAAGCTATGAGTTATCATTTTTAATGAAATTTATGGTTCTATTAATAATTATGATTGCATATATAAATGTATAATTGATGCACATATTTTACATAGTTGTAGTATACAATTTAGTCGTAGATCTTATTTTTTTCTCCAAACACTTCTTATATGGTACATATATACTTTTTTATTTTGTATTATCTCTTAAATGGTTCTTAGTTTTTAATTTTATATTGTAATTTTTATTTTATTTTCTTATTTATCACATATTTAAACTAATATTATATTTATGTTACAGATTAAAGACTCAACTTACTCTACTATATTTTTTACCAAAATATTTATCTATAATGTATTGTAATCATTTTTTTATAAATTATTGATAATTATTTAATGTTTAAAAGGGAATCAATTACAAACAGATAACATCCACTAAGTTGATTAAATTCAACCGTCCAATATTAGCGGTAGGTTTGTGGTCTTCTTCAACAATCAAAGATTAAATTAATTAGGATTGGAAAGTCTGAATTACTCATTTGTGCCGATCGCACATTTGCTCTCCCAGGATGTATTAGAGGTTAACATCCTTAGAGTTATTTGTGTTTTATTTTTCTCTGAGTTTAGGTCCTCATCTATGAATTTGAATGATTGGTTTTTATGATGTAACTTATGATTTGTAAAATGGTACGGAAAATATTATAGTGTTAATCTTTTTCTTTTTGTAATTGCAGTACATATGTATTAAGTCATCGATACAACTCCTTAAATTATAAGATTTTTATAATATTTTTTAACAATAATCTTTAAGAGAAATGTGTATTTGATTTATAATTATTTATTTAATTATTGGAGATCTTCAATAAACAAAAATAGTGTGAAAAAAAAATCTACTTTTCATTGAAACTCTCTCCATTATTCATGCATTATTATTAATGATTTTGGAGGTACCATTTATACTTCACTTGAAACAGAACTTTGGGTCATCTGGAATATGAAAGACATCTTATTTGAAAACACTAAAAAGGTCACTCGGAATATAAAAGACATCTTATTTGAAAACACTAAGTTATCCACATCCTCCGTGAAGACAAATCAAATTGCATATTTCATGGTAAAAATCGCTTCCACTAACAACGATCTCCTGATTCACATCATTTTTATGTTTATAGTTTTTTATCTCTCTTTTTTAATTATAATAAATAAAATAATTAATTTTTGTTACACATCATTCTAATAATATTGGGTTTTAATATGAGTAATAGGCATGGTTTCTATTTTATTTTATACATCAATTGAATCCTATAAATTATATTATTTTTATTTGTATTATTATTTTTTTAATTTTAATTTTAATTTGTATTAATATGATAATAATTATTAACTATCTCTAAATATCCTTTAAAATTAAATAATTATTTACGAAAAATAAAATTGTAAAATAAAATTTAGTTGTAAATTATAATTGATTTAGTTTTAAGTTACTAAACTATTTAAGAGTTACGTAATGATAAAGTATTTTATTTATTATAATATTCAAGTAATATGTACCATAAATAATTAATTTATTTTGTTAAATGGAAGAGAAATATGAGGACTAATTTAAATTTTTTATCATAAAATTATATTTAAGAATCTAAATATTACTATTTAATAATAAATTTTAGAATCATCAATGTCTATAAAATTGGGAAAAAAACTCTTTAATATTTCATTTTAATTTTCATAATTATTTTTTCTTTAATTTAATTATTGATGTGAATATAATTAATTTATTGAGATGATTATATAAAGTTTTTCAATTGATTAATGATATACATTTCCCCATAATAAATAATAGCTTTCTATATTCCATTAAATAACCAATCCATTAATCAAGTCACAACATATTTCTTCCACTATAATAAATAAATAAATCATGAAAATATGAATCAATATGGTAAGATATAATATAATTTCAAATAATTAATTTTTTTAGAGAATATATAATTAAAACTTTTTTGGACTTGACATTGAATAAAAAATTCTTAGGTTTTATAAATTATAGATTAAACACTAAATTGAAATTTACATTGATTGACTCTTATATTTATTATGAATTTAATGATTAATCACAAATAATACATACACATAATTTTATATAACATTTATTTTATAATATTGTATTATTCACATGAATATGACATATCTTTCTAATTTGAAAATATAATTAAAAAATTTTATGTATAGTTTATTAGCATATTTCATACTATAAAATTTTATTTTGTATTTAATATAATTTTAAAGTATGTTTAATCATATTATTATAATTAACTATACTTAATAAATATATTATTTGATTTTAATAAAATTCAGGTAAAAATTATAATAAAATCCGTGCAACGCACGGGCCAAAAATCTAGTTTAGTGTAAATATAAAGGCATATAAAGAATATATAAGTATTTTTTATGCAATTATTTTGGAAAAGTTATTGATGTTTGGCCTAAGAAAATACTTTAACAACTGTATTTTGCAACCACTACGCCAAAATTGGCTTTTAAAAGCGCACCTACAACAGCGCTTATTCACAAAAGCGCTTTCGTAGGTTTGGTTAAAAACAAAATAAAAAAACACGCTAGAAAAGCGCTCTTAAAGGGGGGGCAATGAAAGCGCTTTTCAAAAGCGCTCTTATAGGAGGTGGGTATGAAAGCGCTTTCCAAAAGCGCTCTTAAAGGGTGGGGTATGACAGCGCTTTTCAAAAGCGCTCTTATAGGGGTCTTATAGGGGGTGGATATGAAAGCGCTTTTGAAAGCGCTCTTAAAGGGGGGGGGGGGGTTACGAAAGCGCTTTTAAAGAGAAAGCGCTGGTATAGAGTGGCCTATGAAAGCGCTTCTGAAAAGCGCTCTTGTAGCCCTCATTAAATATTTTTAAAACTAAAACACGCTCTTTTATTTTAATTTCCAGAAACATTCTGAAAGTTCTTCTTCTTCCTCTCACGCTATTACTGTTCTTCCGTCTAAACCACTCACCCTCTAAACCACTCACCCTCACGTCTGAACCACTCACCGTCCGTCTCAACCACTCTCCGTCGTCTTCTCACCTTCAGGCCACCGCCGCCGCCGCCGCTGCCGCCGCCGTTTTGTGGGTGGGATTTTAGGGTTTTCTTGGTCAAAATCAACATCTTCTTGCTGCTTCTGTTCAGGTAAAATCTTTCCACTATTTAGTAGAACTTGTAATTGCAAATGAAATTTCTGGTTTGGTTATGAGTAGATTCTTTAGTAAATATATCTTGGTTTATGCAAACAACTCCAACCACAATGACCCTTTCATCCATACACTGCAAATTCAATTATTTTAGCTTTGGATGTATTGTTTTTAGTTTCATCTTAATCAATCTCTGGTGCACTTCTGGTGGTGATAATTTAATCCATTGTTTATAAAAAAAAAATATTTTAGCTTTTGATATATTGTTTTTGGTTTCATCTTCATCAATTTTTCCTTTGTGTCTCTTTATAATTTGATGGGCATGGTATTTTGAAACGTAGACTATTTGTTTTTATGAGTGGATTTTTTTTTTATGCTGAACAAACATTGTTGGTAATCTTAATTTTGGCAAGTGAAACATGAATCTAAACAAATAGTACAAACATTGTTGATAATCTTAAAATTTAAAATGATGAGATAATATTCTATTTATGTTTTAAAAATGTTCAAATTACATAAAGACGAAAAATGATTCATTGTAGCTATTTCATAGCATTAAAATCGTAGAAATAGTTATATTTAAAAAAAATTAATATACTTATTTGTTTTTAAGATGTTAAGTAGTTGGTGCAAAAAAGAAAAACTATCTCTTGAATTTTACTATTTAAAAAAAATTAATATACTTATTTGTTTATAGTTCTATTTAATATCAATTTAGTGTCTCTCAACCAGTTTTTTGGTTTGTGGACTTATATTACCTTGAAATAAGGTAATGTCTTCTTTAAGAAATCGGGTATTCTGATTAGGTATTCTATTATGATGATAGCTATTTATTATCTTGACAGAATTCCTTAGTACCTGATAGAGAAACCAAGAAGCATTTGTTTAGCTTAATTAAGTCATGGATAAGACATGGATGAGATCAAACCGATTGTCGAAAGAGTACGAGAAAGGGGTATGGGAATTCGTTGAGTTTGCGGTTAAGCACTCCGAAGACCCGCTTCGAATGCCGTGTCCTTGCTTGGGTTGCTGTTATGGGGATAAGGTTGACGGGAAACAGTTGGGATCCCATTTACTACGGTTTGGAATTGATAGAAGTTATACATGTTGGACAATGCATGGTGAGAAAAGTAACGGGAATGCTGGGTCGAGTTGTAATAGGAAGTATGCTTCAAACGACGATTGCACAGACACATACGATTGCGATCGAGTCGAAGAGATTGCAGAAGCGCTTGAAGAAGATCTTGCGGATTGTCCCAAAATGTTTGAGAGGTTGGTAAGCGATGCAGAGAAACCGTTGTATGATGGTTGTTCAAAATTCACAAGATTGTCTGCGGTGTTAAAGTTGTACAACTTAAAGGCGGACAATGGATGGTCGGATAAAAGTTTCACAGAGTTATTAGCCCTTATGAAAGATATGCTACCAGAGGATAATGTTCTTCCCAATCGAACGTATGAAGCCAAAAAGATGTTGTCCTCTATTGGCATGAGCTATGATAAGATACATGCATGTCCAAACGATTGCGTTTTGTTTCGAAACGAGTATGCAGCGTTGAATGAGTGTCCTAAATGTGGTGCCCCTCGATATAAGAAAAAGTTGTCTCCTGCTAAAGTCTTATGGTATTTTCCTATAATTCCGAGATTTAGACGCAAGTATCGTAGTGAGACCGATTCAAGACACTTGACTTGGCATGCAGATGAAAGAATTATTGATGGAAAGTTGCGACATCCGGCAGACTCACCACAATGGATGAAAGTTGATACTGAATATCCTGAATTTGGAAAAGAAGCAAGAAACCTTCGGTTGTCATTGTCTACTGATGGAATGAACCCGCATGGTATTCAAAGTATCTCGCATAGCACATGGCCTGTGATTCTTATGATCTATAACCTACCTTCGTGGCTATGTATGAAGCGTAAGTACATGATGTTATCAATGCTAATTTCTGGGCCTAAACAACCAGGGAATGACATAGACGTATACTTGGCACCGTTAATCGAAGATTTAAAGTTTTTGTGGGACAACGGTGTGGAGGTTTACGATGGGTATAGGAAGGAAAGTTTCAACTTGAGGGCGATGTTGTTTGGAACAATTAATGATTTTCCAGCATACGAAAATTTATCCGGGTACAGCAATAAAGGTCAAAAGGTGTGTCCCGTTTGTGAAGATGAAACCGATACGACACGATTGGATCTTTGTCAGAAGAATGTCTTTCTCGGTCATCGTAGATTCTTAAATTCTAATCATCACTACCGTGGGTGGAGAAAAGCATTCAACGGAAAGGCCGAACATGGTACAGCCCCGCCTTTTTTGTCAGGTGATCACAAGCGCTGTTAAAGCCCAAAAAAAGCGCTCTTGTAGCTGTTCCGTGTTGTAGTGAACCCATATTAAATAAAAATATATATTTAAAACAAAATTAGACAATCACTAACCTTTTCACAAATAAAATTAATCAATCAAGTATGCTTTAAAACAAAATTAGACAATCACTAACCTTTTACACAAATAAAATTAAGCAATCAAGTATGCTTTAAAACAAAATTAGACAATCAGTAACCTTTTGCATATCTAACATAATTGTCACGTGCTTATCTTGCCATTCAAGAATAGACTGCAATGTATTATCCAACAAAGTGAGAAAAAACATTCATGAGTCCTTACGTTCAACTTCAACAACATGAAAGGAAACTGAAAACATGCATTTGTTTCCATAAATTATCACTGCTGATAGTAATACTTCCCCATATGATCCTTTAAGATGACACCTATCAATTCCAAAGCAAGGTCTACAACCTTTCACAAATCCAATTTTCATTGAATTTAAGCAAACAAAAAACCTTTTAAATATAGGTTTTTTGTTGATTCTTGGTTATAACTTAAGTTTTATTATAGATCCATGATTTGTCTCCAAATCATGGTTGGCCCAAGATGGCAAGTTATTATATGAAAGTGCATGAAACTCTTAAGTGTCTTATCTCACTGTTTTTCTTGCACGATAAAGTTGACCTACATTAGTTGGCTTATACCATGGTTATCCAATAGTTCTTGTTTCATACCCACATAACTCATATTTGGATCAGCCTTTAACTTTCTTTATAACTTCCTTGCAACCCAAGTAGATGTAGCATTTGAGTTTTTTGTTGTCCATATGCAACAATGATGTGGATTTTATGATTTAATCTTATATGTTAACCTATCTGGTGCAGGAGATGCATGAATGTGCCAACAACAACCATCAACATCATACCCTCGTTTTCATTTTTATCCTCTTAATCTCAAACCCCTCTTGTATAACAAAATCTTTAAGAGTAGTTCTAAACTCATTCACATCACTAAATAATAGACCAACTTCTAGTCACACTTTTCCATCAAACTCGGGAGCAAATATCTTTCCTTTCAAGCATCTATCAGAATAAATTGACACTTTATCTTCGTCAGAATTTTCAAAAACAATAAGATCATGTTTTTCTTCATAATCACTAAGTTCGTCAATATTAATCTCATTATGCCTTTTTTTCATAATCACTCACTCTCTATTTCTTATTGGACTCATTTATTATAATAGCAGAGAGCTCATGATTAACTAATGATATTGCATAAACATGAATACAACTTCACATGCTATAAAGTTTGAACATATCAAGAATATGAGAATCATTTTCGATGAGGATTTTTGACTTACTAGTGGGATGACAAAAAAAATGGAAAAAGGTAAGTCTTTTTATTCAATCCATCGTCGATAGCCAACCCTCTAATATCATAAACTAAATCAAAATATGAGTAACGATCGGGATCAATGTTCAACAATGAAATACTTCGTTCTTCACCAAAATGTACCAATAAATGCACACATCCTATGTTTTGTGTATCATAGCCACTGTTCTCCATCTACACTACTGCGAAAAAAGCATTTAACAAAGGTTGGAAAAGAAATATAATCACACGGGACTAGATGTTGTTATGCAGCGTATGGTAGTATGTATGATATTTTCAATAACGGTTCAGTGACCGTCGTAGTAAACAGGAAAGTGCGCACTCTTTAACAACGATTATTCCTAATAACCATTGTGATATTATATGTGAATAAATATCAATCGTATCATACTAGAATCAACACTACACTATTTTTGAATTGTTATCAAAACTTGTATTATAAGTAACTAAATTTGAACAGCCCGAGGTATGCAATCTTTCCAACTTCGAAAGAGAATAGAGAGCGTATAGAATTAAAGAAACAATAATGAACATACTTAGTTTTTAAACTTCCAAGAGAAGAAGATGGATAATCAGAAGGAACATTATAAAAGTGGAAGAATCAAAACACAAAAACAACTTCATTCAAAGGAATCAACATGTGTTATCCTGCTCAAGCTACCAACAATGTTAAGAATCCAAGTGTTATTAAAGAGGATGTTGTGGTTCAAAACTAGTATGAGCCTCAAGATGTTGTTGTAGATGGTGTTGTGGTGCAAAACCAACATCAGATTCAAGATGTTGCTGAAGAGGGTGCTTTGTTTAGACTAATAAGAGCTCTCAGGGTGAGGAGAAGAAGAATAAGAAAAAGAAAAGGAAAAAGAAAAAGAAAAAGAAAAAGAAGAAGGTTGAGTCAAATAATTATTATTTTTTATTCTGATGATGATGAGGCCGACTATGATTGGTCTAATTTTATCTCACCGAGAGAGTTTAGATATGATTATGGTTTTTGATTATGTAATGAAAGTTAATGTTATGAAGTTTTAATCTTTCTGTTTAAATGTGTTAAGGTTATCAACTTAAACTATCAGCTTTAACTACAAATTAGATAAACTAACAAACAGATAATTGTAATTGAAAATTCAACAGTTTGCGATGAACTTACTCGTGAGAAACTGTCTTTTATTTACATTCTTGTCAAGTTCACTGCATATTTAACAGAGTAAATATTAAACATAAAGCAGATAAGAATCAGTATAAAATTTTCAAATTTCAAACTCTACTTCAACCATTACATTTCATAACGAAGTAAGTATTAAACATGAAGGAGATAAGAAAACACAACAACTTCAAATTTCCAGAAAATCTCTCTAACTTCAGTTTTTTCTTCAAATTCTTGTTCTTCTTTTTTAATCTTCATACATAACCTTCAAATAGCTCACAACTTCCAACTCTGACTTCATATTACTCTCATCTTCATTTCCCAATTTTTTTCTCATTTCTTCATCCCATATGAACAAATTACATGTTTCATCACTCCTCACAAATGGGCATCTCCAAAAAAAGTCTTCCTTTATTATGTTCCTTATTGCATTGGTACGAAACCATACGACTATCACAACCACAGAAATTTTCAGATCTAGATTTTACAGTGGAAGAAGACATAATAAAACCTTTGGATGAGTTTATCTTCAAATGCGACATTTGAAACGAAACTGAATAACAACAATGAGTATGTGTGTTCTTATCTTCTTTCCGACGATGTCGACGCCATTGGTGTTCGGGTTTGTTTCTTTTTTCAGTGGAAAAATGGATACTTAGTGTTTAACATATATAAAGAAGCGACAATGTGTAACAACGGTTTTATAAAGGAGCCGTAGTGATATACCTAATATTTTTTAATTAAATATAAATAAAATTGAATAGACGTGCATTAACGTAAAATGAATTAACTATTTGAGGAATTTGAGGATCGAACCCAAGAAAGATGGGTTATATCACCATGGTTAGGTAATTAACCGTAATTATAACCTTAAAATTTTTAATAAAAAATAATTTTTAGCGCATGAGTTTAGAAGTGTCACCACGGTTATAGGGCGAACTGTGGTGACTTTAGCGTTGTTGTTTTCGTGTTTTGTAGCAGTTCTATAATAACATAATCACATTAAAAATTGAGTAAATATTGTTCATAACCATTTTAAATCAAAATAAAATATGAACAATCAATATAAACACACCTGATTATAACACTTGCGACGACGAGAATAGTGATAATGTGTGTAATGTAATAAGGGTGACACGTCAACAATATGTCAACACAATAATGTCTACGACAAGAATGCAAACGCACAAAAAAGAACTATAACTTGTTCGACAATACCGGTGAAACGTATAGCATGAACGAGGACATGTACACTAATAACAGCAACACCAGAGACACGTACGACAATATCGGTGACAGGTACAAAAATATCGGTGACACATACACTAATGATGGTGCAAGAACCAGCAAAAATATTGATGAGTGTTGACAGAAAAAATCAGAGTCGGTTGATGAGTTAAAGAGAAAGAGGAAAAAGATGAGTTAGAGTGAAAGAGGAAGATGATGAGCCAGTGAGAACGAGAAATTTATTTATATTATTTTTAGAGGGAATATAAAAAGGTTTTAATTAATAATACTTCAATTCTAATATTTCTATTTAATTAATAATATTTTAATCCCAACGTATCTATTTTAACGAAACTTCATAGAATAAACTGCAGTGAAGGTATGTGATGTTTGGAAAAAATAGAGGGGAGGTTATATTTGTTTTAATATAACTTAGGGGAGGTTATTATAATTTTCTCTACTTAAATATTGATTAGGTTATTTTGAATTTTAAGTTGTCATACAAATGATTTAGCGATGTTAAATTTTAAAAGACATATTTTTCTAATAGTTTTCAAAGCACATTTTAAAAATTCAAGCTTAGATAAAACTTATGTCACCATGAAGATGTGGTTCCATTAATATAATTTAAAAAATTAAAAAGAACCGAGATAATAAAGTACTAAAAATACTCCAACCCCAACACATATACTAAGATGTAAAAGCTACCTAAACCAACCGATAACAACGTCATAATAAAAACAAAAACTACTGCTAAGAGAGAAAAACTCTTGCCTCTACCTAACCCCAAAAGAATTTGAAAACCCCTAAAACAAACTACGGAATAAACTACGGTTTACCCAAACACTTAAGAACTGTATACCAAACAAAGGAAATGACATCATAAAGAACAAACAAGTGATCTATTGACTCCTCTAGGCCCAGACAGATACAATACACCCCACACCAGTCCACCTGAATGATACTGGACCTACTAAGATTTTGTCTAGTAAATAGTCTATCTTGCAACAAAAATCCAAGAGTAAAAAACAAATTTGAAAGGCACCTGTTCTGGACTGGGCCGGAACAGGTCCAATTGGACTAAGAGACCCAAATCTTTCTTAGCCTAAGGGAGATACCTCCTCGTCAGACATGACCGTCCGACAGGCATAGGCGATGTGCCCTTCAGCTGATCGACGCCACTAGCCCTCGGTCGGGCAGGACTGGGTCCGAGCAAAGCCACATGCCTGACCCCGAGCAGGTGCTCCCCGCGAGCACCACTATTTACCTCCTTCGCCGAAGAACCTCCTCCTCATAGGGTTTCTTCTCCAACCCTTAGAATAAAGTGGAGTCCATGCATCCCTAAAAGACCGCGTTTTCCCTTAAACTTCTGAGTGGTTGACCTAGGATGGAGACCACATGCTGGTCTCCACTATTAACGTAGAGTCCTGGCAGTCTCTGAATTGGGCCTAGAAATCCAGTCCAATAGCGAGATCTTGGCCCAACGCTGGGGGCTATAAATACCCTCTTTCATTAGAGGGTCAGGTAATATAATTCATTCTCTCTTTTACATTGTATTTGTGCTCTGATTTCTCTCTCTCTCTCTCTCTTCTCACTTTGGCATCGGAGTACCTTGCTGGTACACCCCCCAGTTCACAAGATCCAGTTCATTGCAGGCCACGAAGATCCATCTGATCAGATACGATTAGCGCCAAACTCTTCTAAATCCTAACTAACCTCTAAATAACTCTAGTCGATCAACTGTCTACCCCAGCAGTAGAGTATGAGAGGGAATTATAAACCAACCTCACAAAGAACCCTGCCAAAGGATCAGGTGACCAAGCCTAAACATCCTCTTTATCCTACTTAACCAGTCTATCAATGAATGAGAGTAAGACTCCTAAAATCTTTTCCTTTCAAGCACACAACTTATGCCTCCACCTAAACTCCAAAACCCAAACCCCTCCCATTGAAGCCCCCAACCTACACACCTCAAGAGACTTCTTCTCAGAGATAAGAAACTATCTCTCAAAAGGAATACATAAATTTTTGTAACTCATTCCCAACCACCTTACAAATACAAAAGGAAGACCACTCAAATGACTCCCCTACCTTGGAACTAAGAAGATAAATATACCTCCATCAATGTGACCTAACTATCGAGGAACAATACCTCTAAAAAAGTATCTCCCTCCATAATGAAGGTTCATATTCCAAAATCCTTAAATGCCACTTACTAAGCAAGGCCAAATTCAATTTCCTCAGATCCTTCGCTTCTAAACCTCCACAATTTTTAGCTTTACACACATTTGTTGGTTACATGGAAATGAGATGTTGCCTACTTCTAGACGTGATATCAAATATTCTCTTTACAAGGAAGTTCAATCACAGTCACCTGCTAAAACAAGATGTCAGGTTCATATGGCTTCTATTGAGAAATGTCCAAACAAATTGGGTTGGTGGTGTAATTTAGAATATGATTGAATTCTAAAGGAATATAGCATGGTTAACCTAAGGTGATTTAATTACAAAAATTGTTTTATATGTTAGAGCTGATGTTGAAGGGGGAATGTGTTACAAGTAAATCAATGATTGGTCATCCCAAACTAAATTAAATGAAGACAGTGAAAAAAGATGATGTAAGAGTCTACCTTTTGAATCTTCCTACTTCTCCAACTTATTATGCTTCTCAATGGTAATAAGAGGATAATTTAGAAGAATTTGACTTTCAAATGCCTCCACGACCTCCTTTTGAAAAAAATTCTAATTCACAAGAGAACAATTGACTTCTCTTTGATCCCTCTAGGATTCTCTCTCATCAGACCTTTATGATCAATTTTATCTCTGATCATTTGGATGATATGGGGATCGTTGTTCTACCTCTTTTCAAGGTGGTGATATTCATATGGATAGTGATTTTGATGGTGGTGCAGAATAATGGTATTATGTAAAAAAAGTTATGATTTTATTATTGTGTTCTAATTTTGTTGTTTACTTTTTAATAATGCAATCTTTCCTTCATCTATCATTATTTTGTCTTGTCATATATTAAATTTTCATGTTCTATGTGCTTCTTCTATATATTCATTTTTGTGTTTTCTCTCGGTTTTTGATAATGTCAAAGGATAACAAGAATACTTTCAGGGGAACTATACTCTCTATACTTGTTACAAGGAGTTAACAATACATTTTCTCTTCTTTTTAAACTCTATTCTAATCTACCTCCACGAGAGATGTTTTCTCATAATAAAAAAAGGGATAATATAATTCTATGGGCCTAGCAGGTTTAACAGATTTTGATAATGATAAATGTGATAAAAGTAAGATATCATAAACACCATCAAATGAAGAAGAAATATTTAATTGAATCAAAATCGATAAGTTTATGATGTTCAACTTAAAAGAATCAAATGCTAAAGAACAACATCAAGAAACATATTTATCTGCTAAAATCTCGCCATTTAATTATGTGTTCAAGTGTTTTATCTTTCTATAATTAATAATTATAAAATTGATTATGTTACTCTCACAATCACATTATTAAATACATATGCACATTCACTAAACTCATTTTTTCAAAACATCATCTATTTTCAAAACCTCTCTTAAAAATCACATTGGATTTGGTCAAATCATTTTAAACTGAATCATAATCGATTAGGAAGTGTTTATAATCGATTATGTAGTTAAACTAAGCATGTAATCTATTATGGAACTTGTGTAAACAAATATGAGATTGACTTTGCTTAGTAATCAATTATGCTTTTGATCCAACAAATTTTTTCTTATTTGTTAGGTCATAATTGATTATGTTTGTAACCTAATCGTTTTAGGACCAGATATAAGCCTTCCAAAATCTCCTTTTTCATCTAAATTATTTACTATAAACGGAGGTCTTGTGTTCATCTGAAAACACACAAGTATTCTGAAAAAGCACTTTGTTCGTTAATCTTACCTTACTTTAAAGGGAGAAGGCTTAATTGCAACTTTGGTCCCCCTATTTTATCATTTTTTTGATTTTGGTCCCTCTACTTTAAAAACCACGATTTTGATCCCTTTTTTAAGTTTTGTGTTGGATTTTAGTCCCCTCTCCAATTTGAAACTTATATTTAATGATGTGGCACTTAGTTTGCTGATGTGTCAGTGCCATGTCATTTAAAATTAATCCAATTCATCTTTTTAATTTAATATATACGTTAATGTTTTTTTATTTGTAAATATTCAAAAATATTAATTTAATATCATTATATTAAAAATAGAAGGATAGTAATTCATATTCTAATTAAATTTCATTAATATTTCATTATCAATAGTCAATTTCTTCTCATCTTTAAACCCTTTACTTCACCACCATCAACTTCAAGGACAACTTTTGATGCAGAGATTACTTATTCTCTTCAATTCTTAGTTCTTCCAATAACATGAATCAAACTCTCACTAACATTTGTCATTCCAATTTTCTCCATCACGGTCTTCACCCTCTCATCTTCACTAATTAAACTCCCTCTCATCTTTACAAACCATACTCCTCAAAGTCTCACTGTACCAACACCTAAACCACCTCCTCCATTGTCGTCGAAAAAGACATCAAGAGGTGTTTGAACCTATTTCTAAAATGTATTTCACATAAGTGTAGATGAACAAAAGTTGAGGCTTTACACCATGTTAAGTAAAAAGGGTTTTGAGATATGGGTTTGTTTTATCACTCGGAAATTTTTTACAGTGAAATGCAACACAAACGAACACCTCAAGTCCATCTAAATCCTTCTCAAACTCTCCTTGATTTTTTCATTCCCACTGAATCCTTCTAAAAAAAATTCCAATTTTCAAAAACCCTCTCTAATTTTTCTGGATTTTGTTCATGCATTTCTAGGTTAGGATGGAAGTCATGTTTTTGTTCTACTGTTATTTATAATTATGTTTGAGATCTATGAGATTTTTTTAAGGTGTGATTTTTGGGGTTAATACTACTGTGATTGTTTTGAGGTCTATGAAATTTTTGAAGGTGTAATTTTTTGATTCAATACTAATGTAATTGTTTTGAGATCTATGAGTTTGTTTTGGTCTATTGTGATTTCTGGGTTTAATACATTTCTGGGTTTATTTATAACTACATATACAGAAATATACAAAAAAGAAAATGTAACACCACAAAATTATATTCCAGCCACTCACAATATCAATAATTCAAATGAGAATTATAAAGATACAATTCAAATAATTGGTCCACTAAGATTAATTAAGATTTAGGAATGAATTGATGTTAGAAATATATGAGTTTTACAATTGATGTTAGAAATATATGAGTTTATGCAAATAGAAGATGAAAAGAAAATTTATGATTGGTGAACGTAGAAGATAAAGATCAAAATATTTGGAATAAAAAATAAGATTTAGGAAAATGAAGATTAAAAATCTGAATTATTAGGTTATTGGCTTAATCATTCTATTGTTATATAATTATATTAGTTTAATATTTTTGAAAATTTATAAAAAAACATTAACATATATATTAAATTAAAAAAAACGAATTCGATTGATTTTTAAATGACTTGGCACTGACACATCAGCAAACTAAGTGCCACATCATTAAATATAAATTCTAAATTGGGGAGGGGACCAAAATCCAATACAAAACTTAAAAAAGGGATCAAAATCGTAGTTTTTAAAGTGGAGGGACCAAAACCAAGAAAATGATAAAATAGGAGGACCAAAGTTGCAATTAAGCCAAGGGAGAATTAATCACGATCTCCTAAACAATAAGGGATTGACTGCCCACTCCCACGCTTCTATAAGTGTTTTCCACTTCTTGGAAGCTTGAGATTCAAGCCCAATGACTTCTATAAATACCTCAACCTTAAAATTATGGAGGGATCCAATTCATAACACAGAATATAGACAAAACTTCTCACCTCTCTACGAGAATAAGCTTTAGCCTTAAAACAAATCCTAAAATTTTTTAAAAGCCCTTAATCACTAAATTTTTCATGTAAGAGAAAACTGACATTTAATTATATATATAAAAAAAATACAAATAAACCCTAAATATATGAATTAAATGGATGGTTTATTGGTTTCATTTACATCTAATCTACCATCTTTCTATTTGACTAATAAAATAATAAATACAGTCACAGAAACTGAGTTACGAGTCGAACCGATCGCCATCCATGGCGTCTTCACTATCACCTCTTCAGGTGAACATGGAACTCCATTTCAAAAACCGTGAAAACCTTCTCAATTCCCTCCGCCAACACCTCTCCCAATCTTCTCTTCCTCTTCACGGCTTCGTCGTCCTTCAAGGCGGCGACGAACAAACTCGTTACGACACCGATCACCTCGAACTCTTCAGGTACCTTTCTTTTCCCCTTCAATTCTCAATCATTTCAATTTTTCAATGTTATTGACGCTAACACTAATTGCAGACAAGAGAGTTACTTCGCTTATTTGTTTGGAGTTAAAGAACCTGGCTTTTATGGAGCTATTGTTCGTATTCTTATTCTTATACTTTCAAATTTCAATTTTTTTAGGGTTTGTTTGGATTGATGGAATTGGATGGAGCGGAGCGGAATAAAATGATATTCCGTTGTTTGGATAATTTAAAAAC
Organism: Vicia villosa; assembly: GCF_029867415.1. Classification (NCBI taxonomy): domain Eukaryota; kingdom Viridiplantae; phylum Streptophyta; class Magnoliopsida; order Fabales; family Fabaceae; genus Vicia; species Vicia villosa. The sequence goes on along the minus strand of NC_081184.1, from coordinate 167,571,344 downwards.
GGATGGAGCGGAAAGGAGTGGTATGGATTCCATTCCATTCCATCACTTACCACCATATTCCTTCCCCTCCGATTTGGGCGGAATGAATAATTTGTCTTATTCCGTTCTAAATTTTCCAAACAATGGAATGGTACATTCGTTCCGCTCCGTTCCACTCCGCTCCATCCCACTCCGCTCCATCCCACTCCGCTCCATTCATTTCGTGATATCCAAACATACCCTTATGATTTATATCATTACAATCTTATTGGGTTATTGAAATTATGAATTTTTTTGTTAATTTATGTATGCATGTAATTGTATTTTTTTTAAGGATGTTGCAAGTGGGGATTCTATCCTATTTGCTCCTAGGTTGCCTGATGAGTATGCTGTTTGGATGGGAAAGATCAAATCAGTTTCCCATTTTAAGGTGATTACTTCAATAATGAATTTTTTATTTTGATGCATTTTCATGTCATTTATATGCTCCTAGCACGGACACCTCGTAAAAAAGACATGTCGGTGTCCGAAATTGACTCTGACATTTATGTGAGTGTCATGTTTCTGGTTTTTGTGCTTCATAGTTTATATGTTTGATGGTGCATTCACATTTATGTATGTATCCGCATGTTGCAGGAACATTACAAAGTTACCACTGTCTGCTTTACCGATGAGATTGCGACTGTTTTGCAACAAAAATACCAAGGATCAGGGAAACCCTTGCTCTTTCTTTTGCATGGTCTTAACACAGATAGTAATAATTTTGCTAAACCTGCGGAATTTCAGGTTCTTAGTTCTTATCATTTCTATCATTATTCATTAGTTTTTTTTCTATTCAGCTAAGCATTTCTTTAACCTTTAAAACTGTGTATTATTTATGACAATGTTATCAAATAACAGCTATAGCGGTGCTATAGTGCTATAGTATAGCAATTTTTTAAGAATCCACCTTTGTTCTGTGATGCGCAGTTTAGTACAAATTGTTTCCAAAAAGTGACTAATACTATAGCATTGTAGAGTAGCGAAATTTGAACTGCTATTGCATTAAATATCAGCATTGTCAATCCTACTGTGTTATTTGTGATGAAATGTTATTCCTTACTAGCATCTCTCTTAGGGGAACTGGTGTTGTGTATTTATGATTTGAATAATTTTATAGGGCATTGACAAGTTTGATAAGGATCTGACGACTTTGCATCCTATATTGACTGAATGCCGTGTCATCAAGTCAGATCTGGAAATTGAACTTATTCAGTATGCCAATGATATAAGCTCTGAAGCTCATATTGAGGTAATAAGTCTTAACATGCCAAAGTTTTTTTTTTTTTTGTTTCTTTCTTTTTCTTCTCTGACATTTATGTGAAATATTCTTTGGAGGTATGTATGTAAGGGATATTAGGATGGTGTTAGAGGAAATCCACTTTATGTATTTTAATCTTGCAGTTTTGCTACTTTGGTTTTTATTATCATTAATTGTGTTAGTTTAATTTTTATCATCTTTATAATATGAATCTAATATATAAAACTAAGGAAAATAGTTGAATTGTGATGGCTTAATCTTTCATAGATGATAAGACTAATTAACATTACTGATATAAAATATAAAACAACAGCCAAAAAAGAGTTGCGGTATGGAAAAATATTCATTTCATGTTTCTTTTAATAATTATTCGAAAATACTAAGTAATACTTGCCTTTAGTTTGTTACCTTATATTTTCCATAGAAATTTGTAGTACTTAATTAGTCATGTTAGGAATATCCGGGTTCATACAGACTTATATACACTATCTGTTAGTAGATAGAAAAATCTATGATAATAATGAAGCGTGAAACTGTGAATGGCTGTATCCATATGTTTTGTAGAATGCTTACATTACAGATGCAATATATTATATACTACAATGAAACAGGTTATGAGAAAAGCTAAAGCGGGCATGAAGGAATATCAACTTGAAAGCATTTTTCTTCACCACACCTACATGTATGGTGGATGTCGGCATTGCTCTTATACATGTATTTGTGCTACTGGTGATAATAGGTATACATTTAACATTCCTAATAATGTGACCATATTTGTTACGATGAAGTTATGATTAGATATTTTGATTGGATAAAATTTTGCTCAATGGCCATTCTTATGAAATGTGAATTACTTGTTTGATATTTTTCTTCCTATTCAGACTTGTTTTGGCATTCACAACTTTATTATTAGCATTCTTAAAATGTTGTACTGTAAATTTGTGCTGCTGTGCTACCACACGACATATATAAAGTTAGTATCTTTCTTTTTTAAATAGTAACAACCTTCATCCCCGAGTGTTGTTTGCAATTTTGTACATCCGTTATATGATGCATAAGATTTTTATAGTCTTTTAATTTTAAATATAAGCACTCTCCATCACAAAAATGGGCTGGCTAACACACGTTTATTAATGCAGTGCTGTTCTACATTACGGCCATACAGCAGCTCCTAATGACAAGGTACATCATATAGTATTTTTTCCGTCCTTTGAATTTTAAGGCCATTGTCATTGCAACCAATATCCATATGGTTGATGATTGGCTATCATAATGCCGCTGAATTCTGTTCCTGCACCTTTCAAGATTGATGACTTTTCTAAGTTCTTTGGTCTGTTTCATTCCAAGGGTTTGGTATCGGCTGTATACCTATTAATAACTTTCTACATTGAAATTTTATCAATCTCATGCCCAGTCATTAGTATTTTTTCATCAGCGGGAAGAAACTAGTTTGTTCAGAAATATGGAAGAAAAAAAAACATAAATGAGCAATTCTTGAAAACAGAAAAGAAAACTATATCTGCTGACGTGGATATGACCAATCAACTTATTAAGTGTTGAAATTACATTTCACTTCATTTAGAAAGAGACAAATAAGATGAACTCTTAGCCTAAGTTGGATGGTCAGTGTTTATATACTTTTAGAGATAGGCACATTTTTAAAACATTGCTCTTTTGTAGACTTTGGAAGATGGAGACATGGCATTGCTTGATATGGGAGCTGAATACCACTTCTATGCGTCTGACATTACATGTTCTTACCCTGTGAGTCTTTTCCTTTAACATTCAAAAAGTAATTTAGGTCATTATACATGATTTATATGCTACACGCCTATTGCCATTTTGAGCTATGTGACCGAATCATCAGGCATCCACATGGTTCCTTTCTTTGCTCATTTGTTTATCATATTACTCTAATAATTATTACATGTATGCTTATCCATATGTCGTGTATGCGTGTGCGTCGGGTATTAGTAGATATAATTTATCATATTATCTACTTACTAGAATAATCTTTTTATGCTCGATTTTAACATTTTTATTTGGTGCAGATAAATGGAAAGTTTACCAGTGACCAATCTCTTATATATAATGTAAGTGCTTTCTATTGAAACCTCTTATGTCAAAGGAATAACAATTTGTAAGCTCTTTACTTAATATGCAAGCCGCACCAGTGTAAACAACTGCGGTGCGAATTCTCACAAAAACGGATGATAATTTCCTACAAAGGCTCAACAATTCTATAATTAATTTGCTTGTTAGGATGGCCCAGTTAATGAACCTTTCATATAGTTCAATTTCTTGGTTTTTTATAGCATTTCTTTCGTCATGTCTTTATTTTTTTACTTTCCATGTTCTGCAGGCTGTCCTTGATGCTCATGATGCTGTTATCTCTTCAATGAAACCTGGAGTAAGCTGGGTTGATATGCACATGTATGATTGGGTACCATTATTGCTCTTAGGTTGCTAAAATGTCATCTTCCATGCTTGGTTTCAAATTATAAAAGTTGGAAAAATATATAATTTCTAACTATATCAGTAATTTATTCCAGAGAAGATTCCTGAATCCTGACTATATAACTTAGTAGACGGACTGGAAAATAACAGATTTCTAGCCTTAGTAACTTTCACAAGTTCAGTCACAACTCACGAGTCTTTTTTAAATGTCATAGTTTCTACTCATTTCCTCTCTAATACTGCAGACTATCACATAAAGTGGTTCTGGAGTCACTGAAGAAGGGACACATTCTTGTCGGGTAACTTAAGTTGTATATTTTGTTTTATCACTTCCAGAGGCAAACTTGCATCTTAATAGGATTCGTATGATTGTTTTGGTAAATTGCGTGTTTGTTTATTGTGTTGGTGTAGCAATGTTGATGACACGATGGTTGCACGCTTGGGTCATGTTTTTATGCCGCACGGTCTGGGGCATTTACTTGGTTTAGATACACATGACCCTGGAGGCTACCCAGAGGTATTTTTGAATTTTTGTTGCAAACATTATATAAAAAATTGATTATAGGTTTTTAAGATTAAAAAGTGTCTTTTACATTATATAAAAAATTGATTATCTTAATTCCAATTTATTTTACAAAAACAACCAAGCCTCTTTTCAGCGGGCTCAAAACTATGAAACTAATTTCGTTACCGGTGCTTGTACGGGTTTTCTCCATAAATTTCCAAACCATCTAACTGTCAAATTCGTTTCATATAATCTCTCTAAAATGTTGGATTGTTTTGCAGGGCCTGGAAAGAAGAAAGGAACCTGGATTAAAAGCGTTGCGCACGGGCCGAAAGCTCCAGGAAGGAATGGTTTGTTTAAGTTTTTTCCATCAACAAAACCTTTTTCTAAGTAGTAATTAGAATGAAGCATCAACTTATTAGTTTGTGACTGTGTTAAGGTTTGTGATATATGTACCATGTTAAAAATGGCACAATTTGATGCACCCAAAACTCCCTAGTTTATTGTGTTTGATCAATTTTTCCTGATATTGAACCATCTATTGCAAGTAATTTTGTTCCTCGAGTCTTCCATGGAATGACATTTAACAATATTTTATGCACGGTATCACTGAAAATTAAAATCAAAGTGACTAAAAAATCAGAAGTAAGAACTTGATGAAAGCCTAACTTGTTTTTATGCTTTTAGGTTATCACAGTGGAGCCTGGATGCTACTTCATTGAAGCTTTGTTACTTCCAGCCATGAAAAATCCAGAAACTTCCAAGTTCTTTAACAAGGAAGTGATTAACAGATTTATCGGCTTTGGTGGAGTCCGAATTGAGAGTGATCTGGTATTTCCACTTGCTGAGCCTTATTAGAAATAAACTAGTTTATAGTTTATCATATCTACTCATTATGTAGCAAAAGTTGAAATTCATGTTTTTCTCTGCCATCATGTTGTGTCGGTGTTGGTGTCCAACACTGTCACAGACTAATACACGTCTTTTTCTGAGGTGTCGGTGCTAAAGAGATAAGAAGTGCTTTGCTATTCTGGATATGAGCTTTTCTGTTTATTTATTATTTCCTTTTTGATTTACTCAGCTTGTTACTGCTACTGGTTGCTACAATATGACAAAGTGTCCCAGAAAAATACAGGAGATTGAAGCAGTGATGGCAGGGGCACCATGGCCAGTCAAGAAGACATCTATTACTGTTGCAAATGGATTGGAAAGCAAAGCCTGACTTCAAGCATCTTTAGACCTGAAAAGCTGTTATTTTCATGTTTTTTATTTATATAAAAAGCTGTGTGAGAAAATAACTGTACCCTACACCTTTTCAATATTTCCTTTGGTGCTTCAATAAAAAGAAAAGAAAAGTTTAATGATGTAATCATAGAAACAACAATGAAAAATTGAATTGATTACTGCCTCCCATTCTTTTTAAGTATTGGTTTTTCGAATTTTTTGTTCATTCTTAATTATTGTTTTCAAAGTTAAAATAGCATTAAATATAATTTTATCATTGAAGCGATTTATCTATTACAATATGTGATGAAGCATTATTGAATAGACCAACTAGATATGCATTAAATTTTTATTGATTTGGAGAAGGAGTATTATAGAGTACGTAGAGAGGTTTTGTGGAAAGTTCTCTAGAAGAAAGGGGTCGGGATTTTCTATATTCGAATTATTTAAAATATGTATGAAGGGATATTTATTAGTGTGCGGATACAAGGTGAGATGGACGGTTTTTCTATTATAATATGTTTGCATCAAGGTTCAACTCGAAGTCTTTCCCTTTTTACTTAATGTTGGATGCACTCACGTAACACGGTGAAGAACTAACTCCGATATGCATGCTTTTTTTAGATGATTTAGTCCTTCTTGGAGAAGGAGGATTAAAATAAGAGGTTGAAGACTTAGAGATAAGCTTTAGCAACACATGGTGTTCGTCTAATTAGAAATGAGTATATGGAATGTAGGTTCAGCAAAAGGAGAAGTATTTCTAACTTAGAACTTAGAAGTGAACATTATAGACCATATCATTTCACAAGTTATGTAGTTTAAATATCTTGGGCCTGTAATACAAAACGATGGAGAAATAAAAGGGGTGTAAATTATCGAATTCAAGTTGAGTGCTTGAAATGGAGGAGAGCTTCATAAATTTTATATGATATAAAGGTACAATCAAGCAGAAGAGAAAATGTTATCAGACTATAAGACTACAGTAAGACTTACGGTATTGTACAGGACAAAATGTTTGACGGTTAAAAATCAACACGACAATAAAATAAGTGTTGCAGAAATGAGAATTACATTGGATGTGTACTAACACTAGACAATAAGATGAGAAATGACATTAGATAGTGTAAATTAACTTAAAATGAAAATTAAAGATGAACAGGTGTAATCAGATACTACTGTAGTACATCCTTATAAAATTGATGATACCAATATAGAATAGAGATGTTTGATGATTGTGCATTGCACTGTCCCTAACTCCAATGAAAGTTGATAAAGTGAATCATGACAGATTCTTTTGTAAGTGGTCAGAGTCCAAATGTTTTTCATGTCTTGGACTTTTCCTTTTGATTGGAATGAATAGGAATCATGCAAAAGTAGTATATGATTGCTCCCTGTCAATCTTGTCTTGAGTACATCTCTGCTGTGAAGCAGAATCACTACACTTACCAACACTGTTAACCTCATTTGAGATCAACAAGTTTTCATTCTTAGTTTTTGCTAATTTTTATAAACAAACTCATGTTAACCATTGACAATTTGTCACAACAAAAAAATATAAAACTTGTTGGGCATGATCCCCATCAAATCTGAGTTTGCTTCAATCCCAAGTAACAGAAGATTGATATGTTAAGATCCTGCTGGTATGAACCAAACCAAATATAATCATTTCACATAGAAGCAACATCCACATGTTAACAATGTGCATCTTAAAATAAAAACCATATTAAAGGGTCAATGATTGATGGTTGCCATAAATATTATAAATATAGATAGAGTCCAATTGGATTTACAGATACATACACCTCAATGATTCCTTTATTCAACAACACACTACAAATTAATCAAAGGCAACTCAACTCATCTCAACTCCTTCCTATATTATTAATATATATATTTCATGTATTCTCTCCATTCTCCTTTATCTACACCCCCTCTTTTCTTTCTCTATCTCTCTCTCTCTTAAAACAATTAAAAAATGTGAACAAAGGAAAAACTGGTTTCAATTACAAAAGTCAAAAGTGTGTTTCCTCTTCTGATATGGTATCAAACATCGAGAGAGACACGCGTCTTTATTGGCTTTAGTTTTAATCCCATGCTTTCCGGAGAAAGAAGCTCGGGAGAGATGCAAGATGGGCTGAGAGGGCTTCTTGGGCTGCTGCTGAACTGGCATGGCCTATATAAACCATACCCCATCAGAAAGTATTCCATAGGTATCAGCATTGCATGCGGTTGTTCCTCTGTCACCATTGATCCGCAAGCCTGGACCTGCAAACATCATAACCAATCAACTAACTAGAATACATATATATCTGCATTCTTAAACATAATCGCGTGCTACATACCTCAACCAAGGCGCTAAATTTTCTATCGAGTTTTGAAGTCATGTGGATGGCCTCGGAATGGAAAGGGGAGCTGTCCCCGACAAAAATAAGCGTACGGCAATTTAATCCTTTCAATCCTTCTGTAATATCAGGCCTCCTGCAAATTAGCAAAGCAAAGTCGTATTACATAAGTTTGCGAATTCAATGTAAGAGTGCACGTACACGAGCACACGCACAATAAAAATCGGTCAAGCAAATGTGTAGAAAACATACTGATTGATCGCATGAAGAAACCGCATCACATTTGTTTTTTTTCTCTCATCCAGAAGCTGAAAAATAACCAATGCAAAGCAAGGTAAATACACCAAACAAGGATCGCATGAAAAAGGAATAAAAACATGTTCAAGCTATAGAGAGTTACAGGGCAAAAAAACTAAATTAGCTTAGCACTAACTTTTCTGCACGCTTGAACTATCTCTGACTCTGGAACTTCAGCATTACCGCGAACTTCCTGATAAAGTTGAGCGAGGAGATTCAGCTTATAAAAATAAAACAGGGCATGCGACAACAACAAGGCTAAGATCGTCTTGTTACAATACCTTGCTGAAGTACCGCTGAAGCAAACACTCCTTTAGCAAACCGCACATGCCGTAGAAATGTAAAAAATTCGACATCACCTAAAAATTACCAGTTGTTTCAGGTTATGTCATCATATCAAAGAATTCATAAAAAGAACAATCTGTAAGGATTAGAAAGAAACCTTGTTATAAAACCATTCCGTCCAAGAAGGTGCTTTGCACAAGGGAGATACAAGTATTAAACCGACAACACGCTCTCTATATTTCATCTGTAAAAACATACCCGAAAAGAACAAATCAATACAAAGTCAATTTCATGTTAAAACCACAAAACACTAACTAAATAGTGCAGTAGTTTTTCTTTCCCTATTTTATATCTATCCATCGAAGTTAAAACGACACGTACTGCGAAAAGAGTAAGAATATAAGCACCAGCCGTTACTCCCATACACATCACGGCACCAAGCCTAAAATAGTTGAGGACCTCCACTATTTGATCTGCCAAGTCTTCAGTGGAAGGGACAGGATTATCAGAAGAAATCGCAGCGGCTCCTAACTGCAAGAACTCTTGTTGAAGTTCCAAAGGAGAAACTATGTAAATAATAATATTCAGTTCTATATATAATAACGAATACATTCAAATCAGTTGAGTTGCAGACCTCGTGTCCAGGAGGACTAATATGATATATGCAGAAGTTATGAAGCAGCAAAGAAGCAGCCTCTGGACAGAAAAATAATCCTTGGAAACATGACATATCTGTAGCAATTCATACAAGTAAAATATCAACTCATAAACGATAGCCACTTATACTATAAGTGCTTTTTTCGTTAAGTTATTTGTCCTAACAGGATCATAATGCACTTACAATTTAACGCTAAATCTGGATAAGTAATCAGAGCTGGTTTGTCGTAATCCCCATAGACTATAACAGATACAGAACCACAGCCAGTTTGAATATGATGCTCCTGAAATGGTAAAACCATAGTCAATAATTCAAATAGCATGAAAAGAGGAAAAACTACACATTATAAAAGCATGAAAAATTTAAGTTGGAGCATTCTAAAACCTTCCCCAAAAGAAAAGAATATTCTTCATTGTATATGTACTCCATTTGGCTAAGGTTACAATTCTCAAAGTGAAACTTTTCCCAAGCTATTTGTTTTCTAAAAATGCCCTTACCCAAACTAACAAGCAACATCAAATAAATGTATCACTATTAAACAATAAACAATGAAGCAAGTTATACCAAATTCTAATAATTGTATGCTGCAGAAAGAAAATTAAGTTGAAAACAGCTAAAAAGAGGAATTTGAGCCCATTCAATGAACCAACAAAAGTAAAAGTACAACAAACAAAAACTTCCAACATAACCCAAATTGCATCAAAAACCACAAAGATGAGAAAAAAAACCACACCCAAATCTAACCATTTCTATGAGAAAAAAGAACCACCAAATGAAAAATTCACAAATGGAGAAACTTGGAAGTGCAAGAGAATATGTGACAAATAAGGTTTAAACAGATCCACTATATCCCAAATTCAAAAAACTTAAGAAAACAAGACAAACACATTCAATGAAAGAAAACAAAAAAGGGTTAAAACCTCATTAATTTTTGCAAGAGTCAACACAACCAAGTTTAAAAAAAACGTTTCTTGTTCTCATTGACTTCAAAGGGTTGATTTCACCACATTAACAGAAAATGCAGCACAATAACATCATCTCAGGACAAATAAGACAAAAAAATGCAATCTTTAAATGACTAAAAACAAACCCAATTGAAAGAAAAAGAAGAAGAAGAAGAAAAGCTAAACCCATGTGAGAATTTGAAGGTTTAAAGCCAAACCCATGAAAAAGAAAGAATGAAGTTCATACCTTTCCACCAAGATAGATCTTTTCCATATCAACTGAAACGGAATCATTTGATTCTGCCATGGATGGCTGCACCTCTTGAAGATGAAGATGATGATGAAGAATAATGGAAGAAGCCCCCCTCTGAAATTCTTCAAGAAAGAAGGCTCCACCCACCAATTCTCTCTCTCTCTCTAGTTTCTCTCTCTTGTTCTCGTGTGCGTGCGTGTGTGTTGTTAATGTGTCAGGATTCAAGAAATATAAACCTCTCTTCTCTCTCTCTCTCTTTCTCTTTCTCGTATGAAATTGGTTTTAATGGCTTATATATGAAGCCATTGCAATTGCAAAATTTCGATTCTTTTTCTTTTTCTTTCGTTTTTTTTTTCTTGACAATTTTTTTTTTTAACCTGCGGTTAACAACCACCGACGCCTCCGTACCGTACCAACTGAATTTTACCTACGACATTCATCCATATTTATGTTTTTAACCGTAACCTAGTACTCAAACGATGTCGTTTCTGGTTAAATTTAAACTGTTTTTAATTTCTTTTTGGACCGGTTGATTAGTTTCAACGGTCGAACTGAACCTGGCCGGTTTGATGATAAAATTGTTAAGGTAATTGTCTGAAATCTGTAGAAAAAAATTAAAAAATTCTTAATTAAAAAAGTTGCATATTCTACAGTTTTTTAAATTAAAAAGTAAAATTATATTTAAAATTAATATTATATTATTAGATACTCCATTCAACTACTATTATAAGTAAAATTATTTTTTTAATATTAAAACCAATGTATCTAGATTATATATAAACACTATAAATTCATTAACTGTTTGATAAATTATAAAAGTCAATTTTATTTATAAAATTAATTATTTAATATTTAATAATTGGTGAACTATTTAATAAATTATAAAAGTTAATATTTTATAGAATTATTTAAAAAATATTGAATTAATTGTTTTTGTTTTTTTGTTAAAATTATTTAACTTTTTTCTTTTAGTCAAAGACTCAAGATGATTGTCATTTATTATCAACTGAAAAATGGAAAATAAAAGTAAAAATTAAATTCATTCAATAAATAATTTTGGATTTAAAAAATATGTTAGCTCAGCTTTCTTAAAATGATATAACTTTAATTGATTCAATACATAATTTTGGATTTAAAAAATATGTTGGCTCAGCTTTCTTTATCTTCATATTTAAAATTAATATTATCTTATTAAGCTCTTCATTTGACTACTATTATAAGTAAAATTAATTAATTTTTAATATCGAACATTTTATGCATCTGGACTACATACAAACAATATACATTAATTGTTTGATAAATTATAAATTTTACTTGTAATAATAAGTGTAAAAATAATAAATTAATTGTTTTTTATTATTTTTTTTTACAATTATTTGACTTTTTTTCGTGTGGTCAAGATGATTAATATTTATTATCAATTAAAAATATAAAATAAAACGAAATAAATCAAATTAATTTAATAAATGATCTTGTATTTAAAAATGTGTTGGCTCAACCTTTTTTTTATTCATATTAAAATGTGTTCTGGACTTTTATATGTGGTGAGTCAGCCTTTTTGATGTGTTATATTGACATTTGTTTGGATTTGGTTCTATTGAATTGTTTTTTTATTTTTTTTATTTTTTTATGCTTATTTATTATAAGGTGGTTGATTCAACCAAAATATTAAGTGTTGTTTTTTTTATATTGACATCTGTTTATTTTTATTTTTTTAATTTGGGGAAAATTCATCTCATATAGTAAGTGTATTAATCATTCTATTCAAATTATTTCCTCCTTTTTAAATTAAATATTATTTTATAAAAAAATATTTCAAGTTATAAATGAAAAACAAATTATAAATTAAATATAATTTCTCTTTCTTGTATAAAATTAATAATAATTTTTTAATTCAAAACAATTAATATATTATATAATTAAAATTGAAGAAAATAATAAATAAAGATAAAAGTGATGTAATGAAAATTTGACTTCAATTTCTTTTTGACTGGTAACTCTATGGTGCGTGTACACCTTTGGTTGGTACTACTTCAAAATGTCTCTACTTTTAAATATTTTTTATTATTTTGTTTTGTAATTGTAAGGAATTGAATTTGGCATGTTTATATATACATTGGACGTGTGTAAGTTAGAAGGGGCTTAGAAGTTAAAAAATGGTGATAGATTGCTTGCCTTTCATTTGACTCCAATCATTAATAATCATCATTACTTTTGCCTTTTTCCATTTTATTCTCTTCAACTCTCACCAAACCTTAATATTCTTGGCTTTACAGAATGTGTTTTTCATGGATAATATTCCTTGTGCTGGCATCTCTTTCTTTATGATTTTCAAATAGTAAATTATATATGTAACACTCGTCTCTAAAGTTAAGAATACAAAATACATTCAAAATGTATTGCTCATTAAAATATGATACGATGATGAATAAACCCATGTAGATGATGTAATGCTCAATTACATATATTTTTATTTTAAAAAATTTATGTAAGTTAGACTTTTTAGTTCATGAGTGTCTGGATAGACCTCATATATATATATATATATATATATATATATATATATATATATATATATATATATATATATATATATATATATATATATGTATATATATATATATATATATGTATATATATATATATATATGTATATATATATATATATATATGTATATATATATATATATATATATATATATATATATATATGTATATATATATATATATATATATATATATATATATATATATATATATATATATATATATATATATATATATATATATATATATATATATATGATTTTGTAACAAAAAAAAGTTTAAGTGAGTTGGATTTCGAAAATTCATCAAAATCAAACCAAGACTTGAGGAAGTTTTCACGCAACTGTAAGAGTTGAATGTATAACCTTTTAATATATAAGTCAACTGCTTATCAACTAAATCTAACATTTTTTCGTGCTTAAAAACATATAAAATTGACAAAGCCTAATAAAACAGAATAATTTGACATGTTACTTGTGCTTTCTATTTAGAGTCATGTTCATAGAAAATAATTAGCTAAAATAATTATTGACACCGAGTCCGTTCATAAGAGATACTTCACATGTGGATTAGTGAAACGAAAAAAAATGCCTTGAAAGAAGTAACACCATCACAAACACAATTTAGCGCATTCGAGTACGAGCGCGGAATCAAACTACAAAAAAAAAATTATGAATTGAAAATTGAATATAGATCTTTGAGAGTGGCGAATAAACCGACCTCTAACACGGAAACATGCCCACAAACCAACAACTAATTACATCGAAACACGAGCACAACAAGCAACTACAGTCATTTCTAGCTAATAGTATGGGGCCAATCAATCATAATTGGCCCAAATTATGGACCAAAAACAAGATCTAGATCCAAGAAACCATTCAAACCCAGCAAAGCTTTGGATTCAAGCAAGAACCCATGAACTAGTACTTTTCGTAAACACATAGATCAAAAGCCCTAGAAACTAGACCACGAAATCCATTTGTGTGGGATGAACACACCTAACCTCTACTCTAGCCATTTAAACCCAAAGTGACGCCTACAAATGAAACTGTTGTTGAAACTCAACCACTAAAGAACCAGAGCCAGAAAGATTAAGATCACACCGCCTTGAAACTTAGACCATCGATCACCGCTGGTGAGATTTTGAGCTTCGCACATAACAAATATGAGTGTTGAAGGACTACTAGTGTAGTGTCGACAACTATATAATCCCAGTTAAGGTTAAGGGTAGAGCGACCCGAGAGGGCATCATGCCACCAAGCTGGAGGTTACATCGTCGATCCGACCGTTTGGATTGAGAAGAGAAGCAACTAGTATTTGCATATAAATATTGTTCTCGTAAACAAAATTCAAACACATCATCAATCAAATTATATTTTTACAAATCTTTATCCATTCATTAATCATTTACTAATCTGATCTATTTTATGTTTTTCTTAGTTTAATATCTCAAAACATTTTAAATCGTACTTAACATTTGTTAAAAGGGTTTTTTTAAAAAAAAACTTACAACTAAGTGTTATTAGCAGATATTTCAATTAACTTTTATGTTTTTTTTTTTAATTTTTTATAAAATTTTATAAAATTTGATGATTTATAAATATTTATAATTTATTTACATTAATGCATAAATATAAATAAATATTGTCGTTAAAGATTAAACTTTTAAATAATAAATTCCATTTATTTAACTCAATTTTTTTTTATTAATTGAATTTCTAATATAATTAAATTATGTTGGTAATTTATGCAAAGACTTTCTTCAAGGTACAAAATAATTAAAATTGGCATATTCCAAAGTTCCAACCAACTAAAGAAAATTACAAAAGAGTTTCTACATAATTATTCTAAAAGACATGTCAAAAATGTGTCCTAGTCAATTTTCAGTTTGATTGTTTATGTCAATGAATGTGTGACTAATCACAAAAGAAGTCAATTGCTTTTAAAGTGGACATTGGGCAATGACATCCTTACCAACACTGTTTTATAGTATTATCTACCTATCATAATTAATAAGCATATTATAAGTATATGGTTGTGACAGTTTAGTACTATCGAATTGTTTTCATTCTTGGGTAAAAGTGTTATCATAGATTTAAGCTACTTACCTTTTGCGCCATTTGCACTTTATAGTGATTGAAATCGACATGGAACACACGATAACATTGCATAAGACGTGCGTGATGCTATTCCTACTCATTTATCAAATAGTTAGTGCTACAATATTAATTGAATAAAAAAATTTAATGGCCAAGTGTTTTGACATTAAATGATTTGAATGCAAAACAACAATTGAATTTGAAAAACTTCAAATGGATTTTAAATTGTAGTAAAGAATTTGAAAGTAAATTTGTGATAGTTACTGTTTCTTACTGGAATTAGATGATAATTAGAGAATTTAATTGGAGTAATTGTTGTGGCGGAGCTCCGATTCCATTATCACGTGTCTGACTAATCTATAAGATTAACACTCAAACGCTAAAGTTAGTTATCAGGAAGGTAAAAGTGGAGGTGGATCTTTAAGAAATGATGTATGTATCTTTTATTGGCGCCACTAGTAGTATTTATAATGAGTGGTTGAGTGGGCCTAATTGGCTTTTTTTATTGGACCTTGACCCGGCTTAGAACTGTTGCCCCTAGATTTGTTATATTGAAAGTGTGGGAAGTCTTCAAGCTAGTTTGGGCAAGTTTAAGTTTTGGCCTCCGGTTTTGGGTAAGGGAAAGTCCAGGAAATCTTCAATAAATGTTTGTTTAATAATTAGAATGTTCCGTCTTACTACCTCACATGGAACCCTAAATGATTAGTTTAGGGTTGCACATAGGCTAGACCCTTCGAGTGCTCTTGAGTGCATTTATGACCCCAAGAAGGTGTCTAAACTATTGGATCACTTATGCTAACGTCACCCCACAATCGTGTAATGTTCACCCCTCTTTATATAAACTTCTCTATTAGTTCTTTTAGAACTTTTCAGTTTTCCTCTTCTACATTTTGTTATCACTTTCGTATTTCCTTCAACATTACTTTGAGTACTTTCTTTGCTTCCAATAGTGTCCTCTCCTACCCGAATTTCAGTTTTACCACTTTGTCTCCAAAAGTTTTCTTTGTCCAACTTATTTTCGCATGTACCATTTCTTGATAAACTTAATTGAATCTATAGATACAAATTATAGCATATTGTTATATTAAATAATAATCAACAATGATAAGAACAATGTACCTTATCATATTGAAGAAATTGTCGGTTGAGGAGAGGGAATATGAGAGTATTACTACCCTCATTGCCGCATAGGGTTTTCACTGTATGTTAATCGTCTAATGGGGTAACGCTTAAATAACTAAACGGTTGAGGGCAGAGACCTCTCATTGGGCTTAACTGAATGGTCCAACCCATCACGGTCCATTCAGGCACAAAGCCCAATCAAACAATCCATCAATAATTAGTGTTTAATAACATTTGACTATAATATAATTAATTAATAATTAATTATTTCAATCCATATTTGATTAATTAAATAATTAATCTAACATTTCTTTCTTGCTCCTCCTTTCACTACTACAAATAACACTTTTATGACGAAGCTTTCGCCACGAACACTAAAAAAACCGAGGGTATATGTAATGGGAGCACCTTGTTTTTTTATATAAAAAATCAATATGTTCCCTCGGTTTTAATAAAAACTTAAATAAATATATGTTTAGGGTTTGAGATTCGATTTCCAGCTCCTACAATTTTTGTTTTATTTAGAAACAAAAAGGCGCCTTTATTTTTTATAGATTTTACGTCTGATTTTATACCTCGGTTTCTAGTTAAACCGAGATAAAAACTCTCTAATTTTTTATTCTAAAAAGGAGCCTTCATATTCACTGTGGGGTGTATGAATTGGATGGTAGGTTTAAGTATTGGTTGAATGCCATATATGCCCACAATGAGTTAGAGCAAAGGAAAGTACTATGGAAAAAATGAAGATTCTACACTATACCCAGCAAGGCCCATGGTGTGCAGTAGGGGATTTCAACAATGTAATCACCGTCCAAGACAAAATTTGGAGTAAGTTAGTGACTGAAAATGAATACAGGGACATCCAAAGCATGATGCAAAATGTTGGATTACATGATATGGATAGCAATGGGGATACTTATACTTGGTTCAATCAGCAGATGATGAATCTTATTTACTCTCATATTGATAGGGTGCTGGCAAATGTAGATTGGCTCCAAGCAAATAATGATTTAACCATCAACATTATGCCTCCTAATGTGTCTGATCATGCAATGCTATACCTTGCAGGACCTGGTTTGAATAGGAATAAAAGCCATCATTTCAAGTTTAATAACAATTGGGTGGATGTTAAAGGTTACAATGAAGTGGTGGAAAGGAGTTGGAAACAACCCTTAAGAGGGAAACCTATGTAAGTCCTCTGGCAGAAGCGAAAGAGGTTGCAGCCGGAACTTAGAAATTTGAACAACCATGTTAGTGATGTGTAACAAAAGATTGTGCAGACTATACATGATTTATACAGGGCTCAAAATGAACTTATGAGTAATAGGATGAATGAGGAAAGCATTAAGAAGGTGAAAAGCTGACAGAAGAGGTTATCAAATGGAATACCATTAAGCGAAAAATGATGCTTTAAAGAACCAAGATTGATTGGTTATGTCTCCATGGTAGTTGAAAAGTTGTTACATCCCCTTTTTCTTCTTCAGCTTCTTCTTCATGGTGAGACTCATCATTCTTGGGTTCATTAATCTTAGAAGGGCCTTCTTTAGAGGAGTTATCAGCGACTTTCATTCCAGTATCTTGTGGCTCATGGTTTTCGATTGGTTTGTTGATCTCAGCCATAGAACCTTTGTCAGAGTTTTTTGGAGATGAAGTTGGTTGGTTGGTGACAACATCAGCTGGAGGGATTTGGTGACAAGGTTGTTCGATGATAGTTTCTTTCGAAACTTCTGTTGCACCCTGAAAATAATACCGAGACAAAATTATACGTGTTAATAAAAATAAAGAAAAGGGTGATCTCGCATGAATGAAAAAGCACTTACCTTTAGGTCTTTGACTTCAGGACTTGAATTCCCGTTCTCTGTTGGTTCGAGCACTTGTAGTGGATGGGAGTCAATGTGAATGACTATTGGAAGAGGAGTTTTCTTCACCTTGATTTTTGTGACCTTCGAAGAGGAGTCTTATGTGGCCTCTTGGTCCTTTTCACAAGTTTTGTTGTATCTGGCGAGAGGTCACAGTCGGAATCTGATTCGATGACCTTTACTTGCCTCTTTTTATTTCAGGGAGTCGGAGGTTTTTTGGCAGACTAAAAGAGGTCAAACTAATATAAGAAGTAATATAAAAAATATAGTAAAGATGAGTTTTTTTGTTAAAGCATACCTTCGTCGCAGTAGGGTTTTCGACTTCTTCAGCCTTTGCCTCAATAGAAACTTTAGCAGAAGATGTCTTCTTCGAATCCCATGTAACTCCAGAAGAAAAATAAGAGTTAGCATGAAAATTAAAATAGAAATTCAAAAGAAAAGAGTTGAGTCAAAGGACCTCCAGTCCACACCTTCAAGTATCGAAGAAAGCACACGAACATGTTCTAGGCTAATATGAAGGTGACCTTTGAAACTATCTAAGGTATGTTTGGTTGGAACCACCCGATGGGCACGTTTTTATGAATCTTCACGAAGGTTTTTCATAAAGTCCCCACAGACGAACCAGTCTGGAAACAGAAGGCTGAGAGCCACACCGAAATCGGTAGTTGGTAGTCGAGGGAACTTTAGAGGATGCATGTTAAAAGCTAGTTCGTAACGCAGCTTGGGTCTAACGTTCAAAGGTAGTTTTAATGCATCAACCTTCTCAAAAAAAATTCCTTTAGAGTAACTACGGCTTAGCAAATGGTTTGAATCAAGTCATCAGGCCTATAAACAGTTTTAAAGTATTTCTAGAAGGCTTGAATCTCCTTGACATGGGTCGACGTACCTTTCTTGACTTTATTCTACCCAGAGGAAAAGGCTTTTGTTAGATGCTTGGTAAAACCTTCGACATCTAAAAATTCTTTGGAATAGTAGTTGTACCACCATTCATCAAACTCTTGGGTAGGGAGAAAGAATGGCTGGTAAGTTACAGGAACCGGTTTGGTTCGACCATAGTATCTTGATAAGATCTTACTACTTTGCTCCTCCGTATGATTCATGTTTTAGAGGAGGAGATTGCACTTTTTGTCAAAAAGGGGTTTCAGTAGGATTTGGATAATACCAAAATATGGAGCGACAAGGTTTGGTTGATAACTTAACAAGACAATGTTGTTCTTCGATGGACGAAGCTTATGGGGTATTACTCTTCGAGAGAGAAAGGGCTCCCAAACTTCAAAAGTTTCCACCTCTTGTTCTTTCTTGGGTGCAGGTAATGGTCGAGTGAACTATTCAGGACCAATATTTCAGGCTACGAGCGGAGCCATAGAAGGGGTAATATTATGACACTTCGCGAAGACCATCATGAAGTTGGTGAAGATTTGATGAAGGTCTCATCCTTCTTCGACCAGAGTAAATTGAGCCAGACGAACCCACTCCACTCTTCTATTCTTTATCTCTTCAGAGTCAGCATTGATGGGGCTGAGGTAAGGTAGAGAGGATTTGAAAGTAGCATTCAACCAGAATTGAAGCAGCCGAAAAATTCCAGCAAAGAGTAAGTTTCCATTGGGTTTTGGGTTCTTGAGATACGTAACTCCTTCGCCAAGGGACTCATAGAGGTGAATTAGGATCATCTCACTCAAACACAGTCTGTGACTGGTGTAACACCCCATTTCTAACCCCAAATATTTTTATAAAATAACAGAGTAAAATAGAATGCATACAATAAAGAGTGTCACGTGTCATTTCCACAACAATGAAAACCAAACATAAACATACACCACATGTATATGATCATATTTATAACACCTATTTAAAACATCATGTTTCATCAATATGCATAACACAAAGGAATTATAGATTCTCACAATAATTCAATGATCATATCCCATACTATAATCATCTATCAATCATAATCACCTAGTAAAGTGAAATAACCGAAAAGCTTCTCGGCTAGTCCTTGTGCAAGCACACTACTCGTCTGAACCTACGCGATGTTGCATAGAACATCATTCAAACAAAAGGGTGAAAATTCACATCATTATGAATATATATATAATATGAACAATGAATATCACATACAAATAACCCAACAATTCATTACACTTCATAATTTAAATACGTTCCACAAATATCACACATAACTCAACTTTTGTTACTTTCCACCGAAATAACAATTATCAAAACAACACATAAGCACACATTAATTCAAATATCACATAGCAAACAATGTGACTCCAATGCAAATAATATTACTCATGCATGTGGTACCAATGTGAACATTAAGCTCACCGCTCTCGATTCTATATTCAAGAACCAAAGCCACGCTTCAGATCCAGACAAGACCAAAGCCCTCCAATATGAACATATAGTCCACCTCTTCCGATCCACATAGGAACAAATACATGCTTCTATTTCCATTGAAGGATCAAAGCCATCATCGTAGCTTACACCCCACATGGTCACACTACCAAAGAACATATAGTTCATCACCTCTATTTCCCCTCAAAGGATCAAGGCCACCATGAATGCATGTACAATTATCACAAAACATATGCAATTAAAATCATCCAACAATCTTAACACACCGCATAACATCATAATTCAACATATTAAATTAACCACCAATTTCACAACATACATCCATCATGTAAACATTATCAACAATGCATCCAAATAGCATTAAACATTTACACACATCACGAATAACATATAACATTATAGCTCAACAATGTTATTATCATCCAACATCAATTCACATATTACATAATTACAATTCAAATAACATGTTTTCACTCACATACACATCATACTCATAGTATTCACCAATTCAACACATCATCATAACATATACTAAACAATACCAACACATGTTGTTCACATCCAACATTAATTCATTATAGCACATACATTAAGTCACGATAAAAAATAGTTAAATCAATTCAAAATAGAAAATAATTACCTATTGTTATATCCCCGCATGGTCTCATTGTCTCATCATAAGGAAATCACTCATCAAGTATAACATAACATAGTTACACCAACTCATAACAAAGAACATATTTCTTATGTTATCTCTACATAGTTCATCATTTAATCTTAGTTCTAATATCTAAATACTATACCCTATGACTCATTTTATTCTACCAATGCATAGTTCATCTCATTAGCTTTCCAACACTTCGAACAACACACAAAACGGACTTACGGTTCAAAAGTTATGGTCTTTATGAAATCTGTCAAAATTGGATAAATTGCGGATTCACTCAGGCCGACCCATGAGTCAACTCATACCTTGCAGCGGTTGACTCAAGCCCTGCATCGGTTGCAGCTCAGGCCGACCCTGCCTTCTGTAATGGTCGACTCATGCTGCGTATAAACCCAAAAATCACCATTTCTCTTCCCTATTCCCCTCATACAACAACCATTAACCCATATACAATCTATGCATCAATTGACAACAAATATCTCATCAATTTATCAAACAACATCCATTTACTATCATCAAACATGATTCAAAACAATCATTTCATGGATTCCAAACAAACCCTAACATTTGCAATTATGAGAGAGTGAAGAGATGAAAGTCCTAAGCATACAACTACACATTGCATACTATACAATACACACAATAATGAGGATTCTCCCCCTTACCTCTTGAAGATCCTTCTTCTTCTAGGTTTCCTTCATTTTCTCTCTTTCTCCTGTTTCTTCCTCTCTTGAGTTCTCTCTCTCTTTCTACCAAATGAATGTGTTATGAAACTACACCTAGTTTCCTCTTACTATATTTCTCTAAGAAAATGGGCTTAGTCACACATTCCTTCTTATTATTTCTATTTCCAATAATTAGGCCCAATAGCTATTATATTATTATTCTACTAATAATTCTAATAACTCAAATAGCCAAATTAACACAACAACACACAATTAAATAATTATCATACCAAATAATAATTAAATAATAAAATAATTATTTAAATAAATAAATAATAAAAATTGGGATGTTACAACTGGTATGGAGTTGGTTGGCTACGATGATGAATTTCTTTGCTATCTATACGAATCTCGAACAGAAGACATAACATCATAACCATAGGGTGAGAAACGCAAAGTGCTCTCGATCAGATACATCATCACTTTTTTGTCATGATAATACTTGATATGAGTACTATATGTCGCCCTAAAGACATCAAAGTCTATGGAATCCTCATCCAGACATGTGGGCTCGAAGGTTTCACTAGTAGGTTTGAGTCCGACTATAACAACTATGTCGAACAAGGTGGTGTCATCACTCCACAATGAAGATGAAAGCTTTGATGGGTGCTATCTCAGAAGAATATGGTAGCAACTAACATACTCGAACAATACGCAGGTCCTACCTTTGACAACTCTATTAGATCGAAGATACCCATATCTTACCAGAATTGGGATTTCTTTTTCTCTATTTTTGCCAGCCATGCTAAATAATCATCATCTTTTGTTGGAAGGGCAGATCGGAAAACCCTAAATCCATTGTTCATGAATCCTAGCTTAATGGGTTCATCTATCGAAGGATCGCCTTGGCAATCAGGGTGTGGGTTTTCAACAATATGAACTTCGTTTGTGGATCTAGGATTTCTGATGTTCCCTATAGGCCTATATCTATCATAAGTGGGGAAAAAGTGTTTAAGTTTTTCATGGTCTAATGAAGGATTGCGTATAGGACCTAGAATTGCATGGTTTTTGCAGTTATGGAAATAGGGAGCAATGCCTGGGATTTGAAGATAACATGTTGTTCTTTGCTAAACATTTCATGGACGTAATTTCTGACGACCTTGGGACCTAGTATCTTGTGTACTTAAGGTAAACTCGTCGTCTTCTTGCCTTCTTGGGCTTTTTTAGTGGTTGCTGTGGAGGAAGTTGCCATGGAGGTTGCAGAGAATGATTTTGAAAAAGATGAAAGAGGTGAAGATTACAAGAGAACGAGGTTGCAAAAGACTTGGAAGGAGAAAGGAGTGTTACAATGGCAAAGAAAGTGGGTATTTATAGGTGATGAATTGGAACCATTTCGTCAAGTAGTGGGAGAGAGGGAGTGGGCTCATTGAGTGGGACGTGTTTCTTGCAGCTGATTTGCTAACGTATCGTAGCAGTTATTGAGCTACCCATGATCTCCTAGGTCCTAGGAGTATCATGATTGCAGAAAATCTGCACGCGAGGTCTGAAGAGATGTTTTGGAGACAAACGTCATAATGACTATGACGCCATGTGATCTGAAAGGTTTTTGTGGGGGTCGAAAATAATGGTCAAAAGATGCCATTTTCTTCGATATATCGAAAATGACATTTTGGGGGACAATTTGTTAGCTGGTAAATTCGACACCACATTATTGTTAAGAGAAATGAAAAGATTTCGAGAAGATTGTAAACCTTCGACATAATTTGGCATGATTAATGATTGTAAGCCTTTATAAGGGGAGATGTTAGACATGGACTTTGATAGAGAAGTTAAGTTGGAGCGAAGGTATAACTGCTATTTGTCCTGATCTGTTGTACTTAGAGACACGTGGAGCTTCAGGGCAAGAGATAAGCATGCATAGCACAACGTGACGTGCTTTAGTCGAAAGACCGTTAGAAGCGGTTTCATCGAATTAGCATATATAGGGATCTTAATGTATAGATTCGGGGTGTTCATTTTGTACAAAATCTCAATAATTTACTCAAAGTATCTATGTGTGAGAAACGAGTCAACCTGAGAATGTACATATAAAAACACCATATTTACATTCCTTTTTTTGTACACTTTTATATAGTTTTACATTTCCAGAAAGTTACATTCTCGTCATTTATATTCATACCATTTATCCTTCAATTGCCTTTACATTGTCTATTTTACAAGTTTCAATTGCCACTTTAAACAAGATCTGTGTAGATTAAACAAATTTTAAAAAAAGAACTTAATTCATGTTGAATTGTTTTTTTTACCTTTTATGGAATTATTTTGAACATAAAGCACATGTCCTATGATCAATTTAGTTGATCCTGTGAGTAACCAAAAGTTTATTTTACTTTTGGAAGACTAGCGTTTGTTTACCAATTTTCACAGTAAACATCCTCAGACGCATAAACATTCAGACATTGAAAATACTGCATGCATGGATAAGAAAACAGATAATAAAGCACAAATACTTTTCTACAAAAGTTTAAATTTCTTGCACAAAAGGGTCCACTGGGTCTGCCAATTTGTTTACTGGTATTTTTAGTAAACAAATAACAAGTTTTAATTCACTTAAAGGATTAAACTTGAAAAAATCCTAAGGACAATTTGTAGAAAAAAAAAGTTTGAGAAAATGTATTTGTGCTTGATAACTTAGTGTTTGAAGGTAGAGCAATTGGATAGAAATTTAAATAAGTAAAGCGCAAAATCGCTTGAAAGGATAAAATAAACGACAAAAGCTAGTAAAACAATCGAGCGAAAATACTTATATAAAAAATTAGACACAAGTTCATACATTTTTCACAAATTTTGAATCTCTATGACTTGGATGTGTGGATTTTAAAGAGAGTCGAGTGAAAATGTGAACCCTTGTCACATAGCCGAAAACTACATATATAATATATACATCAATAATCGTCGACAACGGTAAACTCTTCGGCACTAGACATGTACACTATTACATGGCTTTTTGTCCTCTACTTTGCTTACGCGTGTCTCCAGTTCTTGAACTACTACGAAACCATTTCTTCTATAGAAAAACTTCTTAAGGTGTTTTAACTGCTTCTCTTGAAAATCAACTTTGTTTCATGTCAAATCTTTGTAATTTTAGCGTTGAAAGACAGGATTCGGCTACCTGCACTCAACCTGTCTATTTATCTCGCATACCCACTCATATCGAATATGTTTGAGTAGAAAATTTTAGACTACGGAAATTACATTGCTCTTAAGATTTCTCGTAGCAATATACACCTCTTTTGAAAAGGAAGTCTAATTAGCCTGATATTGGGTAATCCTTTTCTTGTCATTCTTGAACCAACCATAAAATATATCACTTTTTATAAGAAAAAGTATACAAATGATATTACTATTAATCTTGTTAAAAATTAGAGAATATCTTACCCCACTCCTTAGATCTCTCACCCACAATCGATTTGTCAAAATTGTCTCTCTGCTTTCGTAGATGTACTTTCAGAAGAACTTTTTTTTAAAAAAAAATTGTTTTTTTCCGTAGGTGCATCCACGGAAGCGTTAAAACTTAGGAAGATTCTAAATTAATTGGAAAAATCTTAAATTAATTAAGTTCATGAAACTTCCGTAGTTACATCTACGAAAGGTTTTGAAAATAGAGTATTTCGTAGATGTACCTATTATAATTTCAAATCAACTACATTTCACTCCTAAACTCCAATTTTTTAAACAAAAATGAAACATCAATTTATAGTAAATCAAAGTAATTGGAAAACCTCAATTGCACTATTTTGATTTACCATAATTTGATGTTATATTTTTGTTATAAAAATTGAGTTTTTGAGTGAAATGTAATTGATTTAAAATATAACAGAATGTTCTGTAATTACATCTACGAAACACTCTATTTTCAAACCCTCCCATAGGTGTAGCTATGGAATGAACTTGAGATTATCCTAATTAATTGAGAAAATTTCAAGCTTCACTATGTTTTAACGCTTCCGTAGATGCATCTACGAAAAAAACATTTTTTTTTTAAAAAAAAGTGCTTCCTAAGATACATCTATAGAAGCAGGGGCGGAGCCAAGGCCCAGCTAGCCCGGACAGGCGCCCGGGCTCAACCCCTATTTTCTTTGTACTCCCCTTAATTTAATAGTCGATTTTTAAACAAAATCAGGGGTAAAATTAATAAAAATAGGATGTGAAAATTAAAACAGATGAATAATCAATGAGGTAAAATTTTTGCCCAGACTGCATAAAATTCCTGGCCCGCCACTGTTAATAGAAGCAGAAGCATAAATAAAATTTTGCTAGATGTCTAAGAGATTCATGAGGTGTATTAAGAAATCCTCTAATTTTTTTTATATATAATCTCATTTTCTATTGAAAATAAATAAATAATTAAAAAAAAGTTCAATTAAAAAAAGTGTATGTATATATAAAATATTTTTTTTAACAATAGTTCAATAAATAAATACATTAAACCAACTATTGGCCAAGCTATACCTTTGTTATCACGTTGCAAAAATGGTTCTTCCAGTGATAATTTTCGACTTCGATCGAACCATTATCGACGACGACAGTGACAGATGGGTCATCAACCAAACAGGTCTCACCGACCTCTTCAACCAACTCCGAACCACCCTTCCATGGACCTCTCTCATGGACACAATCATGCAACAGCTCCACTCCAAAGGAATCACCACCAACAACATCAAACAATGTCTCAAAACCGCTTTCTTGCATCCAAACATCGTTTCCGCCATCAAATCTGCACAATCTCTAGGGTAATGTTATTGCTAGTAGTGTTTTTTGTGATTCGTTGTTGTTTGAGTTTCTGGGCTGTGGAAAAATTTGATTTTTATTTTTTTTTGATTTTGCAGATGTGATTTGAGGATTGTTAGTGATGCTAATTTGTTTTATATTCAGACTATTCTTGAACACCATGGTATTTTAGGGTGTTTTTCGGAAATTTATACGAATCCGACATTTGTTGATGAAAAGGGTTGTCTTCATGTTACTCCGTTTCATGATTCGTTGTCATTGCCTCCTCATGATTGTCACCTTTGCCCTCCCAATATGTGCAAGGTATATACTCTCTGGGATGTGTTTCTGTTAGTTTTGTTGCTTAATTTGTTTACAAATGAACTTAGGCTGTGTTTGGATAAACCACTTATTTGCAGTTTATAGCATAAGTGCTTATGCATAAGCTATTGTTATAACATAAGATAAAATAAATATAAATAGTTTTTACGTATGTTATACGTTATTTTGATTAGCTATCCTGAAAACTTTATAAAAATAAGTTTAAAAAAATTTATGAAAAATGTCATAAGTTGTTTTGATCAAGTCTCCCAAACATTGTCACAAAACTTATAGCAGTAGATAAGCTTAAATAAGTCCATCCAAACAGGCCTTTAGTTTTGTGTAACTGTTTAGTTAAGTTTGAGCTGCTTGAATCAAAACAATTAATATTTGTATCAATGTAATGCTGATTTTGTGTTATAGCCATGGTTTTGAATAACTGTTGCGGTTACGTCGCAATTGTTGATATTGCGGAGAATTGTACTCAAATGTGGTTGATATAGTCTCAATACCAATTGTTTTTGAAATTATTGCTTATTTTATCACTTGCAAAAAGTTGAAATCTATTGTGTTATGTGATCCTATCAACTTCACATTCATTGATTTTGTCTTCTATTCCATCTCAGGGTTTGGTAATAGACAGAATACGCGCTTCATTAGCTGAAACCGAAACAAGATTCATCTACCTTGGAGATGGGACAGGTGATTATTGCCCGACTTTGAAGCTTAGGGAAGATGATTTTGTAATGCCTAGGAAGAATTATCCCTTATGGAACAGGATTTGCAGTGATCCAAAACTAGTTCATGCAAAAGTTCATGATTGGAGCAGTGGGGAGGAGTTGGAGAACATCTTACTCAACCTGGTCAAAAAAATTAGTCACGTAGCTTAAAAGGTACGCGGCCGCACGAGTTACACTCTCCTGCCCCTGATAGGTATAAGTACTTACTAGCACCTTAAACATGATTTGTTCTGCGAATTTAGAGGGTTCGGTTCTTTGGACTAGTTGCAATCTCGCAGAAATTTCCTATTACCTTTCTAACATATAGAAATTATTGGATGGATCAGTGTTTGTAAAAATCCATTTAACAAGCATTGTTTGACCTTTATTCATGACTGGTTAGTGTTATTTGTAAACATCAGAAAACAAAACTTTAACACCTAATGCTCCAGCTCCACCGGAGAATGAAAAACCACTATTTTGGTTTCCAAAACATTTCTCCTTTGTAGTTTATTTATAGAAAGAAGAATGTGGAACAGCTTTCTCCTTTGTAGTTTATTTATAGAAAGAAGAATGTGGAACAGCTCAAGGGTTTTTAAGAAAACATGAAAGCATTGAAGCTTTCTTTGTTATTGCCTATATTTTAACCATCCATGTGGTTCGTAAATGTTTGGTTTGGCGTTTTGTATGCTTTTATCTCAGAACCATGAAATTGCATTTCCCTTCTTGTTCTCCAAATCTTGCTCTATTTGCGAAGCACAAACACCGGAAACACGACACCAACACTGATACACCGACACTAATAATTAATGAATTAAACATAATCATAAGTGTCGATTTCAGACACCGACACTAAATCGACACCGACATTAAATCGACACCGACACTGACACACCTTTTTATAGAGGTGTCAGTGCTACATAGCTATTTGCTCGCCACCACATACTACACTTAGAGCTGTCAAATAAGCCCAATTTTTCAAAGCCCCAATTTTTTAGCCCCACTAAAGCCCTATTTTATTAAGCCCTTTGTTAATGAGAAATTTTTTAGGCCCCTTAATTAATATGTTATTTTTGGGCCCTATTGAGGGGCCTTATTTTATTTCAAAAATTTCATTTCTAGTTTCAATATGGATTATCATCATGATATCATCATATCATCATACTAAATTATAAATACTTCCACCAAAATTTTCCGCCAATTTTTTTAATAAATATAAATAATTAAATTAATTAAATGAATTAAAAACTCCCACTATTTCAAAAACACTTTCTTAATTATTATAATCAATTTAAAAACTGATTCAAATTATGTATTTTGTTTTCATAACTTCGTCAAAAAATCAAAAAATGAATGGATAACTGCATCAAAATGAATCCACTACTCGATCCCACTAAAGAAACAACTATGATTTAATAAATATTAATTAATTATTAATTAATTTAAATTATAGATTAAATATATATATATATATATATATTTAATTAAATAAATAAAACAATTAACCCACTACTCGATCCCACTAAAGAAACTACCATGATTTTGAAACTTCTTTCCACTATCACTATCTCTTTCTCCTTCTATATTAATTCCATATACTCTACATTTATTATAACTTCTTTATTAGTTATAAATTGCACTTCAATTTTTTAAAACTTTCTCCTTCTATATTAATTCCATATACTCTACATTTATTATAACTTCTTTATTAGTTATAAATTGCACTTCAATTTTTTAAAACTATGTTTACTGTTGAGATCATTGCTACACTTCATTTCTTACTACAACTAATAAGTGTCTAGGATGGTCAGATGCACAATTTAATAATTTAACATGTGTTTTGTCTCTGTTTAATACTCCCTCCTGATACTATTATAAACAAAAAATTACATTAAATCTTAGTCACAAACTCACAATTATAAGCAAATCGTATTACTATTATACTATTGATTTAATTCAAAAATATTATATGTTAGTAGTTGATTCATCAACTATAGCTAAGAATATTATAATAAATTTTATTTAGATTGTATATGAAATTAAAAATATTAATTACACTTAATCAATTTTGTTAATTGGTGCGAAAATAATGATTTTATTTTATAATTCTGTAATTGTGACCCGAGAGAATATTAAAATTGTAAATTACTACGACATAATTATTTAAATTTTTTAACTTTTTCCTTTTCAATTTCTTTTTCTTATGTAAAAACAAAATCCGAACATGTTTATCTACTTTTTTTATTTTGGTGGATATCCATGATTTATTGTTTCGTTGCCACGTTCAAAGAAAGTTGAAACGAAATCAAAGAAAGTATAATCATCACCGTTACTTACTCATCCTTCCCAATAAAAATCATTTACTTGATTTTAAAGGATTTTCAACATAGATAATTTTCAAGTGATTCAAGAATTCAACTTGAATTAAAATTTTATTTGATTTGGGGCCTAATGGCCCTCTTTTAAATTTTGGGGCCTTTTAAGTTTGGGCCCTATGTATTTAAGGGCCTATTATTTTTGAATTTGTTTTAGGCCCCATTATTATGGGGCTGGGGCTCAAATTAATTGGCCCCATAAATTGACACCTCTAAGTCTACACTGATTATGAATCTCATTTATACCATGTATCAAGTTAAGGGGGCAACACTTTATAGTACACTGGTGTCTGGTGGAAGAGTAAAGGGTAACAGTGCCTCATTTAAATGTTCTGAAAATTTTCTTTGCAGCCTTCACTCTTTACACAAATCACATGCTAGTTAGTAGTTACCTATACATTCTTCCTTGTTGCCATTAGTACATTTAAAGAAAGCCTAATATGTGTGGAAGTCATTCATCATTATTTGTTGAAGGGGCTCTCTAATATGTGTTAGCTTCTTGAACAAGGAACTTGTATGAGTCTAGTGTTCTGGTGTAAGCATGCAAAAACAAAGAATTTGGGAAGAAGGGTAAAATGTGGTTTTAAGGTTTGAGGGACCAAACTGAATTTGAGAACTTAAGTTGCTTATTTCAACCATTTTAATTTGGTCAATGTTGATGTGGGACACACATTGATGACCGATGATGTCTTATGTGACAAATCATAACATTGTAGGCTTTAGAGTTATGAAACACCGACATCTGTGGAAGAAAACATGTGTCGGACACCGATAATAACATAACACTTATGATTACAATCAATTTGTTCATCTTTTTAAAACTGTCCGGCATCTGTGTGTCTGTTTCTGAGCTTCATAGCTTTTGAGAGGTGTTGTCACCTTTTGAGATAATGTGACGGACATTATCAACTATTAAGGATTTATTTCAACTATTAAGGATTTATTTTTTTTTCTTTTGTACAACAATGATACAACAGCTACTAGTATTATTTGAACATTTACAAAGGAATCTATATTTTATTAACAATGGATAAATTCAGTGGAGTTAATGAAGTCAACATAATTGAATGAACTCAGACGTGAGAACTGAGAAATAATAAACGCATTTTGAAAGAAAGTTTGTGCCGATTAGTCAATGACAGCTTGTAAAAACCAGAATGCAATGGTTCATTAAATGTGCACATGTACTCTTCTGGCAATTCAGTGTAAATTACACTCACCTCATTCCATGGTATTGTGAAATGGGACTAGTTTTAAAATATGCACGGGTAAATGGCAACTACGCCTATTATATTTTTTGGCTAACATTGAAAACTTATGTTAGTATATGTCAACTTTTGGTAATGTGATAATGAGAAAAAACATATATGTTTGTCTATTTAAGAACTTAGGTTAATGTATATTTTTAAACATTTTTTAAAACTAAATTTTTCTTTAAATAATTCAATTCAATCTATCTATTACGCATAATAATATTCATTCATTAACATTTTCTCAATATCATCCATAAAAATAAATATTATAATTAATTATTTTTTAAATTTTCTAATAATTTTTTTAAAGTTTTTCATATTTAATTCTTCCTATGACTACTGGTTCGACATAATGTGAAACCTAAGACAAATGTTAAAATGAGGCTTATACAATATAATTGTATTGGGCTTTAAGAAGGAATAACTCATGTAAGAAAGACAAAATGCATTGGTAAAAGGTGAATTGCCCTACGAAGCCATGAGTCATTTGAAATGGGTCATGAGGTTGCCTGAATTTTAGTAGCCGTCCGCTAGTTGGTTTTAGCTTGTCTAGATGCACTTCTTCTACCCGCTTGCCACATAAACATGAGAAATGATGTGTCCCTTCATAACACATTGAAAGAAAGGGTCAAAGAGGATAATCGTCGACTCCCATGATCCAAGGAAGAATAACTCCTTTACTCTTCACATTTCTAAGGGTAAAACGAAGGTAATTACTCTCTGACTCAAGTCCAAGGAGCCTTTATAAATACCTCAGTTTTAGGACTGAGGGGGGAGCGAATCATTTCACCTAGAAATTATGTATACAAAGTTTCTTATCACTTTGCGTGAGTTACCTCTAAATACCATCACCAAACATAAACACCATATATAACCCTCTAATGACTGAGTTACCCTTATTGTACTTTTTTTAGCAAGTACAATTGGTGTCGTGGGACCATATTAAAATTGACAAGGTCCTCTTTTTTATCTGACGATCAATTTGTTGTCCACCTCTTCAATCCCTTTCAAATATGGTTCAAAAGCGGGCAACAACTTCAGCTGGCAACAACTTCGATGGCGACCAAGATGTCATAGCGAAAATGCATGCCATATGAGGATCTACCTTACAACAATCAAACTCAAGAGGACAACGTCCTTAACCTCCAACAACACCAACATGAGGCCGAATCCACTGAGATGACAAAGGTTCTACCAAACCTTTCTCAGACAAGAAATGGGGAACCCTAGTGCCCAAAAGTTTTAAGCTGTCATCACTTGCAAAACTCGATGGAAGAAGTGACCCCAAGAGCATGTCGCCTCAATTAACACGCAAATGGTGATCATTGGAGCCCATGTTTCTCTAAAATACAAGCTTCTCTCCAATAACTTTAGGGAAACAACATTAAGGTGGTACATGAGTCTACCACGACTCTCAATCACCAACTAATAGGACCTAGTAAAGAAGTTTTCCATCAATTTTCAATGAACATGCACTTAAGGATGCCATCCACCAAAATGTTCAATATTTGCCAAAGCCCTTCAGAGCCCTTTGGAGAATTTCTCACCTGACTCAATGAGGAGACCATCAAGGTCATCCACCTGAATTAGGAAATGTTTGTGGGAGCCTTTCAAAATGGATTGAAGGTCGGAAATTTTAATGAATCCCTCGCTTAGAGGTATTCTGTATTCATGGAAGAAGTGGTGAGGCGTGTAATGCTACATAAAGGGCGAGGAGTGCAACACAGAGAAAAAGGCCAGGAATGCTAAGGAGCGCATAAATTGTAATCCTAACTCTTCAGAGCAGGTGCACATGAACCACACACAAATATCCCTCTTTCGCAAACCCCTAAGTCAAACATCATCGGACCTGAATCCAATAGGTGGTGTAAGTTTCATAATACAAAGGGCCACCACACAGAAGACTGCTACCAACTCAAGAAGGACAATGAGCGCCTCATCCAAGAAGGCCACTTGAAAAAATAAGTTTGTGGCGGCTCTACCCAGTCACCGAGTGGCTCCAAATCTCAAGGATAAGATACCTCTAGAAGCTCTAAATCCAAAAAGAGCAAAGAACCAAATAGAAGAGGTGAACATAGACCTTTGAGCGACACCTTCAACACCAAAACATTTGTTAGTGAAAGTTAAATAGAGAGACCATTGGTGTGAGAAAAATATTTTAAAGAACTAAATAGAAATTAGTACATTTAAGTGGATAAAAAACATATTTAACCCCAAAAATTTAAAATATATTATAAAAATGATGCAATTATTCTTAAAAATATATTGGGTTGAATTCAATTTGTAAAACGGTAATATGGTATGAGTTAAGTGAATTATTTATTGGATGCAATGAATAAATAAATATGGATTGTATGAATCTATTAATTATGTAATCAATCGAATACATTTACTATTTTGAGAATTTCTTTTTTCACTTCTATACCTTCTTATGGACTTCTGGCGCAATTCCTTTTTTATACCCAGAATTCAGAGATGCATATTCGAACGCACCATATTTCGTTTTTTAAGAAGTGTTTTCGGAGACCCATCTCCAAATTCACCCATTGATGGATTTCAGAGTTACATCTCTGAAATAATGATTTTCAGAAACAAAGCCAAAAAATCAGAAACGCTTAACATAAATTTAACATAGATGTTTCAAATTACATATATATTGAAACCGAAATTTAACATTGCATATTGTTATAAACAGGTAGCCGGAGACGTTGCAACATTTTGATGACATCTTTTTCAGATCTTTAAATCTTCGCATCCAATTCAATCGGGCCCTTAGTGGAGTATCAGCGAAAAGTACTCCACATAACCTTTAAATCTTTCTTCGACTTCTCCCTATTTATTTCTCTCTCAAGCTCTGTCAACTTGATGAATTCTTCCATTCTTTTCAAAAAATGATTAGGCCAAGTTTCTGCCTCTTTAGAAAAATGTGTCGTCCATTCTACAGACGTAGCCGCAATATGACACCCTGGTTTCAAATAAACCTGAACAAAATGAAGTGATCTAAGATACCCAATACAAATGATGCGGCCGAATGGGTCTTGAGGTGGACGACTCCGAAGTGGGAAACATGTCTCTGAAAAACCATATCTCGTCAGATCAATATACATTATATCATATGCACTTTCTATAAGATTGTCCATTTCAGGTAAGTACATCCACTTTTCAGATGGTGCGGAACTGGTAACACATGGAACAAAAGCATTGTGAATTTTATCGAATCCTTCCTTATTTCCATATAGTAGTGTGTAAGCTTCCCTATTCGTTGTCAAATCCGAAATAAGTGTTTGTTGCACAAGAATGTGATTCTGTTCTCCTTTACCAAGTAAACCGGACACAGCCCGAAACCCTCAATTATTATCATCCTCACATGTACAATCCTTTCAATGTGTTTGTACATAAAAAATGACATCTTATCAATGTGAATAATCAGTGGTAGAATTTGTGGTTTCTTACTCTAAGGTGTACGTGGTGGTTTGAAAATGCGAGCTCCCTCAAAAACACCTTTTTGGGATTTTGAGGTTGG
Source organism: Vicia villosa (assembly GCF_029867415.1). Lineage (NCBI taxonomy): Eukaryota > Viridiplantae > Streptophyta > Magnoliopsida > Fabales > Fabaceae > Vicia > Vicia villosa. Next base: position 167,536,822 of record NC_081184.1, on the reverse strand, counting down.
AGAATCCGGGAAATGTTAATCAACAACTTCATGGTAAGACGGAGTCTCCTTTGTTGAACTGTCATCCACCCTACATGTCGCGTGATTTAAACGGACACTCACATTTTCTCGATCCGGTGTCATCATGTTTTAATTTTTGAACTCTTGAATCATATTTTACACCTCTCTCGCATATCATCGTTACAAATGCTTGTCTACTTCTAGTGCCATTGTCAGACCTTCCAATCACAACATCAAACCCGAGTTTGCTAACTTCCATTCGGACCCAGTCAAGCATATGCTGACGAGCCTTGAAAACTTGATAATTTAGAAATTATTGCCCAACATCTATCTCGACAACAATCGTTTTAGCATCGTCATTCACCTTATCCGGCTTAGCATTGTCATTTACCTTACCCGGCTTAGCATCATCATATAACTTGGCCGAAACAGCTTTGTGATACATGTCGAGGTGCACCTTATCTAAAACGGGAAAAATAGAAAATCTGTTTCTGTAACAGAAATAGTTTCGGGAATGCACTTTCAAAATCAGAGGCAAAATTAGTAAAAATAGGAGGTGGAATTTAAAACATTAAAAATTTTGTCCAAGTTGCCTAAAATTTATGATTTCACCACTGATCGAATGAAATGATGTTGCAACAAAATAATTGAATTGGACATGAGAGAACATTTCTAATCAAAGTTGTAGAATATTCTCAACTCATTACAAAACATTTATATTTATTATAATTCATCTTTATATTCTACAATTCATTACAAAACATTTATATTTATTATAATTCATCTTTATAAAATCCATATTATAAATTTATGAGTGTTGTAATTTTTTATAAAATTCTTATAAAGTTTTACTATATTTTCTTTCTAAATTCCGTTTACGCTAAACACTTTATAAAGATATATGTATAAATGACGAGTGATTTAATTAATATACTTATATTTTAATTAAAAAAACAATATACCTAATTTTTTTCTTAATAAAAAAGTACAAATTGTAATTGCATCGACTAATCAAGAAAATATCATACAAAAAAGGATATATAACTCTGAGAATTCTATATATTTAAACCTCTCAACATTTAATTCAATAAATTTTATTTTCTTATATTTATTGAAAATTTCTTTACCCACCTCCTAATCTTCTTGGTCACCTCTGGCGAATTTACAAAAATACCTCTTGTTTCGGAAGTTCATTTCCGAAAAACGTACTTTTATTGAAAAAAAAAGTGTTTTCGGAAATGCATCTCCGAAAAGGTGAATATTTTAATGAAAAATATTGATTTCGGAGATGCATCTCCGAAATAAAGTTGTTTTTCAGAAAATTGGTGAATTCGGAAGTTCATCTCTGAATTCACCCCCCTTGGAGGAATTCGGAAATGCCCTTCCGAAAAAAGGTCTGGACAGAAGAAAAATAACAAACAAGAACGATTCGCTTTATTTAATCGGATGAAGCTTACAACGATCACATTACATAAGATTAAAGTTACATATTGTTAAACACGGGTAGGTGAGGATGAGTCAACATTTTGATAACGCCGGCCCCCGATCTTTGAAGTTTCGCGTCCAACTCGATCGGACCCTTCGAAGAAAATCGGTCGAACGTTGTCCACAGAACCGCTAAATCTTCGTCGTTCTTGATCTCAAAAGGTGTGAACTCAATGTCTCCCTCGTCGTTAAGCGATGGCGAGCGGTACTCGAGCTTGACAACCTTTCGATTTTCGGGATATTGCAATAGCGTGTGGAGCGACGTTATCAACTCCACGAACGGCGTGTCGCGCGAGAAGCGAAATTGGAACGGCATCGGGTAGCCAGTGGTGAAGTAGACGAATGCTAGGTGGGGGTAGGTTTGTGTCATTTGTGTTTCTAGGTGTGAAGAGGATGAAGAAAAGTGTGTTATATTTATAGACTTATTGGAGTAATAATGGCCCAACAAACCTTATCTTGCATTCAGTGGATGTTTCGGAAATGAACTTCCGAAAATTGGAGGCAGACTAGTATATTTCAGAAGTTCATTTCCGAATTATGCAGAAACAGGCATAAATTTTGCATTTTGTTGATTGCTTAGTGTTTTGTGTAAAAAATACAAAAGGAATTCAAAATAGACATAAATTAGACAATGATGACATAAAACATACTTATATTATATATGTATTGAATCAGTCCGATTTTACATGATAAACAACAATACTTACAAAAATGGTCATTACAAACAAAAAACGATCCGGAACAAACTAAAATTCACCGAACCAATCGGTGGATCCTAAGTCCAAAATAGGTACGTTCTTCGACCGCTCTCTATTTTGCTCGCGCTCTTCGCTCATCATTTCTTCAAACTCCGCCATTCTTGAAACGAAAGGATCCGGCCAAGTCTCCGCCTCATTTGAACGATGTGCCGTCTATTGACAAGAAGTAGCCGGTATAGGACACCCCGGTTTCAAAAACACTTGGACGAAGTGCCGCGATCGTAGATACCCGATGCATATGATGCGGCTCGACGCGTCCAACGGCGGTCGACTATGAAGTGGAAAGAAAGTCTCCCTTAGTCCAAACCTCGTCAAATCGACACACACCATATCATATGCACTTGCTATTAGATGACCCATATCGGGGAATGACATCCACTTCAAAACCGGAGCGATACCGGTAAGTGATGGAACAAGTGAATCATGAATTTTCGCAAACTTTTCTTGATTTTCATATAGTCGGCCGTAGATGTCCCGATACGAAGTCAACTCCGCAATAAGTTCCCGTCGGACTAAAGTGTGATTATTTTCCCCTTTACCGAGCAAACCCGCAACGACCCGATATCCACAATTGTCGTCGCCTCCAACATCAACGATGTTATCGATATATTTGTGCATAAAAAGTTGCATCTCATCAATGTATACAATGGGTGATTTTTTGATCGGCGGTGTGCGAGGTGGCTTCGAAATACGGGCTCCTTTGTTACCACTACACTTGGACTTTGGTGTCGGTGAATCCGGGAATGATGCATCAACATGTTCAAAGTAGGAAGGAGATCGTTTTGTTGATGTGTCTTCTTGTGTAACTTTGGACTTTTTCGGTGCACCTTTCGTTTTAACCGGTTGAGATGGCGGTTTCAAATCGGTGGTCTCCGGAAATGCAATTTTTCGCAATTGTTCTTTTATATGCATTTTCGTTGTGTCACCCGCTTTAGCAAACTTCTCCATTATCACTTCCAACTCGTCGGAGATGGTGATTTTGGAGTCATTTTCTTTCGGCGGGTCAAAATCATCAAAACGAAGCTTCTTCCAATGGTCGGCTACCTCATCCATGCGTATTGGTAAATTCAACTTCTTCTTTTTTGAAAGTATACAAGCACATGGAAGGTCGTATGTCTTTCTAATGGTACACCCACATAAAGAACTATCCGGCCCTGTGGTCTCCGACCGCTTCGCTTCATGAAACAAAAAATTCAAACCCGTTCGGGATATGTTGTAAATCAATTGGGAGAATAAAATTTAGCCCTTATACCGGTGTTCCATAACCGTCTTGCTCCGACCGAACGATGTTTGAATTTCATTGTGTTGATTTTCAAGCATTTGGTTCACGGTGTCCCATCCCCGACACAAATCTCCCTTGCTATCACCCAACCACCTCTTGAAGACCGCATGTGCGGATTCAACTCGGTTAGTCGTGGTGCAACCAAGATGTCTAACTCGATTTGTCCAAGCGCACACGACTTTTTCTCTGACTTTGTCAAGAATGGTGGATTCGACGTAATGACAAAAAGTCTTAATGGAACCACACAAAGACCTAAAGTGTACCAATTTCTCGGTATACACCTCTTCGGAGTATGCATCTAAAAATTCCCTCCATGCCGCCATTATCCTCTCAACCACAACACCGGCTTTGATAACTTTACCGTTTTCATCCGGCCTATCTTTTGTCCCAACCGCAGGTTTCAACTTACTTCTCACGTTGCAAGTTATGTGATACCGACAAAGTAACGCGTTCGATGTCGGGAAGACGGTATCAACCGCATTCATTAAAGCATTGTCCCGGTCGGTGACAATGACTTCTGGCATAACCTTTTGATCAACCAACAAAGACTTGCATATTCCCAAAGGCCATGTAAAGTTTTCTTCTTTTTCACACTCCAAAAAAGCAAACCCGACCGAATAAGTCTTTTCCGTCGAGGTCACACCGACGATCTCTAGAAGAGGAAGCCTATACTTGTTTGTCTTGTATGTCGAATCCATGACAAGAACGGTTGGAAATGTGTTGAACAATTTGATACTTTCGGGATGAGTCCAAAAAATATCACGCACCGTAACTTTGTCCTCGGACGTTCGGAAGCTTGACACATATTTGTTATCACCTAATAGTTTCAAAAGTTGTTGCATTTCCGACCGAGGGCCCATTTTCAAAACTTTGAGATTGTGTCGTTCATTGTAAACTTGCTTGATATTTGAAACGCTATCCGGTTTTTTACGCTTCAAATCAGCAAGTATGTTGCGAGGCGCCACTTTGACTATCGTTAAATCCGAAATCACATTCTTCTCTTCGCGAGACAAACGACACGCCATTGGATGTCCGTGTAACTTGGAATCCAAGGCATGATTATGAATTCCACAAATTACGGTTAAACGCCACAAATCATCAACCCTCCGAGTTGCCCACAACTTAAACGGACACCCGCACTTTCTCGATCCCGTGTCTTCGTGTTTTAGCACCTGGTTTGATTGTGCATAACTCCCACCCCGTTCGCAATTTAAAACAACGAAAGCTTTCCGCCTACTATTTCCATTGTCGGACCTTAAAATAACAATTCCAAATCCAAGTTTACTAGCTTCGTTCCGAACCCAATCAATCAAATGCTCGCGACTACCGAAGCTCCGATCATTTGTAAATTGTTGCCAAACATCAACCGCATTGATCATAGGTTTAACATCGATAACCGGATCGTTATTAACGTTGACAACTTCCGGAACTACTGCGTCATCGTCTTGCACAATGTTGTCCGGATGCACCATACCTAACATATGCAAAAATTAGCAAAATTGGCCAAAACTGTTTTTTTTAACTGCCAGGGCATATTTCGGAAGCATTTCCGAAATTTGTTAGGTAATATATTTCGGAAATGAACTTCCGAACCATCGCAGGTTTCATCAGAATTTTGTTGAATCAATGTAGTGAAATAGGGGGTGAAATGGGAGATGTTTACCTCAAATTGTAGCTTTCTATGCTCCCTTTAACGTGATCAACGGTTTGAAACTTGATTTTGAGACGAAAAATGGATGGAGATTGATTGAGTTTTGGAGAGGGTTTGGAGATGCATTTCCGAAATGTATGAAAAATCTTTAAAAAAAATAACTTCGGAGATGCATCTCCGAAGCAGGGGTAATTTTGGGATTTCACTGGGGTGACCCCCATAGAGAGGAGGGTAAAGAAATTTTCTATTTACTTTCCAAAAAAAAACTTCAAATTTAATGCAACCATCAATCCACAATAATATATAAGCTGAAACCTTCACTTTCAGCCACCAATTTCGCACTCATATGTTGGCTCATTACATCAACCAAAACAGTAAAAATAAGTTAGTTCTTAGTCAATTCAATTGTTAATTTTTTTGGCCATTCTATTTGTATCTACTATGGAAAAGTTTCCACCGTTTGATAATTACTCCAATTTTGGAACCTTCTTTCAACACATCTTCCATTATTTCTTATGCCAAATGTTGAATGGGGATTGAATATATATAATTACAATCTAGTCCTTAGTTACTTGAATAGAGAGGTAGTTATATAACTCACATGTTATGTCATTAATGTCACACAATATTTGAGGCTTGTGAGAGTGATTTTCAAGTTAAACCAAAGTTGTCACTTGCTTATAATATAAAGTTGTTATTTGCTCCTTTTAATATCCATTTCCCATTGTTCAAGCCATTCATTTGATACTCCTCCACTCATATTAATAATTTTTTTAGGTAACGTATATATTTAAAAAATTATTTATATTAATTTTTAGAGAATATTATTAAAATAAGTATTAATTTTATCTTAACATTCAATACAAATTAAATATTTTATAATTATTTGATTAAATTATATTTTTGATCATCAGATCACAAAATTAATTTTCAATTTTAAATTTAAATAATTTTTTCATTGAAAATTAATGAAATTTTCGTTTTTTAACTTATATTTTTATTTACAAAATTCTACAATAAATTTATATACGATGATTTAGCTATCATATTTCACAAGAAGTTTATCATTTAAATAATAGAAACACCGTTAATTTTAAGTGTAAAAGTCTAAAAGAAGAATCAAAACTGTTTGAATTTAAATTAAGAGAAGTAACTTTCTGAATAAGGTAATATGAGACTAAAACTGTAATTAAATGTAAAATGAATTTTTAAATTTTTTATTAATTATTGATGCAAAATAATTTTATATATGTAATACAATTCCATTTCACCATAAGAGAAAATTAATTTTTTAAATTAATTAAATGAAAATGTATATAGTCTATAATAGTTTAGATGCATTTGATAATTCAATTTAAATAGTATTTTTTATAATAGGAAATTAGAGAGTATTAATTAGTGAAGTAATTAGCTAAAATAACACATAATAAATATATTTTATTGAAAAAAAATTTAAAAAGTAATTTAAATATTTTTTTTTGTATAAAGATACATTTAATGATGAAATGAGATAGTAATATAAATAGTAACATAGTCATCATTTTCTTGGTTTTTGTTAACTAAAAAAGGTTAAAACTTTAGTGAGTTCCTAGAATGGCACTAAATTCATTGCTTAATCAATAATTATAACTCTTTTCTTTTAATTTTGGGATTAGCAAACGATTTGTTTCCACACAATCACACATAAAATGTCTCTTCATTCTTTGTTTCATCATTTCTTTCACATGACCCTTTTTAATTCAACTTAAAGTTTATTTATTTATTTATTTAAAATTATTAAATTAGTTACTTTTTATATTCTGTTTTTCAATCATTGTACATAAACTGTTCCGAAGAAAAAAACATAACAAAAATTAACAAATTTCTGTTTCATCTTCACACATTCAACATCCTCAGTTCCGGTTTGTCATTATTCCCTTCCAATGTCTCTCTATAGTTGCTTTCATTCTTGTGTTATTTGTCTCATCTTTAACGGCAACATTGTTTGATTTTGATATTAAAGTGTCTTGAACTTCGTGTCCATGTCTATTTCTCTTTGTTTTTTCTTCTTTGTACTTTTTTTTGAATCTTTGTTTGTTTCTTCTGGGTTGTTGATTTAGTGTTTCAGATGGGTTTTGCCGGTTGTTTTTTGATGTAAAGTTGGAAACTTGAGATGAATAGACTAAAGGGTCGTGGTTATTATGATGAAGATATGAGTTCTTGTTCTAAGGTGGTTGTTGTTGCGGTGAAAGGTTCGAAAGATATTTCAAAGACTGCTCTGGTTTGGGCTTTGACTCATGTTGTTCAACCTGGGGATTGCATTAAGCTTTTGGTTGTCATTCCTGCAATTTCATCAAGTATTGATCACTCTCTCTCTATCTTTCTCTCTCTTTCAATTCAATTTTGTGTTTAGAGTTTCATGTACTTTTGCTTTTGCAGCTTTTGTGTTTTTTCTGTGTGATTCTTTATTAATAATGTTGATTACTTTAAGGAAAGAGAAAATTTGAAAATGAGGCAGAAAATGTACAATGGGGAAGGTTGAAGTTGATTGAGATCTGAATGATTTTGAAGGTTTATGATTATGATTTTGATTATGGTATGTGTGTGTTTAATAGGGAAGAAGGTATGGGGAATTTCAAGATTTACGACTGATTGTGCTACGAGTAATTGGACATCGCGATTAGGAACTGTTTCGGATCAGAAAGAAGTTATTACGAATTCGTGTTCTCAATTAGTACTTCAGCTTCATGATTTTTATGATCCGGAGAAGGTTCGAAGTAGTAGCTTGTGTTTCTTTGCATTTTGTTTTGCTTTTCGGCTTTTGGAAGTAACGTTTTTCGAATGTTTGCACAGATAAAGATCAGAGTGAAGATTCTTTCTGGTTCGCTGTGCGGTGCGGTGGCGGCTGAAGCCAAGAGAGTTCAGTCAAGCTGGGTTATATTGGACAGGTATTGAGATTACTTTGTATTTTTCGCATTCTTTCTTATGAGTTATGAGTTGTGTTCTTGTTTAATGCATTTGTAATGTGATCCGAATGACTATTCTTGTGCGATTGTAGAAAACTGAAAGGTGAACAGAAACATTGCATGGATGAGCTGCATTGCAATATTGTAATGATGAAGCATTCTCACCCGAAGATTCTGCGTTTGAATTTGAATAGTTCGCCTAAGAAGGAACTCGGAAGAGATTGTTCACTGTCGCTAGAGCCGAATGCGTATAGAAATTTGAAAGACAATTTTGAATATTCAGATATAATCAAAGGTCCAGCAGTTACTCCTGCTAGTAGTCCTGAACAAGGGTCGCCACCATTGACTGTAACTGATATTGGAACAGCGTCGATATCAAGCTCCGATCCTGGAACGTCCCCGTTTTTTCACTCTGACAATTATGAAAGACGAAGGAGATGTTTTCCCTTTGTCGTTCACGAGGGACTGGCGAACCTCGAGGAATCTGACTCGGAGAGTGAAAAGCTAAGTTCATCGTCGAAAAGTTCGTCTTTTCAGCCATGGATTTCGAATGTAATTTGTGTAGGCGGCGAGTACTCAAAACACGAGGACAATATTCAAAGATGTAGTGATAGTAAGGCTTTGGTTTCTACCTATGAAGCTTTGCTTCATAAACTCACGATTTTGGATCAAGATCCTATCTTCGGAGTTCCTGCTTGTAAAATTGACGTGAACTTAAGCAAAAGCGTTCGAGAAGTGATTTCACTCGCTAGAAATGCGCCTCACGGACCTCCTCCATTGTGCTCTATTTGTCAGCACAAAGCACCTGTATTTGGGAATCCTCCGAGGTGGTTTACATTTGCGGAATTACAACTTGCCACGGGTGGTTTTTCGCAAGCAAACTTTTTGGCCGAAGGTGGTTTTGGTTCGGTACACCGCGGTGTGTTACCTGAAGGACAAGTTGTTGCTGTTAAGCAGTATAAATTAGCCAGTACTCAAGGAGATAAAGAGTTTTGCTCAGAAGTAGAGGTCTTAAGCTGCGCACAACACCGCAATGTTGTGATGCTAATTGGATTCTGTGTTGAGGATGGAAGAAGATTGCTAGTTTATGAGTATATCTGCAACGGGTCGCTGGATTCTCATCTCTACGGTAAATTCCCTTCCATCCTAAATAATATAAAACTACATTCATATCAGTAAATGGAGATTCACAGACAAAGGTGTTTACGGAATGATTTGGTTTTGCAGGACGGATGCAGAATGTGCTTGATTGGTCTGCACGCCAGAAAATCGCGGTTGGAGCAGCTCGTGGTTTGAGATATCTTCATGAGGAATGTAGAGTTGGTTGCATTGTACACCGTGATTTGCGGCCTAACAATATTCTCCTCACTCATGATTTTGAAGCATTAGTACGTCTTATTTGATTATGAACATAATTGGCTTCAAATTCTATTTGCAGCCATTGCTGATAAATGATTTTTTTTATCGATGTATGTCTCGACTAACTGCTAATTATGGATTTTAGGTGGGAGATTTCGGACTTGCTAGGTGGCAGCCAGATGGAGATATGGGTGTGGAAACACGGGTGATAGGAACATTCGGGTAATGCTAGACGAAAGCCAATTTTGTTTTTCATCCCGTATCGTTACGAGTCGTTGTAGAATGTGATTATGATAGTTATCTTGTTATTCCATAGGTATTTGGCACCAGAGTATGCTCAAAGTGGTCAAATTACTGAAAAAGCTGATGTGTATTCATTTGGGATAGTATTACTAGAGCTTGTGACAGGTCGGAAAGCTGTGGATATTGGCCGGCCGAGGGGCCAGCAATGCCTTAGCGAATGGGTAAGAAAGATTTATATAACGAGCATAAGAAACTGCTTTCTTTTGAAACAGGCATTAATCCATTTAAAACTATTTATTCATCATTGTCTTCGATTCAAATATTTATATAGGCACGGCCATTGCTTGAAGAACAAGCAATTGATAAACTTGTAGATCCGAGCATAGGAAAGTGCTATGTTGATCAAGAGGTTTATCGCATGATGCAATGTTCGTCTATGTGTATCCGACGAGATCCACATTTAAGGCCTCGAGTGTCTCAGGTTAGAAAATTTATATGTTATCTTCGACTTGCTATCGCATTAAAATCATTAAATCACAGCACGAATGTAATGTATAACAACTAGACATTCATCTTTCAAAGTCAAAAGAGTGATGTTTAACTGGTTAGTAATCCATCCATAATTTTGTGTTTTGTCATAGGTGCTCAAGATGCTGGAAGGTGACATTCTCATGTGATTGATTGCTGACCACTTTTCCGTTTCCCAAGTAAATCGGACCACGGCAGAAAACAAAGGACAATGAGATTCAGAGGCAGTGCAGACTGCAGAGGGAGGTTGAGGCTCTTCTTTTTATAGGTGGAGAGAGAGTTTAAAGCTTGTTGCATATTCTTGTTTTTACTATAGTAAGTTTTTGGTTTTAGTGATGTAAATAATAGTATTTGAGGGGAGAGAGGAACATATTATTACTATTGTTTAGTTGATTGTACAGAACAATATTCCAGTTTTGATTTTTCACATCCCAGAGTAATGAAAATTTCATCGAACAGTTACATTCTATCATATTAAAATTATGACCCGGCTGTCCTGTTAAAGCAACTCAGTTGATAGCAGAGTAGAAACTTGATTGTTGGTTGATCTCCCAAACAGTTGTGATAATTTAAGAGAGTTAGCATAAAAATATTAGAATCTTGTTAGAGATTCATAAACCTTATACTTGTATATGCCTTTCAGTTCGGCTGGTATTTCTGAGATATTTTGTACTGAACCATTGTCATAGATAATCTTATTCTTAAGTGCAGGATTCCACAGTCCCTATCAGTCAAATCTTGAAGAAGGTGCTTGTTCACTACAGGACTATCATTATATGTTTCATAGGTGCCTTCTTTTGTAGCCAATTCACAAGAAGTTTTTAGAGCCTTCTTTTAGAGCCTTGTTTATAGGGGGTTAGAATAACATTAAGTTTAGGAAACATATTGCTAGGATGATGCTAGACAATCTCTTCTCCATTTAAAATGAGTGTCATGCCAACAAAATGGAGGAAAAAAAACCAAATTAAAAACAAAAAAACAAAAAAATCAATTGTGGAAAAATTTACCTAGGTAGCCAGGTTTTTGGAGGGTGCCCTACACATAGAAGCCACCCCCTATGGCGCCAAGGTACCAAAAAATGCATGTATGCGCCACCTCAGGTGGCGTCAATGTTGAAGGGGAAATTAGGGTTTGCCCTTTGTGGCGTCTATGTACATATTTTGTACATAGGAGCCACCAATCTCCTATGTGTTAGAGTTTTTTTTAATAAATATACCCCCAATCTCCTTCATTTTTCACACATTTTCTACACTGTTTTCTCACATTTTCTCCGATTTTTTTCTCATGGTAGCCTTGCTGATTTTTAAGAGAGATGGTCATGTCTTTTTCTCAGCTGTAAAACCGCCGATTAAACGAAATTTTGGAACATTCATTCCATGGACCATCTGAAGAGGTCGTTGATTTGATGGTTAGACAGGGAGTACGAAGCTGGTGAAAGCATCAGACGAATTCAGAGACAGAGAATGAGGACGTCAATTATCACGAGAAAAATCGAACGTTGATGGGTTGAAGTTAAGAACGACGTTGATGTTATGACCATGATGCATGACATAGATGATATCGTTTTGATGGTTGTGATATCGTGAAAATGAAGTTGTTTTAATCTAGTTAATTTATGTTTGTGTTTGTTATTAAGCGTTGTTTGTGTTGTTGTTATTGTTTAGAGTTGTTTGTGTTGTTATTGGTTATGCGTGGTCTCTGTGTTGAATTTGACAAAGTTTTTTATACACAAACTCAGTAAAAAAAAATTGATACGCACATGATATTTCAAATAATTTAGTAAAAATTTATGCCGGATTTTTTTTTGAACTATTGAATTTGAATTTATTTTGCAACATGTGATTAAAAAAAAAATAAAGAAAATACTTTTGATATTATAAAAATATGGGGGTGTCAAATATAATTAAGGGGGTGTTAAGTTAAATTCTTGTAGGTTCACTTAAAAGTTGTTAAGAGACCAAGTAGAGTTTGGACTCCTTTTGAAAGGTTGTGCTTCTTAAAGAATTTTAGCTCACACCCGCATTTATTTTGATATAATAAAAAATACTTTTCTTATTTTTATTTCTATCAAAATTTTCGATTTTGCCTAAAAATTTCTTTCAAAATAAAAAAAAAAATAAAAAAATCCAATAGAAATCCATAATATCCAAAATTTGCAGATAAGGTATTTCCTTAGCAAATTTGGCAAATAAAATCAAGAGAAAAGGGGTGATGCACTGACAGTGTAAAATATTTTTACACTGTCAACCAATCACCACCCATGTATCTAATTAAACCATTTTTTTATTTAAAAAAAACTTAATGACATGACATATTTATAATTTTCTATTGGATGACAATGTAAAATTATTTTACACTGTCAGTGCACTATCTTTTAACTCTAAAATCAAACATTTAAAATATTATAAAAATATTTTTTTTTACGCGATTGTTTAAAAAATCTGATACATACCCATACATATTAGATATTTTAAAAAGTCTGGTAAAAATACATAAAACTAGGTATTAATTTTTTAAAATATGATAAAAACGCATAATAATTCATACAATCAAAATCTAAAAAAAAAACCCGGAAGGTAACATATTTTATTGCAATTTCCACGGGTAAGAAATCAAACACTTAAAATATCATAAAAAATTAGATATTTTTTTACCGGATTTTATAAAAAATCAGGTACACCCAAATATATGTTATTGATATTTTGAAAATTTTGATAAAAATCTTAAAATTAGGTATGAATCTTTAAAAAATCCGATAAAAATGCATTAAATGCATGTATTCTAAAATTTGTAGAAAAATGCGCAAGTAACATATTTCTGAAGTAAATTTCGGAGGTAAAAAAATCAAACACTTTAAATAATATAAAATATTTATTTGTTATCAGATTTAATAAAAATAAGTACACCGAGACATATTATCAAATATTTTAAAATTTTTGATAAGTTCTTCAAATTAAAGGTTATGTGGGGGTATCAAGACCAATTGGGGGTGCTAGATAAAATTCTTTCCTTCTTATTAGTAATTTAAGAGAAATTTGTCCCTTTCCAAATCTTTTAGAAATTTTTTATAGGCTTAAATGGTTAATTCGTTTCTGTCAGTTTACGTGTTTTTTTAGTCTCTGATGTCAACTTTCCGTTATAAAAACGCTTACATGGAAATTAAAAATAAATAAATCACATACATCTCTTCTTCCTCAATCCATCTCTAACATCTGTCCTCTATATTCAACTTCCATTTTTTCTCATCACTATCCTTCAATTTTTCATCTCCAACATCCATTTTTTCTCAGCTCTAACCTTCATTTTTTTCATCTTCAACATCCATTTTTTCCTCATCTTTAACCTTCATTTTTTCATCTCCAACCACCATCTTCATCCTCCATTTTTTCTCATCTCCAACCTCCATTTTTTCATCTCCAACATCCATTTTTTCCTCAGCTCCAACCTCCAACCACTATCTCCAAACTCTCTTTGGACTAATGTTAAGGATTATGTTTGGCGATGTATCTTTCAAGAAGGTAAATTAGGATTCATGAAACATGGCAAAGAAAAATGTAAGCCCGACCTTCCTTGGAGGGGTGAGGGCCCAACCCCGAACCACTCTGCAGCCTCAGAAGAGCAATCAAAGCGGCAACACCCCTTGAAGGATAGAGAATGGTAGAAGGGCTTACTTCAGTTCCCACCGCCCATGTTCTCTGCCTCATAAGTCAGAGATTTACTTCATCATTCATCCAATATGGACATAATTACAATCATTTTCAGAGTGAACACGTAAAAAATAAGTAAATTAAAGACAAAGAGGCCAAGAGCTTATAGAAATTACCAAAAATAACCTTCCTCTCTTCCCGAGTATGGGCCTACATCACCAACTGGGTATCAATCATGCGCTTCAAGTGTTTCCGATTGGCCTCCTCTGAGGTTACAATGTCCCCAAAATATCCCAGATTATTAATGAACCTTATCAGCCGCTTCTTCTGTACATATCTAATCGTGTATGAACTACAAGTGCACAATTGTGTCAAGTAGTAAAAAGAATCAAACCCACAGAGAGATGTTTGAATATCAAATTTGACTTCAATTGTGTTTATCTAAAGTGATCAAAAGAGGTTGTTTGATGCAGATTGAAAATAGATTTTAACAAATAATGAAAAGAAGGACTAGGGACTATGAGCATCCATCAAGTAATATGATACATTTACCGCTTATCAAATACCCCCAAACTTGAACTGTTGTTTGTCCTTAATCAATGAGCTTGCTTATTAACAATTAGGATCAAGCGGTTTTTCAGATCTTCAAAGGTTAAAAAAGATGAAATCTATTGATACTCATATGGGTCCGTTATTCCGAACACCAATACTAAAAGCATTACGGGAACACAAAATCCTAAAGCAAATACAGTTAAAAGTTTCTTACATTGGCCACCTCTTTAGCTGTGCTTTGGACTTAAGTCTCTTTTCAATTTTCTTTCCTTTTCGTTTTTACAATCTGTTTAAGGCAATTGGAATTATGATAATCATCACATAAACAAATCGATTTCCATTTTTTGTTTAGACACTTGATAAGCAACAATTGCTATTTTTATTTAAAGGTGGAGAAAAACACAAGAAATGGGGGATTGAATTGTGTTCTTTATCAACTAAAATTCTCTTTCTTTCTCTTTAACGTCTTTTCTTTCACTTAATCATCTATTGGATTATGCTTTGATGTTGCGGAAGCATGAAGATGTAGAACTATATAACCAATAAGATGTTCATTTTAACTTCTAAAGGATATCCGAACTTCTGACTTGCTCAGTACAGTTCGGCAGATTAAATCTTTGAAGTTCTAAGTTAAAATGACATATGTAGAAAGTAAAAGACACATTCATTTTTATCCTGGTTCACCTTCTAACTAAGGTTACCTCCAGTCCACCTTCTTCAGGTGATTTGCCTCTCAATAGAGGTCTTAATCCACTATAACCAAATCATGATTACAACTTGCACGAACCTCCGTCGTGACTAACAACCTGCACAGCCAATTGTTGTGACTAACCATCTGGACAATGACCTGTTCAGTGATCTTCACGAGATATAACGTTCATTGACTCAGGCACCCTGCACAGTCTTCCCGCTGTGACTAACCCTGCACAACAACACGTTGTGACTAACTCCCTGCACAGCTACCTGGTGTGACTGACTGTAATGGACTATTCAGTGATCTCCACGAGATATAACATCCATTGACTCCTGGACTCCTGACCCTCACATGGTCTCCAAGAGATTTCCACAATGACCGCATCCACTGTCTTCTCAAACATTTGACCTTCACTTGGTCGCTTAAGGCATAATTACCAATTTAATTTACATAATGCTTCTTAGTAAGCAAATATTCTAATTACAGCCTGAATGACAAGTAATTTGTTTTAATTGAATAATCACTGAATTCCTATTGTCAGCATCTTCTGTCTAGTTCCTTGCTTCTTGTTTTTATCTTGGTTTCTTCAGGCAGATTGATAACGTCAGTCCTGATTCAGGATTGCTTCTTACATTGTTCTTCAACTTTCTTCTCAAGCAGATTAAGAACATCAATTCTTGTTGGGGGTTGCTTCTTTGATTCTTCTTCCATTGATCTTCTTCTTAAGCAGATTAAGAACATCGATTCTTGTTGAGAGTTGCTTCTTTGATTTCTTCCTCTGATCTTCTTCTTAAGCATATTAAGAACATCAGTTCTTTTTTAGAGTTTCTTCTTTGATTTGTTCCTCTGATCTTCTTCTTAAGCAGATTAAGAACATCAGTTCTTGTTGAGAGTTGCTTCTTTGATATCTTCCTCTGATCTTCTTCTTAAGCGGATTAAGAACATCAGTTCTTGTTGAGAGTTGCTTCTTTGATTTCTTCCTCTGATCTTCTTCTTAAGCAGATTAAGAACATCAGTTCTTGTTGAGAGTTGCTTCTTTGATATCTTCCTCTGATCTTCTTCTTAAGCGGATTAAGAACATCAGTTCTTGTTGAGAGTTGCTTCTTTGATATCTTCCTCTGATCTTCTATGTAATGCTCCACTTAATTCTGATAGTTTTTCATTACTACATCTTACCTAAAAAAAACCACACACTTCATAAGAGATCTTACTTCTTTTTATAGCTCTAAAATATGTTTTTTTATCTTGATCTTCGGAAAGCGTAATAAATGTAGACGTGTTTCCACCATGCTTTTGTTTTCTTCAATATGTTGCATGTAGGTTGCTTGTTCAATCATTCTTGGGAGTTGTTTCTTTTAGTTGTTATAGCTCTTTAGCTAATGATGATGTTTGTAATGATTTTCTTCTTGATTCTGATTCTTTGTATTTTATTTGATTTTCCATGTTGAGCTGAAGACTATCTTCTGACTTTCATGTGACTCTGTTGTTGTTTATCTTTTGTAAGTTACTACGTTGTAACTCAGAACTTGTAACTTCAGAACTTCCGATCTTTTACAAGTGTGATCTTCTGAGTTTGCAAGGCTTCTTGTTCCTGATGTTTTGTTCATTTCCTTTGAAGCTTCTGACGTACTTTCTGATTGAGTTGTTGTATATGTTGTAAAGGACTCGACACTTGTTTCTGCACACTCAATGAAGCCATTAGAAATAAAATTGTTACTAACAAAATATACGCTTGTTATCATCAAAACTAGATTCTGAACATAGATTCTCAATCTTGTTCCAACATTATTAACTGGTGAAATTACACACTTATGTATATTTATTTATTGCCTACTTTGGAACGATGTTTGGGGTTTAACCACCATTGTGCTAAATAACCGAGTGTGGGTTACCCAACTTAGAAGGTGTAATTATCTTTTACCACCTTTTTTTTATTTTATCATTTTGGTGCTAAAATTATACTTTTTTATTTTAAATTATTTTTTTCTCAACCAATCATGCATGACTTGTGAATCTAAAGTATGTTGGATTGTCATAACAAACTATTTAGGAAATACTTCTCAAGATCCGAGTACTATGGTACAAAACACATGCCAAACTTCTGACCTATTTGGGAAACTAAGGGTGTTCGGGTAATACGGATTTTACCGGTTTTCCATGGACCCCTAAACTTAGTCAGTCTTCATTACAAACCTATATACTTTCTCAACGAATTTTCAAAAGTATGAGCTTTTTTATAAAAAAAAAATCAACTGCTCAATTTTTGGGTTTTTTTAACAACGGTACAAGCAAATTATTCAACCAAACTATCCTAATAGCACAAAAACACACATCCAACAAATAAAACAAAAATGAAAAAATAAGGGAAATACCCCTAATTTAAATTGGACATTGGCCTCAATGTTCCAATTAAAGTCGTGGGAAGTAAAGACAATACTCACAGACACTTCACCGTCCGATGAGGTGGGAAGCACAATAGAAGAGAGAATTTGAAGAAATTATGCTCTTTTTGCTTTATCCTCTTGAGCTTTCCTTTCTTGATTAGATCAAATCAAACTTTCAAAATGAAACAACATAAAAGGAATAAGCAATTAAAAGCGTGGGTTGCTTCCCACAACACGTTTTGTTTAATGTCGTTTTAGCTCGACGGTCTATGAGTGAAAACACTCACGGTGGTTCCATCAAACATGGTAGTGGTTATAAGAATCCATGGCCACTTATCAAGCCATCTCTCGTATCCAATCATATTCCTTTTCTTCTTTTTTTCAGGTGGTTCATACTTCTGAACTTGTGGGAGGTGGTTCTAGTTCTATCCTAAGTATCATCTGTTTGAATTTGACTTCAATCCTTTCAGTCCCTACCTTAAAGGTCAATCTTCTACTCTTAATAATTTCTTCAGTTTCATGGTCCTCTATTATTTTCTTTTTAGAGTTCAGGTTTTTGGTCATTGGTACATTGGTGTGGATCTTTTCCGATATTTCTATACATCTTTTGGATTGGGTGCCTACCTTAGCCTCCACAAATATATTTGGGCAAGGAATTAGTGGCTTGTATGGGGAGGAGCAACATAAGGTGCTTCTTTATCTACCTCTTTGATAAACTCCCTTTTGGGTGGTGTCAGAGGACTTTCTGAAATCTCTACATTTTTCTTAACAGAACTCTCCTCAACCTCTTTATTCTATTCCCTAAAATTCTTAATTTGTTTACCACTCATGGGTGCTACAACATCCACATGTCTCTTAAGGAAAGGTCATAGAGGAATGTGTGCAAGATGGGAGATTTTGGTCTCCAATGCTTTGTTGTAAGTCACGAGGGACTCGACCATAATTTTATCTACCTAAGGACTTCAATAATATGTAGATTTTGATTTCTAAACTCTTCATTATTGCAAGTTTGCATCGCCACAAAACTCTCCATCATAGATTCTAGGTTAGAGTGATTTTGTGTCGCAATAAAATTGTCCATTAACCTTTCAAGGTTTGAATTTTAGAAATCTTGCGGTTCCTTACTATACTAGTGGTGGTTATTGTAGACAAAATTTGGGTGATTGAACCATTCATATCATAGGAATCGTAGTACGGGCTTCCTAAGTTATTATTCATGTAACTTCCCATCTCTTGAACAAATCCTCTAGCGAGAATCATTCTGAAAAGAGGACCTTTAGTGCAAAAATAAAAAACAATAAAAAATAAAAGTGATTTAGTTTAGACGGTGTTGGAATAAAATTATGATATCAAATTATCTCCCTGGCAGCAACGCCAAAAACTTGATCGTGTGTGAATCGTAAGTGCACAGTTGTGCCAAGTAGAAAAAAGAATCGAACCCATAGAGAGATGTATGATTATCGAATTTTACTTCAACTGTGTTTATCTAAAGTGATCGAGAAGGGTTTGTTTCATCCATATTGAAAATAGATTGTAACAAATAATAAAAAGCAGGACTAGGGACTATGAGCATCCATCAAGACTTACCCCCTATAATCATCCATATTTTAACCACAAGAATTTCTAAATTACTTTTATAGAAATTTTAGATAAATATGTGTGACACCCACTTTCATGGTGTGTGCTTATAAACATGTTCCAGGCATGGTTAAGCATTTCAATGAAGAGTGTTACACCATGTCATACGATGTTGCATCTTGATTGTTTCTCAACTGAGATCAAGTCGCCTTGTCAGTGGTTCCTTGAACTCAGTTGTTTAGTAATCCGATTTCGAATGTCGAATCATTATCTTTCGATACATGATTGACATCTATTTTGCCATTGCTTTCGCAACTGACATAAGCATGGATTAGAATTATAATTCTAAAATAAAACAAACAGATACTTCTCGTGATTGCAAATGGATGACTTGGTAGGGGTTCGTCATGAGATGGACTCTCATAGCCCCATTTCCCTAAGGATCTACTCACTCATGGGGACATGAACAACAACAATATACAAATTAAGGACATTGCAAGAAAAATAAATAATTGAAAATAAGTAAAGCAAAATAAAATGGAAAATAAAGGCAAAGGTTAGTAACTGCCTGAGTGTTGACATAGGTCGTGTCAAGCAACATGGGCTGGCTATGTCAGCCACTGGCTACTTATATGGTGGGGCATTAAGGGGACAACATGGCCCGTGTCATGGTACACGGCCATGCCATATTTTTGCATTGGAAACACTCCTTTTTGTGCAATCTTCGAACTTTTTCGTCCTGATTTGCTTTGTTGACCTCTTATTACCTGAAAACAAACATAGGAGACAAAAACGCGTAAAAAAGAACTAGAATGATGAAAACACACATGAAATCAAAGGGAAAAAACAAGAAACATGATACATTTACTACTTATCAATATCCTCCATAGAAAAGTCTTCCTGTTTCTATACATACCCCCCATTTCCCATGAAGAAATGACGTTCCGTATAGTACATGGGAAGCAAATCAACACATCTACCCTCCACTTTGTTCCCAATTCTGAAAAACTGTAGCGCGGGCTTCTGGATGGATAGGAGTAACTCGAAATAGTTGGTCTTTGAAAGGTTACAACTCAGCAAAGGCCACAAAACCTTAGATGGTCGACACCAGAGAAATTAACCCCTAATCTTCGTCTGGGTCGTAGTTCCGCAATGGCAGCAAAAGAGATGAAAGGGAAAGATTAGAGAAGTATTCCCCTTCAAGTATTAACACAATTATTAGTAGAATTTCACATACGCCCTAATTTTTTGGTGAAGTTGTGAAGGAGCCATTACCAGATGCTTAAGAATTTCCACTTCAAAAGCAGTGAAAGAAAAACGAAGGCCCATAACTGAAAAGGTGCATTGGTAAGAAGGGATGACACAACCACCATACTAAATGCAGATTCTGTCGTTCTTGCTAGGGGTCAAGACGTCCCAACATGAAGATGGACCAACCTCAGGGAAATCTCTGTCAAGATTACCCTGTCTTGCAAAAATACAAACGTGGAAGAATAAACAGGGTCTAACCACGACGATTGAGCATTCTTATAGCATGCAAAAGGAAGTAAACTCTATTAAATATGTCAAATTATTCACACGCAACACTCGAGTGTTTTAGTTCCCAAGATTCATAATGATGATATCTTTGGAAAGATGTTTGAAGTTGTTAGCCTAAGATATTTTGTTGGACATTTCGACATAAATATGGAATATGAGGTGTATAAAAATTCTAAGTGCATGTAACCAAGTCATATTTCCGACACAATGTCACAAACTCGATAGGTTGATATTTTTGACAGATATGAGTAGGGGACTTAAAAGACGTTTTCGACAGCAAGTGACGGTTTAAAGCAGTTCTAGAGTCAAAGACATGTGGAAATAAAGCATAAGATAAAAACCCACATAGCAGTATACGTGTCAAATTTTGAAGAGATATCCGTTGTTGATAGTTAACGATGAACTTAGTATATAAGTAAATTTCGAATCTGTTATCGGGGTTCACATTTTATTCTATTTTCTTTAAAAGTCACACATTCGAGTCACAAAGATAATGAATTTGTGAGAAACATATAAACTTGATTTTCACACTTAATTCAAGTATTTTTTTATCTAATTTCTTTATTATTACATATTTCTTTATTTGCTTTATCCATTTAAGAATTTCTTCATTACTTCTCTGAATTTTTACATTGAAAACCCTTTTAGCACTAATACATTTTCTCAAACGGTTAACACAAAGTGTCCTTTAGGATTTTTTTGAGTTTGATCCTGCAAGTGAATTAAATATTGTGATTGTTTAATAAAAACACAAGTAAACAGAAGTATGGAGCAATAAAGGCGTGGATCTCCAAGATACTGAATTGTTTCCTCTAGCTCCCCCCCAAAGATAAGTAAGAGAGTGATCCACTGTCGATGCTAAAACAAACCCCGACCTTGTTGTACATAGGCACGTGTTTAGGGGGAATGAGCCAACCATAACGATCCCGACCTACCACTGCGAAGGAACTGCAAACCTTCAAGAATCTTCTCAGCACACTAGAACTATCCTGCGGATGACTACATGAAATATGAACTTCAAGAACATCCAAGGGCTGCCCACGATTCACATCTAACAAATAGCGAGTTTGTTATCCTCTTCACTATAGATAGAAAAGACGCCAATTCAGATGACAAGCTTCAAACTCAATTTCAATTCACTATTCTTCCTCACATACTGACTTAAGCGTTGAAATGCTAACCTTAAAGGTCATTCCCCTATCCACTATGCCGAAAACTTGAATCTACCATTACTTCCGATCCTTACTCTATTTCTGGTTCTATAATGGAATAAAAAATACTGAAGTAGCGAGCAATATCACCTAAGAAGTAGAATCATTGAATTTGAATTTAACACTATATTTCCAAAATCAAAAGAACCAAATAATCAAAGTCGGACATGTTAAGTTTTAACAAAGATTAGAATTTCTAATGATGAATGCAAAAAGAATTTCTATATATGAATGCAAATTGATTTGTTTTTCTTGACTGAAAGAAGTGCAATCTGGCTTGATGAATGAATAATGCAAATTGTATTGAATTTTTTTTTTTGCCGGTAAAACAAACTCATTCAATAGATGAAAGACAAAAGGTACATACATAGTGAAAGAAATTGTGTTAGGGTATTTCCCATCCACAATTTAACAACACTAATAATTGAGCCAAATAAACTATAGACTTCAACAAACTTAGAGAAAAAAAAAACCCAACTTTGTTAAAATAAAAGAAAGTGAAGCGACGCGTCTACAAATTTGGGTTAACACGAGTCTATATTTTTTATAATACTGTATGAGTATTACAAAAAATTCAAACCCCCATATCTTAGCTCCTATGTTATCGTTCTCCTAACCTTAACTTAACAGAGTCATGTGATCTAGATGTTCCAATACCACTCCATAGTAAATCCTAACATTGAATCCTTCTCTTTGATACCATATTATCAATTAATTTTAATATACTATCTATATTAAACCTAGTTTGTTCAACACAAGACACCAAATGTTAGGTCATTTTAGAATAAAAAGACAAATAGAGTAAATAAATAACCGATTTTGAGATTAAATCCTCTGAAGCACATGGAATCTTTTTTCTTTCTTTTTTTATTTGAAGAAACCAAATGGAATATTTGGAAAACGACAAAATTGATGAAAAAAATAAACAATTACACATTCAATATTTTGTGTCAATTTTACTTGTCAATTCTGCATAGTCCTATTCAGCTTTCTTTCTAGACTCTATATATTAATCATGATCAATCAGTAGATAATTTGTCAATTTAATTACAATGACCCGTAATTAATCTTGAATATGTGTATGATATAATAAGGAATATGCGGTGAACTTGTTAACTATATGTCATTTGCAATTGTCTATTTTATCTTATGATCTATTCACCAAAATATATATTTTTTATCTCATCATAATAGGCTGCATATATAACATCAACTTACTATAAATTATTGAAATGATTGCAACAAGTTAAGAAAAAATTACATATAGTGTTTCCTCGTCTACTCAATCACTATTATTGCTTAATTTCCTCCAACTTGTTTTTGACTTAATTAAATAGTGATTACTATTACCTCTTTGCTTAATTAGAAAGCCACTTGTTTGTTAAGGAACGTGTACATTATAAAATTGCATAATTAATTAATATAATAAATTAACAATATTTATTTATTTAATTATTATGATCTTTTGGCTCCACCAAGTGGTGCCTAGGGTATAGAACATTATTTGTTGCAACAAATTCAATATAGTGGAATTATTTTTCTTGATATATAGATAGCAAAGTGTTTGCACATTGGACATTCAGTAAAATATTTCATTCCTAGATTTAATTTTAGTGATGCAATCTATCTTTTTCAGCATAGTAATTAGTGGCACAGTGTGCTACTTTAATTTCATCTTATATATATACAATGTGACATTGATCATGATAGTATTCAAAAAGCATATTGTAGAACTAGAAGCTTCAATTATTTTTTATATCCTTGATTGATTATGATTATGACCTTTGAACAAACTCACCCTAGTCTTTGATTATTGATTGCCTTTTGAACATACTATTTATGTTAAGATTAGTGTGGTTATCCAAAGACTAATTATCTTGTTTGATGTGACTTAATATAATGATTTATTACTAAGTGTACATAGCCAAATTTGGTAAGATATGGAGGAGTGGCTGTATCCAAATCAAGAAGTGGATAATTTGATAGTGGTTTAATATTATAATGTTTTTTACACAAGCTATGCACTTTCATTTGAACAAGTGGGTTGGAAAATAATGCTATAGTTAATTAAGTCACTAGTTCAATTTTTAAAATAGTTCCAACAAGTTAGCTATAAAGATTGGTGTAAAGTACTTGAATTTGTTAAAATTAAGCAAAATAATTAAGAAGATTCCTTTGTATGATAATGCCAAGTGAGTCTCAATTAGATGACAAGGGAATTAATCAATCAATGTGTGCCTTCCTAATTAATCAACTTGTAATCTATGGACTGAAATTCTTGACAAGTTGGCCTATAGCTATAATGATATTGAATTAAGTGATTGTATAAGTAGGACAATGACAAGGATGGGGACTTAATTATTCAAAATTTATGTTTTATCCAAGTAATATTGCATTATTGAACAAGAATATCTTCATCACCTCTTCTTGATTTATTGAATCTAAGATTCTAATAATGGCAAATTCATCTGTTTATGATTCTTTTAAAGCATAGTATATGTAATGATTTGTCCAACCCCATTTCATACTTCATATGGATTAAATTTTGGTTTACACTAGATTATTAAATAGATAGGTAAAATGGTTTAATTTAATGTTTTTCAAATAGACCAATTATTTTATTAGTTAAAATTCAATTATTTTAGGAAATTTCTTTCCCTACCTCCCTCTTTTCTAGATCACCTCCGGTAAAAAACCCAAAATACCCTCACTTCGGAAATGCATTTCCGAAATGCTTTTTTTTCCTTCAAAATTTGTCTTATTTCGGAAATGCACTTCCGAAGACACGGAAAAAAGGTGTTTTCGGAGATGCATTTCCGAAAACACCCCTTTTTTGGGTTTTCGGAGATGCATTTCCGAAAACACCTTTTTTTGGGAGGGGGTGTCTTCGAAGATGCATATCCGAAATATTCCAAGACCAAATTGGTCTTGGAATGTTTCGGATATACACTTTCGAAAGAATTCAATAATTATTAAAAAATTAAAATCAAGGTGAATCAATACAATTAATAGGTATAAAATCAAGGTGAATCAATAAAATGAAGGTTAATCAATAAAATCAAGGTGAATCAAAATTTCCTAAACAATTTTAAAGTTAAAAATAATTTTTAACTTATATAAATATATAATATATAAATATATAAATATATAATAATTATTATAAATTAAAACACTTATTTTTTTAACTTTTATAATTATTATATAAATATATTTATAATTAATATATAATAATTATTATATAAATATATAAATATATAATAATTATTATAATTATTATATAAATATATAAATTAAAACGCTCATTTTTTTATAAATATATAACAATTATTATAAATATATAAATAAAAAATTATAACCTATTTTGTAAGTGAAATTATTTTAATTTTTTTAATTAAAATTATTTTAAATTTTAAAATATGAATCAGGATAGAAATATATAATTGCTATTATTCATAACTCATAAATTATATCAAAATATATAATTATTATTATTTATTACTTATAAATTATATCAAATTTATGATATGTGAATTAATTAATATCCTAAAATTAATTTTTGGGATTTTTTTAGATTTTTTTTGTTGTTTCGGAGATGCATCTCCGAATTAGTCAAAATCCCAATTTTTGGGATTTTTTCGAAAATGCACTTCCGAAGTCTGGAAAAATTTAGAAAAAAAAATATTTCGGAAATGCATTTCCGAAGCAGGGTAAAATGGGGTTTTCGCTGGGGGTGACCCCCATAGGGAGGTGGGTAAAGAAAAAATCTTATTTTAAATCCAAATAGATATGCCACTACAAGAAAAAAGCCTATTTGTCAGGGGCTTAACCTCTCACTAGTGGCAAAAATCCTTCACAAATACAAAATTTGCGAGGGGAATACTCCCCTAGAAAAATAGAGGGTCGCAAATTATTTTCTAAGGGGCTTTGAACATCGCCTATTTGCTAGGGGCCCACCCCTTGCTAAATATTGTCCCTTATTTCAAGTCTGCAACATGCTGACGTAGACTTTGTCTAATGGGTCAGGGTGCGTTAGAAGATATTTTGCTTGGAGATAAGTCCCTCGCAAAAGTCAATAGTTTTCAATTTGCTAGGAGTTTTGCCCTTGGCAAAATATAAATCTAAATTAAAAGAAAATATAATAAATATAATTTAATTTAAACATAAATAATATTATAATTTAATTAAAATATAATTTTTATAATAATAAATATTCAATCAAATATAATAAAAATTAAAATAAAACTTTATATAAAATAAAATTCAAAATAATACACATAAATTCTTTTGTACAAATTAAAATAAAATTTAAATATTCAAATTTAAAAATGAAATTTGATTAGTTTAAATCCATTTTTTTTTCTAGTCCATATCAACCCATCTGAAACTAATATACTACTCTATTACTCTATTGAAGGCTTGAAAGTAACTTCCGAATTAGT
Source organism: Vicia villosa (assembly GCF_029867415.1). Taxonomy (NCBI): domain Eukaryota; kingdom Viridiplantae; phylum Streptophyta; class Magnoliopsida; order Fabales; family Fabaceae; genus Vicia; species Vicia villosa. The sequence goes on along the minus strand of NC_081184.1, from coordinate 167,510,527 downwards.
GGATGCTTTTAAAGAAAGTTGTGATGGCAGTCAAAATAGAACTTTTGCACATTTTTCGTTAGTTCATGTACTAGATCTGTATGCACACATAGATATATGGGTATCTATGAGTAGTAATTGTGATCTTTTCCATTATTTAATATGAACATATATTTTAGTTGTTATAAGAGTATATAATCTCTATGGTAGTTATAATGTATGTACAAGTATACAATCACATGCTCTAACAAAAACCTTAACCACTAAGTTAGTTAGTATATTCTAATTATTTCAAACCTTCTTCGTTTTGATAAAATTTATTATAACCAATTTGAAAAAGTACTTAAACAACTAAGAAGCTTGTTTGATCAATTAAAAAGGCAAATGGGTTAATCGATTTACCCCTTATTCTAATTAATTAAATCAATATGTAACGAATCCTAATCAATTAAGGAGGTTTGTAATTAATTAAGGGACGTCAAAATTTAAAGTTTCTTTTTTTAGCTTAAGTAAACCGAATACGACGTGTTTTTAATTGGTTAAAATGTTAAAAGAATCCATGAATTGTTGCTTATGAGAAAGATATTTTTCCTATATATACGAGGGTTCTCTTTATTTCAAAATTCAACAATATTATGAATAAAACTCCTCTCCTATAAAATTATTTTTCACTAGATTTGTCTTGATGTCGAGAGAGTGAAAAACTTCATTGACAGTAGTGTTGGTGTTGTGTTGTAATAGTTTATTTAAAAGCATAGTTCTCTTGTGATATTTTTGTAATAGATTTCAAGGTTGCAAGCTAAACTTATAAAAAGTTTGGTTTAAGGTTGTTGAGATAAACCTATGTAACGACTCTAGATGATTTGTTTAAAGTTATTTGTGTTGATCTTGTGTAAAAGTTCAAGCTCAATTATGTAAGGTTATTGGATTGATCTTATAAAAAAGTTCAAGTTGTTTGTGAAAGGTTCACTACTACAAATAATACATTTCATGACGAGACTTTCACCTATGCCAAAGAAAATCTGAGGTCAAATGACCTGAAAGCGTCATTTTTTTTCTTTAAAAGTTTCATATTATCCTTCAACATTTTAGAAAACCGAAAAGTTATGTAGATCAGGGTTTGAGCTTCGATTCCAAGCTCCTGCAAATTAATGCTTTATTTAGAATCAAAATTTCGCCTTTATTTTGTAAATTATCTAATACCTTAGTTTTTTTAGAAAACCGACAATATAAATTAATTAATATTATATTTAAATAAATTAAACCCAGTTTTTACCTCGATTAGATCCTTCGGTTTTCTGAAAACCGAGATGATAACTCTAATTATTATTTCACTCTTTCATCATAATGTTAAGTTTCATTCATTTACTTTTTACGACCCAGAACTTTTCTTTGACTGAAACACCACTCTTTCAACCTAACAAATTGAAGCAACATTTTCTCCAAGGAGAAGGGGGGGGGGGGGGGGGGGGGAGGAGGAAGAAAGGTCGAATCTCAAATTAACATTTTTTCCACGTCTCCAGCAGGTAGAATTTTCTCTTGTAAATGTTGTTGTTGTTCTCGTTGTTGTTATTGTTATTGTTGTTGTTGTTGTTATTGTTGTTGTTGTTAATGATGTTGTTGTTGATATTGTTATTGTTATTGTTGTTAATGTACAATGTTGTTTTTCAGGTATTTGTAGTAGTAGTAGTAGTTTATTGTTATTGTTGTATTTTTTTGAAATGTTCATTTTTATTTTACTTTTAGAAGTTGTATGTTAATATGGATCGTACTTGAATGAGAGCCAATAGATTAAGTAAAGAGTATGAGAATGGATTGGTTCAATTTCTTGAATTCGTGAAAAAAAAACCTTCTCAACGATAATAGAATTTATTGGTGTCCTTGTAAATTTTTCTGAAATACGCAAAAACATCCAAGGGATGTTATATTCAATTGTTGTGGTTGTGATGAAATTATTTCAAATTACACAAAATGGGTAATGGCATGGCAAAGTGACACAAAAAGACACACGTCACATAGAGTTGAAGATGAAGAATTTATGAATGATACTCTAGAAGATATGATTCGTGATATTGGAGTAGATGTTTTTAAGAAAGACCTGAAGATACTTTGAAAAATGACATGGAAGAGTTGTTATATCTGGGATGCAAAAAATTTACTAGATTGTCAGCTATGTTAAAACTATTTGATCCTAAGGCAAGAGGTGGGTGGACGGATAAAAGTTTCACTGAATTGCTTGAATACTTGCTAGAAATGCTTCCAGAAGATAACACGTTGTCGAACCATAGTTATGAGGCCAAGAAAATATTGTGTCTAATGGATTTGGACTATATCAAAATACATGCATGTCTTAATGAATGCATATTATATAGGAAAGAGTATGAAATTTTCAAGAAATGTGTGAGGTGGGGGGAGTCACACTACAAGAACAGGGATAATGGTGCTGAAAATGATGATGGAGTAACTAGAAACGGTGTTCCTTCCAAGGTGATGTGGTACCTACCTATAATTCAAAGATTCAAGAGACTGTTTGCTAATGTAAATAACGCAAAGAATATTAGATGGAATGCATATGAAAGATTATGTGATGGAAGAAATTGCCATGTAGCTGATTCATTGCAATGGAAGAAAATTGATACGTTGTTTCTATATTTTTCCATTCAACCAAGGAACCTTAGGCTTGGAGTTACCACTGAAGGAATGAACCTGTTTGGTAATTTGAGTACTAACCATAGTTCATAGCCTGTTCTTCTCATAATTTGCAACCTATCTTTGTGGTTATGCATGAAGTGTAAATATATGATGTTATCAATGATGATTTCGGGCCTAAAACAACCAGGGAACAACATAGATGTTTATTTAATGCAATTAATTGAAGATTGAATAATTTTATGGAAGGAAGGCATTGATGTTGATGATGCGTATATAGGTGGTAACTTTAAGCTGAGTGGCATGGTGTTTTGCACAATCAATGACTTTCCTGCATACAGTAATTTGTCTGGGTAAGCGTCAAGGGACATAAAGCGTGTCCAATATGTGAAGATAATACATGTTTCCACCAGTTAAAAAATGAAGAAAAAATACTATTAACCTTGAGCATCTAAAATTTATAAGACCTAATCATCCATATGGTAGATTTGAGAAGGCTTTTAATGGAAATCAGGAGTTTGGTATCTCTCCAAAGCCCTTAACTGGGAAGGAAGTTTATAAAAGACAACAACACATTAATGTTGTCTTTGGAAAGAAACGAAAAGGGCTCGTGGGGAAAAATATTTGGAAAAGAGGTTGGTGTTATTTGATCTTCAATATTGGTCTAGCCTCGATGTAAGACATTGTCTTGATGTCATGCATGTGGAGAAAAATCTATAAATACTTATAAATATTAAAGGTAAGACAAAAGGTACTAAGAAATCGCGTGAAGATAAGGTGTTGATGGGTATACGACAAGAGTTAGCCTTGAATATATATATATATATATATATATATATATATATATATATATATATATATATATATATATAGAACATATTTGCCCCCTGCATGTCACACTCTATTTAAAAAAGAAAAAAAAATTGCGGTTGTTTGCAGGGTATCAAAGTTCCCAAAGGTACTCATCAACTGTGAAGAAACTTATGCCAATGAACGATCTCAAATTAGTTGGCTTAAAATATCATGATTTTCATTTCTTGATGCAACAACTTCTACCAGTGCTTATTTATGGTATTTTAACAAAAAAATGTAAGGGTTACTATAGCCAGAGTGTGCTTATTCTTCAATGCTATATGTAGTAAAGTCATTGAACCTGAAAATTTAGATGAATTGGAGCATGAGGCTGCAATTATCTTGTGTCAATCAGAGATTTTTTCCCTCCATAATTTTTTGACATTATGGTTCACTTAATTGTTCATCTTGTAAGGGAGATTAGAATTTGTGGTTTAGTTTATTTACAGTGGATGTATCTGGTAGAGTGATACATGAAGATCTTTAAAGGGTATACAAAGAATCATCACCGTCAGGAAGCTTTGATTGTTGAACGGTACATCACAAAAGAAACTATAAAGTTTCTTACAAACTATTTGTCAAAAGCGAACTCTATAGGAATTCTCAAGTCTCTTCATGTTGGAAGATATGATGGTAGAGGTATTTTAGGTTTAGACGTTAAGACATTTGACCAAGATGTAGTTCCTTAAGGACATTTGTATATATTGAATTACCTTAGTGAAGTTCAACCTTACTTGACCATTCACAAAAGTATTATCAAGGATATTTTCCCTTAGATTAGTGAAAAAATGTTGTTGATAGAGCATAACAAAACTTTCATAACTTATTTAATGAAATGATTTCTAAAGAGAATTGTGTGTCGGAGACAATTAAATGGTTGTCAAATATGCCTAAGATTAATGTAATAACTTGGAATGTATACGAAACTACTAAATATTCATTCTATACAAAATTAAAGGATGATCATAGTAACATGCAAAATAGTGGGGTTATGGTTGAAGCTAGGGGTGACAATTGATTCCATTAAGACAAAATTCATTCAATTCATCCACCAAAAAATTCATCTAATCCACCCACCACTTAAAAAGTAAGTTAATGGATTGGACAAAATCCATCCATTTATATACACGGATTGATCCAATTCATCCATCATATTTTAATGATCTAATGGATTATTCTTATTATATATTTTAAATCTATAATCATTTAAAAACCTGATTTTACTGTATTTTCAAAAAACTTAATTTTTCTGTATGTTTGAAAAACTCGATTTTACTGTAGTTTTTGAAAAACTCGATTTTACTGTATTTAAAAAAAAAATCTGATTTTATTACATTTTCAAAAAACTTGATTTTACTGTATTTTTTTAAAACCCAATTTTATTGTATTTTCAAAAAACTAGATTTTACTATATTAAAAAAAACAATTTTGCTGCATTTTTAGAAAAACTAGATTTTACTGTATTTTTGGAAAAATCCAATTTTACGGTACTTTTAGAAAACTTGATTTTATTGTATTTTTTAAAAAACTCAATTTTGCAGTATTTTCAAAAAACCCAATTTTATTGTATTTTGTTATAAAAGCCCGATTTTACTATATTTTCAAAAAATTAGATTTTACCGTGTTTAGAAAAACTCAATTTTACTGTATTTTTGGGAAAAAACCCGATTTTACTGTACTTTTAGAAAACTTGATTTTATTGTATTTTTTAAAAACTCAATTTTGTATTATTTTCAAAAAAACCCGATTTTATCGTATTTTCAAAAACTTGATTTTACTGTATTTTAGGAAGCACTCGATTTTATTGTATTTTCAAAAAAAATTGATTTTACAGTATTTTCAAAAAACTCGATCTTACTGTATTTTTTAATAAAATTGAATTTACTGTATTTTCCGAAAAATCCGATTATGCTATATTTTCATAAAAACCTGATTTACTGCATTTTTTCAGAAAACGTGATTTTACTATATTTTCAAAAAAAAGCTCGATTTTACTGTATTTAGAAATTGCCAAAATATGGTTTTGTAATACAAGTTAAAACCAAAATATAGAAAAATAAATAAATAAATAAATAAATAAATAAATAACAATGTTTTTCCCTCGATTATTATTGTAAGCCAAGAGGTAATGGTGGGCGCGTCATCCAGTTCTAAGAATAATTAAAATACAAAAGTTGGGGATCGAACCCATGTGAAGAACACTTTACCCAACGATTTTACAATAACTGAGGGGTTAAATGACAACTTTTCATGACGCCCTTCGTTACCTTGCCTTTATAGGCGAGGTTAAATTATTTTTCGTGTCTGATGTCAAATCCCTTTTTTTTTGTAGTAGTGGTTGTCAAGTTGAACCCGTGTAAAAGCTCAAGTTGTTTGTGAAAGGTTGTCAGGTTGAACTTGTGCTTTAAAGTTGGATCACTCTAGAGACTCTTGGAAATTGGATTAGGCCGCGTGGTTTAAAGTCAAACCATAAGAATCTCTAGAGTGATCTTTCTATTCTTATCTCATTTATTTTTCTCGCTATTAATTTCTTTGTATCTTCTTACTTTTATTATTTTGTTGTTTTATCTCTATTTATTTCTTTCTTCTAATATCACTTGTTTTCAAATCAAAGCGTTTATAGAAATTGATTTTTGAAACTTGAATATCAAAATTTACCCCCCCCCTCACTCTTGTGTTTGGAGTTGCTTGTTTATCAAGTGGGAGTCTAACTCCTGTTATAAGATTAATCGTCTCGGGAGGTAGGAATGATTTCAAACAATTCACTAAATTAACCTCGATCCTTTAATGAAGAAGATATGCTTTCTGAAAAGAGAAGACGAAAATCTTTATAGAAAGGATCAATTATTTTGGTCTAATCATATTTTTTTCCCTCTAGCTTGATATTCTTTCAGAAATTAAATATCTAGGCCGGTCTATATAATTTTTTTAGGTTTTTTAGCCTAAGTTTAACAAATTTAATTAAATAATTTTTTTTTAAGAATCTAAATCAATCATTTTTAATAAATAGATTGTTTGGGGAGGGGATCTGAGGAGTGCTGGGAGTATGAACGAATTTAATATCCATGATTTTAAGAGACATTGACATCACATATTTACCCAAAGTCTTAAGATATAAGGTATATGAGTCACCTATCTTATAGATCTAATATTTACTCCATTTCAAGTTGATGTAAGACTTAATTACGACTTAGTTGAAGAGATATTGTCTTTCTCAGTTTTGTAGTTGCTCTTGATTCAATGTAAATTATTCTCTCATAAAGTTTGAAATTTAAGTGTGAGCGTTAACGCTAAAATTCTAAAAAAATTACTAAAAGTTAGAAAATAAATTAAATATATAAGAGAATGAAATATATCAATTGTCTTCACATTTTAAATGATATATTATGTTAAGTCTCTGAGTTTAGTTCATTGACGCTCTTCCATTCATGCTGCTCTTTTGAATCTAATCATAACTCTGATATCTAGATTAGATTAATGGATCATTTCTCTTAAAAATTCGACATTTTGAAGTAGAACCTAAACACCTACACTTGTATCATACTATTCTTAAAATTCAAATAAGTTGTAGTAAATTATGTGGGGTTCTAGTATATTATATCATATCTCTCCTGTCATGAGTACCATATTACAAAGCTTTGAATTTAAAGAAAGTATATTATAAAGTTGAACAATTTGCAGGCAGATCCAAATGTACGGTGAAGAGGCCCATAGGACACAAATCCTAAAAAATAATAAGATAAGGAATTGGTGTCTCTATGATTATTTTTAACAAAAATATCCAACAAATTTAAAAATAAAAGTATGTCCGTCCAATTAAGTATCTTGTGTATGCGACCATATATTTCCATTTCCATATTATTTAATTCATTAGCCCCACATCTCACTCCCTCGTCATCATATCATATATACCACCAAACCAATTCATTTTCTCACCTTTCTCTCCTTATCATTCTCATAACTAGAGACATATATTTTGGTTTGTAACAATGGGAAGAAGAAAATGTTCACATTGTGGTAAAATAGGACATAATTGTAGGACATGCACATCCTTCACCACAAAACTTGTAGGACTTCGTCTCTTTGGTGTCCAACTTTCCTCCTCCTCATCATCATCTAATACCATCATCAAGAAAAGCTTTAGCATGGACACTTTTCCCTCACCAACCTCTTCATCTTCCTCATTCTCTTCATCAACCATTCATGATAATCATCATCACAAATCCACCTCTAATCTTGCCTATCTATCTGATTGCTTTATAGGTCCACCCCAAGAGAGGAAGAAAGGTACGGGTATATTCATTATATAATAATCGAATATTCATCTTCAAATTCATTGAATAACTGATGTATATGATCTATATTTTATTGTTTTTATCGTATAATATTCAGGAGTTCCATGGACAGAAGAAGAACATAGAATATTTCTTGTTGGATTAGAAAAGCTTGGAAAAGGAGACTGGAGAGGTATCGCTAGAAACTTTGTCACTACAAGAACTCCTACACAAGTCGCAAGTCATGCTCAAAAATATTTTATCCGATTAGCAACTCTCAATAACAAGAAACGGCGATCAAGTCTCTTTGACTTGGTATATACATAATTATTTGTTAATAATATAGACTAATCCAATTTATTGATCATTATTTGCTATTAAATTGATATGATATGGATGCAGGTTGGGAGCAAGAACACCAAGAGAGAAGGACAAGGTCATAAATTAGAGGATACTAAGTGTAATTGTGAAGTTGAAAAAGAAGAAGAAACCAAATTAGATACACAAGAAATTAATTACTCTAAAGTTAATTGGTTACATAATCATCATTCTTCAAATTATGTAGCAGTGCCTAATTTGGACCTTACACTTGCTGTTGCACCCCCTAAGGCTAATCAACCCTCTCCAGCTGGCCCATTTCTTCTAGGCCCAATTAGGGTCACTTAATTCATTAAGTATTGTGGAATTTTTCAGATTGAGTAATTTTAATTATAAATTTCTTGTCAAGTGTAACTTAACCTCATGCACAAGAAGATATGATCAAAATGAGATTACATTTTTCTTGGCATTAATAGTCATGAATTATATAATGGTCCTTTTATTTTGAAGATGTATATATAATATTCACCATCATACAAAACAGTGTTTCACAATGATTATTTTTAATTTGTAAAAAATTAAAAAAAATTATTTATAAAATAGTATTTTGTCATCCAAAAAGAAAAAGTGATGCAATTTATTAGCCGTTTGTCTCTTATTTTTGTATAATCTTTTATATATATATATATATATATATATATATATATATATATATATATATATATATATATATATATATATATATATATATATATATATATATATATATATATATTTAAAATAGAAGATAAGAGAATTAAATTTTAACCATTAGATTAGATATATGGTCTTGATGAAATCATGTACAAGCATAGACAATAAATATTTATCAAGACCCAATATCAAATTCAATGGTTAGAATTTATTCCTCTTATCTCCTATTTTAAAAATGCTCCTACTTGATACATCTTATATATATATATATATATATATATATATATATATATATATATATATATATATATATATATATATATATATATATACTCTCTCCGACCGTTATTATAAACAAAGATTTTCTTTTTAAGTTCATTGAATAATGAATGTATCTGGTCTACATAAAAATCACATACAATTCATTATTCAATGAACCTAAAAAGAGAATATTTGCTTATAATATGAGGAGAGATATTCTTACTCCAAGAGTAAGTGTAGAAAAGTTACTCCAAATCTTAACCATTGATTTTTATTAGTATAATAGTTTTAATTAATTTTTTATATATAAAAATATTTCCAAAATAATTAGATTAAGTGATCAATTAAAGTCATGAGAATAATGAAAATCAATGGTTAAGATTTGGAGTAACTCTTCTACACTTACTCTTGGAGTAAGAATATATATATATATATATATATATATATATATATATATATATATATATATATATATATATATATATATATATATATATATATATATATATATATATGGGACGACTCAAGTGAGAACACTTGGTTATTATGAGAACAATGAATCACGACCATTAAATTTTGATTTTGTTGATTTTAATGGACTGGATTGGTTTCTCTTTCTATGATCCTTAGTATTTATTTTAAATCAACATAAAAAGAGAAACCAATCCAGTCCATTAAAATCAACAAAATCAAAATTTAATGGTCGTGATTCATTGTTCTCATTTCTCATAATAACCAAGTGTTCTCACTTGAGTCATCCTATCTATCTATCTATATATATATATATATATATATATATATATATATATATATATATATATATATATATATATATATATATATATATATATGGCATATCATATGAGAATGTCTTCTTTATATGAGAATGTGAGAATGAATCTAAACCATTAGATTTTAAAATAAATGGTGGAGATTATGTGTGAATCTTTTTTTATCTCTCTTCAATCTTTTATTTTAATGATGAACGAATTATCAATTGGTCGTCTCTCAAATTTGGGGGAATGGTTTTAAAATAAATGGTGGAGATTATGGCTCTGTTTGATAAGACATGTTTTCGAGCTTATAGCTTATGTTTATGTCATATAAGCTCATATGATAATTTAGACCTGTTTGGTAACGGTCTTTTCATCACGAGCTTATAGCTTATTTTACTAACTTATAGCTTATTTTTCAGACGCTATTTCAATTAGCGTTTTAGCTTATGTCTTATAGCTTATTATTTTTTCTTCCTTTTTTATCCTTATTATTTTAATTAAAATCCATTTTTAATCCTTATAACTTATCTTAATTTAAAATAAAATAATTATATATTAAATATCTTTTATGTCATTTTACATTTATAAGTTAATTGAACCGCTAATTTTATCAAACACTTCAATGAGCTTATAAGTTATCAGTCTCAATCATCCGCTATAAGTCATCAGTCATCAGCCATCAGTCATAAGCTATAAGCTATCAGCTAGCTTATCAGTCAACCGCTATTTTTACCAAACATACCCTATGTGTGAATCTTTTTTTATCTCTCTTCAATCTTTTATTTTAATGATGGACGAATTATCAATTGGTCGTCTCTCAAATATGGGGGAAGCGCAAGCTAAAGACCCGATGTTACAAAGATATCTCAAGTTGAATAAGGAGGAGTTAGCGAGCTTTCAAGAGTTTGAAATATCACATGTTCCCCGTGAGGACAACACTCAAGACGACGTGTGTCGTACTCTAAATTTTGCATTTCAAAAAATGGAAGAAAAAAATCTAAAGTGTTAGTTAGTTCCCTTGGTGAATGTTTAGGAATTCAAGTAAAAGGTCGCAGATTCGAATCCCAATGTTTACTTTTTAATTTGCTTTTTTATTAAAAAAAAAAGTCAAATGTTAGTTTTTTTTAGTTTTTAATATAATTTTAGTTTTTTATTTATAGGCATTTTAAAAATTATTATTTATTCATTTTTAATTAAATCATAAATTTTCTCCATTATTGTCACACCTGTTTTCTATATATTGTTCATTGTCACACTAACTTTTGATTCGTCAGCTTACTGAATAAGTGCAGGAAATTGAAAATTAATGATATAATTTTTTCAATATAGCCAAAAAATTAAAATCAAAATAAAATTCGATTTGATTTTTTTATTGTGTTGATTAAAAATTGATTCCTTTCTTTATTTGTTAAATAGACTCTTTTTTTTCTACAATACCATATTCCTTCTCCTATTCGCGTTTTTCTTCCTAACATCATAGTATCCCTAAACCAAAATTCACAAGCCCTTCTCTAATCAATTAACCACCATCATCTTCATTTACCAAATAAACCAAACCTTTAAATTATTCCATGCAAACTCTAATCAGTTCAAAACTATCACAACAACATATCATTCAAAACTTACACCTCTAACCTTCTGATACATATCTATAAAACCAAAATTCAAAAAATACATACACTTTGACACAACAACTACGTGTTGCATAAAGCTTATTTTATTCAGCTCTGTTTTATCAAATGGAACACCTATATGAAACACTGAATTATTAACTTCTAACAACTTCTACAATTAATCATATTGTTGTGTCCGACACTCCTATAAAAATCGTATAGTATGTCTAATAGTTTAGAAAAATATTTTTAAAAAAATGCTTTGCTTTAACACTTTTTAAGTTACTTAACCTTACTAATCAAAAAAATCTTAAAATGGAAGTTAAAGTGTTGTATTGTATAACCAGAAACTGAACAGTGCCTTCCCTTGTTTGATTACAAATATTAAGATAAAGGGGATAGGATGAAAATGAAGCGCGTCCACAAGATTCTATAAATAATATGCCAATCAAACCTGCATGGGACTTTTTGTCACGAAATGTTTTTATCACTTGTTTTGTATTTCTTGCACAAATTCACTTAATGATGAGAAAATGGTAGACTTTTGCTTAATTTTCTAGGATGCAAATATTTCTCTCAATGTATGTCTTTCGTTAAATAATCATAATGTAGATATGAAATATCAACCACTATTTAATTGTATTTAATTGTTTCTAATTTTTGTTAAAAATTAAACACTTAACTACTTCCCGGTTCTTATTTAGAAAAAAAAAAATAACTTTTTAAATCTACTTATATTTGTACAATACTCTCAAATAGTAGTATTAAATTAGTTCATATGTCAATTTTTAGGATAATACATATTCAAAGGTGATTTGATAGAAGTAGTCATTACTCAATATCAATCTATAATTGACGTTGTACCTTCCAGTAGCTAATTTGATTTGATAATTTAGTCAAGTATTTGCATTTGAAAATCATGTACATTATCCCTGGCTCTTGTTTCATTTAAAATTCAAAAATAGTAAAAGAAGGGGACCACTTCATGAGTCCCCTTTTGGCTGATGTCGATTTCTGAATCAACAAAAAAACACAAGTAACCTGACGAACAATAATTGAATTTGGCAAAGACCAACGTCTCCAGACTCACCACCATTCATTATTGTACAGATAAAGAGGGTCTCAATGCAACAGATGCCACAAGAACATTAAACCAAAAACATCTTCCAGCTATGTTTTGCATATCCTTAAATTTCTATCTGCCACATATAATATCTGATCACCATTCTCTCTTATGACCCACCATGTTTTTATCTGCACGTGCACGGATAATTGGTGCAAACTGTAGCAGGCTAAAATTAAAAGGACAACGAAAACAAGGGAGAATGGGAGATAGCAGAGCCAAAACAAAAATATTAGTCCTAAATACTACATGGTATTCTGTTTTTAAACAATTAGAGGTAATGAACTGCATAGCAATTTTCTTTCTGCTATCATTAATCATTAATAATTTCAATAGTTTGTGAGGATGATACATTTGACATTGATGACTACCTACAGAGACAACTTACACATTCGAAAACCAATCAACACAAAATTTTTGATAAAAATAAAAGGGGAAAGACCTAAGATGAAATACACTACTAACCGCAACTAGACATTACTTTATACACAAAAATAGGCCATTCAAGTTGATAACAATGTGGCCTAAGTTACAAGGTTAGTTGATGGATCCGGTTGGAAACCTTGCCTCTGGTGTCCTGCATTTTCCATTGCATTCATTGTTTCTGGTTTGTACTCTAAAAGCATGTGGCGTGTACAGTTCTTTGCAATAGAAAGGATTCAATTAGTCAGCATTATTTGCACTATTTAGCACCTGTCCACCAGAATAACAGAAGCCATCGGGTTAATCCAGCAAATTCATTGTGTCATAATATATTTGGGCATCATGAATCATGGGAGCCTTGAACCATCAAAGTAATACGCTTAGCGCTGTCTGCACGAAAGCTGTCCCCTTTAAAGACAACCTGAAAGTACAATCACATTCAATGTCATCAAGACAATTGAAACGGCAAAAAGCTATAATGATCTGAATATTTTGCCAGTAAATAAAATATAAATTACCTCAGCAGGAGTATCAGGAGGGAACCACCGGAGCAATGCACCAAGACGTAGAACTGCAGGAATCAGCTTGAAAAGCAAGGGTGTAGTCACCTGCACAAATTTCTATCAGCGTAAGCTTCAAAGTCACTACAAAACAACTAGTCAACTAGTTAAATACATTCCAGAAATCAATATTCAAAACACATCAAGATTACTCACAAAACAGGCTATAACATTCAAATCTATGCACAAGAATTTCACAACAGCAGGACCTAATGTTTACTAGTGAAGCAATGCTAAAACTTCACTCAAATTTACTAGTGATAAACTGCTTTGACACTTGAATGAAAAATTAAATTAAAGACGGCCAACAAAATCACAATACAATATAGCAACAAAAAAACTTGAAACGGTTCACTTATGCTGGCCAGCTGAATACCCTGCAACTGCAAGCATGCCACTGCTGGCCAACTGAAACAGTTCATGGTGCCCCTTTTAACATGCTTGGCAGATTTATCATGCTTTTTGTTTTATTTATCCCATTTTTCCACAAAGATTGTTTCCCATTACAAAACCCTCTCAAAAACAAAAGAGAATATATGGGAGTAAAATGACCATGGTCCGCAAGGCTTGAAGCAATAGTTTGCCCTTGAGTAGAAGCAGCTAGCAAGCAATCCAAAATGAACATCAACAACCCTACGACTCTAACCCGTGTTCAAAGAGCATAAAATTTGTATATTCAAATAACTAAACTAATGGGCTTTATGAGGATCTCATTTAAAAGACAAATTGAAAACGTCTTTAATGTTATACAGGGATAATATGGATCAAGTGATTCAAACCTCACAAAACCAACAAAGTAACAGGTGATTAATGATTTGAATTCATGACAAATGAACTGTATAGTACTTAAAAGGGAAACAGTTTATGATTACTATGTAAACTATAACTCATTAAAGCATTGTTTGCATACCAGACTGAGAGCAGTTGTTCCAAGGAGCAATAAATACAACTTTCCCTACAGTAAGGATTAGACTTCAGTTAACTGTGTGTATGTAAACAATTCCAGTCTTCTTGAATTGAAACTATTTCCAGAAATATAGGAAGATAAACTTCACTGTCTTCCTAAGCATAAGCAAGAATTATCTCAAAGGAGTGTATAAAAATGAAATGTGTACCTCGACTAAATGAACATTCGAAGCACGACTGAGAAGAACAAATGCAAATTCCCCAATTTGAGCCAAGGACATCCCAACCTACGCATGTGGAATAACCTAAGGCTCCTCTGTCAATGAAATGTATAATGTAATTAAAAAGCGTACACAATAGTATTGAGTGTTGCCAATTCTTACAAGAATGGAAGTCTTGTTGTTGTATCCAAACCCCTTGACAACAGATGCGGCTACAATTGTTTTTACAATGATCACCAATATAACAGATGCCAGTAAAATGTCAACGTGATTCCAAAGGAAATGGACATGTATAAGCATCCCAATACTGGCCAAGAACAGAGCAGCAAACAAGTTGCGAATTGGCTCAACCTAAAATCATAAATTGAGTAAAACTCGAATAAGTATGACAAAACATGGATTCACCTCAAATTGTATGTCTTTCAAGAAATCTTCCAGAAATTCATCTCAATCGGCCACCCCAATTTACAGGCATCCATAATAAAAATACAGAGTAGTACCAAAAAGAATATTCAAACATCCCCCCTTAAAATATATTTGAGATGACAGAAAAGAAAATAATTGAATACTGAAATCGAAAATAAATAAAATGACAATGGTTGGACAAGATGCTGCTCCACAATCCACAAGTTTTTACTCACAAAAAGGGAAAAAAATAATTAATTTTGGGTGGGACAGTTTATGGAAACTATACTATCCGAAAACTTCCGAATCATATAGTATAAAGTAAAATTAGCAGCTACAAAAAATATATATCCTAAGTAAAATATTTTACTTGTTCAAGCGTATGTTGACCAAGATCCGTTGTTGATATCATTACTCCCGCGGCGAATGAACCTAGTTCAAGACTTAAACCCAGCTTATCACTACACTGAAATGAAATAACAAATTATCAAAACAATTTGTCAGAGGCACACAAGTTGTTTGGATTTGGAATTCATCACAAGTATAATGTGTCAGGAATGCATGCATTTAAGCATCTACTAAGATTTAAGGAAGTAAAGTTAAGCCCATGGACATAACATAAGTCATTACATATTGAGAGGAAACAACCAGAGACATTGTCATGACTAGGCCACTTAAACAGTGTAGATATGGAATCAGACTACAAAATATATTAAGATAACATTCTTGCCTAGTAACCAAAAATTGAAAACAAAGAATGGATAGAAAACAGACCCAAGCAACCATTAGGCAGAACGCCACTGATGCTAGTTGATAAAGTTCATTGGTCTGCACAAGAAAAAGACAGTTACAAAGTAACACAAAAACAAACGTCCAACAACAGATCAAAGGTTTATGTTCACCTGAGATGACAAGCTTATCATAAGCTTAAGGAACCAGGGTACGCAAGTACGAGATAATATTGACAAAACGACCAAAAATGCAATTAAGGTCAACAACCTGAAATAATTTTAAATTAAGTATATCATAAAGAATAAATTATTGAAACAAAAGCATACTATCAAGCAGGAATAAAGTTTATGTCCTCGGCATATCAAATCGAGCAGACTTCCTTGTGAAGTTCAACCAGACTATGGAAAATAGTGTCACTCTGCCAGACATACTAAACTAAATCATCAAAATAATATCTAGGCCCAGGGAATGATAATGGCATTGGCAATTTTATTTGTTTTCGTCAGAAACCCTGTTATACATTTCCACCCACTCCATCAAAGAGAACCAAAATATTAGAAACAGACTCTAAGAAATGAATAGACCCCTCCCATGTGGATTTCTTACGTCCAAATAAAACAACCAGAAAACTGAGA
Organism: Vicia villosa; assembly: GCF_029867415.1. Taxonomy (NCBI): domain Eukaryota; kingdom Viridiplantae; phylum Streptophyta; class Magnoliopsida; order Fabales; family Fabaceae; genus Vicia; species Vicia villosa. Next base: position 167,494,107 of record NC_081184.1, on the reverse strand, counting down.
AAACTATTTTCCATTTTTCACTACAGAATATATTTCATTTATTTAACTTAACTGAATTAGTTGTTGCAACCCCTTAAGAACTTATTCAGTTGTAACGGTATAATGTAAAGTCTGATTAACAAAAGTAATACAGACAAATAAATATATAGAATAAACACACTCTAGACCATGTGGATCTAAACTCATATTTATAATAGAATATACAAATATTTTTTGAAAGAAAAATAAGAACTGAAGTGACTTCGTTGAAACTACGTACATGGGGTAACATAATTCTCTTTCAAGGAAAAAACATGGGGTCACATAATTCAAAGGACAATCTGTTGAAGAAGATCTGTAGACCTCAAAAAAATCTGAGGACCTCACTAATATTTCTAAGCTTAGTTGCATCTACATATTTTAAAAATCTCTTCACAAGCCAAAAATCAAAACTATGAACAGAATAGATTTTTTGATGTCTAGGTATTATAAGGTCAACTGGATAGTAGTCATACTAGAAAGACAGGACCAGAAGAATACAAAGAAACAGCAAAAGGGGACCTTAGGGGTTTATTGGCATCTAATATATATCTTAATAAACCAGCTGAGATAAAAATATAGCATAAATAAATGACAGACTGTACCCCATAATTTACTTACGATTTACTCATGGATATTACTCCCTGAAGAACACCCGATGTTCCACCCAAGACAGGAAGCAGTGCAAAGAGCAAACCAACAGCACAATCCTGAAAAGAATCAATAAAATTGAATACTAAATTTCGAAGTATACCTGAGAGAAAATCTTAACAAAGACAGAAAGGTCATTGAGAGCACTGATCTCCCCTCTTTTTGCATGACTGTAGCAGCATGGTTTGAGTCATGCATGCACAGTAATAAATATAAAAGTAATAGTGTACATACCTGCAGAATCAGAGTTCCAATTATAACCTGACCATGAAGGGCATTGACGCTGTTCTTTTCCATTAAGAATTTCAAGACCTATGTGCCAAAGAAGAATAAAAGAAAATTCAAATTCTTGATGAAGAAATGAAATATTCAAAGGCAACAACAACACTGTCTAGGTGGACAGAGAAGAAGGGTGATAACTAGGACTATACAAAAAAAATGGAAGAACTAAACCACAAATTGAACCATTTTCAAACCGAACCAAAGAATAGAGACGTAAACCAAACGGCTGTTTTTTAAAACCCGTTTGTTAACCAAACTGTGCACTTGAATCCCAAACTGAGCAGTGGGTATTAAAAACCATTTGTCAGCCAAGCCTAACAATAAAACTAAAATGAAAACCAAACTCAATGTCATCAATGACTTATCAATCCAGGAAAATTTTCAGAATGTCCTGCTGTTAATGTTATGCCGGAGTATTTAACTTTTGGGGAGGATTTCAAGCTGCTGGTTGTGTGGATCTGAATAGATGAATTTCATGACAACATCTCCTCCTGAAAGATTTTTATTGAATAAAAACATCATTTCATCAACCCAGGATTCAGATTTGTTCTCGTTGGATTTTGAAACAAGTAATTTGCACGTTACTGCAGAAGTAGCTTCACACAACTGAAAGTTTGTGTATCCATCTCTGCAGTTAGTTCCATCTTTTTCCGAACGGCTAATGCCAAATGATATTAAACAGGCTCTTGGGGCACTAAAACCTTCATCTTTAATCATTTTGTTACTAAACCACCAATATCAATCTGTTTAATTTTCATATTTTGATAAGATACTTTTTTTTGGCCTAGTGACCAGCATGTATTTAAATAAACATTTGTAGAAAAGGAGGAATGCGGTAACCCATGTTTGAACTCAGGATTCTAATATTGTCATTTCTAATATTACCTCGTGTAGTTTTACCACACATCCAACACATCATCATCATCTATGCTACAGATGGTTTATATTCGTGTTGGTTCTTTACCAACATTCCGTCTCGTATAACATTGCCGGTCTTACAATTGTCCGATAAAATTTTCCCTTCAGTTTGAGTGGTACTTTCGTGTCACATAAAACATCTAAGGCCCTCCTCCATTTCAACCACTCCACTTGAGTTACATAGTTTGGGTCTCCTTATATAACTATAAGCAGTTCAATTCTTTAACCTTTGAACCAGTTCAGTTCGGAAGCATAAGAACCCAGTGAACTGAACCTTAAAACAATTTCCTATGGTTCAAGAAAATCACAAACAGTTTAAATCGGTTCAATGAAACTATTTAATAGGTTCAGTTTGGTTTGGCTTTCCTTACTGAACCGAACCATGAACAGTTCTTGTTGAAATGATAAAGTTTGGAAATGAAATGATTAAAGAACGAGCTTACTATTTTGGATTTTTGGAAAACAGGGAAACTTTACTGAACTACACCAAGCCAACAACTAGCACAACAAGAAGTCTAAACAAAAACAAAAGAAAAAAAAAAAGGAACCAAGAAGTCTACAAAACATATGAATCTGTAATCCATTCACAAACCATCTGTCAGTGTTGCTTTAAACTATGAGCAAAGCACAATAGATAAACCATAAACATTATTCAATGCCGTAACATTTGTGACAATAAAAGGACTATTGGAAACTATTCCTCTTCAAACAAATACATACACCTCACATTCACAAAGTTTTTATCAAAGAAATTTTTAATCAATTCGTGAAGTGTTGTTTTTTCCTTATGATCATGCCCCTATCAGTGAGATATTCCTGTCATACGATCAAATAATCTTTTAATTTCTTATACTGATGTTGTCTATTGCATCCCTAAACTTCTACTTATTTGGTCAAGTTAATAAGCATATTGTAATTAACACTTAGACCCTAAAATTGGACCACCGGTTTCAAACAGAAATACCTTTCTCAAATTTAATCTGGTCCAGTAATACAATTAACTCTTACTTGGTTGAAACTTGAAACATTGTGATGTCAGTGTAGAATAAAGAAATATTAATATGAATCACTGTAAAGTCTAATCCAAGTGCACCAAACAAGGATTATAAGAGCATATTACAATTATTAAAGAGCGTGCACTGGATACCTGAAATAGTATAAAGCCAGTACTTTAACAACATCAAACTCAAAACAAATCTGTACTAATTTACATTACACGTATATTGTAGAAAAGAATATGAGAAATTATGATCAGGAAATTACCACTGCTGTTGAAGACATGGATAAAAATGCACCAACAAATATTCCTTCAGATGATTTACCACCACATAACTGCAGGTAGGGTTTGGGGTGCATTCATTAGACTTTCACTGCCACTAAATCAGGGCCAAACAACAATCATGTAGGCAAAGCAAAATACCACAACAACAAAGCCTTATCCAACTTGGCCAGAATAAAACAACAGTCAGCAAAACAATCTAAATATATATTGTTGACATAACAAAATTTACATGCATATTTAGGATACTAAAAATGAAATCTTTTAATATCAATCTGTCGTGTTGCTAAAACTTAAACTTTGATGCAATTAAAAGGGAAATGGAGAAAGAGGTTTTTGAGGAAAAACTGTTAACTTAAACAGTAAGATTACTGTATCAACCTAGGAAATTTTAAATGCCTTCCCATCAAATCTCAAGTCTAACTTGATCTCATATAGAAAAAATTATAAAAGCAGCGTACTTTGTTTTAGCATAATGACAAGGGAAATTTCTCTCCAATTCTCTCATTGTTCCCTCAGTATCTGAGATTTCAATTTAGCTTAAAGCTCAGGGTATCTCCTATTTTGAGAAAGCTATATTAGTTGATCCTGCTACATACATAAATCAGTAATTTCTTCAGAACTGTAAATAATCTAAACAAATTGGTTATCATGGATTCATAGTATATTAGATAACCAAATAGGTTCAATACAGGTTGCAAACCGGCGATGAATATTTATCATGACTTGGGTTATCTTTTCAAAATATGTATACAAGTATCAGACATACCGAAGCTATTATTCCACACATGCACATAAATAAGAGAATTTGCAGCAGACCTCCAAGAATAGCCACTGCCCGAACAACTCGAAGCTGCAAACATGAAAAGTCAGATTTACACCATATATGGATGGATGAGCTGAAAATATACAAGTTTAAGCCAAAATGAATAAATGAGTATCCCAAGCAACCTTTGTTGTGGAAAACTCTAAGCCCAATGCAAAGAGCAAAAAGATGACACCAAATTGAGCAACTGTCTCAACCTGCAAGAAACGGAAGTAGTATGTGAGATTACTTGGAGATCAATCAAATAATTAAGTTACTTTAATTATCACCCTATTTCAATACACCATATTCAAGGATATATATCATACTCCGTTCGCACGTTGTGATTTTATATCTAGAAATAATGTGACCAGCTCAAAGAAAGAGAAAACAACCAGTAGAGTGCATAACAAAAGAACTAAGGGAAAACTCAAACATACTTGGACCATTTCACTGACAAAACTCAAACCTCCTGGTCCAATGATGGATCCTGCTAATAGATATCCAGTCATAACCTGCAAATTTGATTGCATGGATGACACAACTTTAATAGGTTTATTGTAGAAATATACATCCCCAAAAAAAATTAGTTTGTGATCAAACCGGTTGTCCAGCACAAGCAAAGGCTATGCCACCACAGGTTGCAGAGACAATGACAACCACAAGATCTGATATCAATCTGCAAATACAAAATGCCCAAAGAAGGTAAGCAGCCTGACTCGTTCATAGTTGCAGTCACTTATACACGTACGCCACTTGAAAAAGAAATTAAAAAAAAAATGGACAGGAACTGTTAGTAAACCTCAAGTCCAATTGCAGAACAGGATACTTTGATTTGGGATTGGATATGATAAAGACATTGTCCTGAAGAAGAAAAATTAACAAAATATAAAAAGTGTATTTTTTATGCATATCATGATGATATGGCAGTAAAAAAATTATTGCATTATGTAAGTTTGAAAGATCTAAACTTCAAGTGCTTGACTGAGGCATACCTTTCGATCAATTAAAGTTGGTGTTTCCTCAACACGGTTCTCACTGTCCAAATTGAAAACATCATGGAACTGAAATGACCTATTAAAAAACTTACCAAATGTCAAAATTACTAAAAATGGGTATTACTTATTAGCATTAAGTTATTAAAAATTAGTTCTCGCTCAAAGAAAAACCAACTACTCTACAAGAAAGAGGTGCATACTTTTCTTCTTTGCTCTCATTTTTCTTGCTCCTAACTCTAGCAACAGTTTCTAAAACAGCCTGATACAATAAACATGTCATGAGAAGGAAGGACATTAGATCACAAGTCTATTCAAGAGCTATGAATAAGTCATACAAATAACAACTCTTATAACTATTTACCAACAAATGGAAGGCAAAGTAACCAAGCCAGATGTTCCCACCATAAAATTCATTATCTCAGATAAAAACTAAGACACATTTTTGACACAAAAGTGAAATCAGAATTATGATATCATCAATCATGAACTCAGCCCTAAGATTAGTTTAATGCTCCTCCAAATTAATTATCACCAACCACATCTACCCAAGGTTGTCAAGATCGGGAGGTGACAGTAAAATCGTAAAACATAAGATCGTAACTAAGATTGGAAGATCCTATCCAATTATTTTTGAAAGATCGAGAGGGGGTAGCAAGATCGTAAAACATAAGATCGTAACAAAAATCGTAAGATATTACTAAAACGAAAAAAATTATACTATATATTTAAGTTTTTTACATGATACTTTGGTAGGCAAGTGTATTCGTGGGGAAATGGCCTCCGCCGAACCGTAATTGTTTTGTTCCACCTCGGCATCTTGTCAACCTTCTTGGCTTGTAATGATGGTGGCCGGAAAACAGTGTGTGTGGCCGGAAAACGCCTGATCATGGCCGAAACTAGCCAAGATCGCACACAATCAATGGTTCTACAACTTGTTTTCACAATTTTGCCGCAACACGTGATTCTACTTAAGATCGGGATTGTTGGGGGTGAGTGAGATCGCAAAATCGTAAGATTTTAAGATCTAGATCGAGATCTTGACAACCATATCTACCTAACAAATTACGATCGATTCTACTAAAGATCAGGATTGTTGAGAGTGAGTGAGATCGCAAAGTAAGATCTTAAGATCTAGATCGAGATCTTGACAACCATATCTACCTAAAAAATTACGATTGAGCGCGTGAAAATGCAAGATGGAGTGCTTTCAGAATGAAAGGAAGATCATCCTTGATGAAAGAGATCAGCAATTCGCTCAGGCGGTTAGTTAATTGTTATTGAGTAGGCATTTCTTCTCTTTGCCTTTTAGCCGTTTAGTCTACTTATCCCTTAGTGCGCGGGAGTTAAATTCCTACCAGATTGAACTCTAGCCTAAAGCCAAATAACTACACTACCAAATTAGGCAGGTGGACTAAACCCCACCGCGCCAGAACTGCTTCGCATTTGGCGAAATCTACAAACTTCCTGCAGTAATTAAATACTAACATAGCAATGAATTGACTACAAACCTGCTGTCCAGCAACACTGTTGTTGAAACTACCAGCATCATCAGTACCTACAAAAGAATCAGGATAACTCACCAAGTGTACTCATTTGAATAAAAACTCCAAACGTTAACTGATTCATAAAAACTCAACTATACCATAACAAAGTATCCACATAATTGATAGCATTTATTAGTTTCCCTCATAAATGTCAATAAACATGGAGCGAAATTCAGTAATTACGTTTTTTAAACTATCCACAGCATCAATCTCAAAAAACTAATAACAAAATTGCAGAAGTATGCAAAAACGAAAATGAAACTTCAATTAATCTGCATTTTCTAATACTCATATATTCAATAGCCATGCGCCTATACCTCAAAACACGATCCAAGAGTTTCGGAACCAAATTAAACAAGCGAAATTCAAAAATGCATAAGCATTAGAATGAAAAAACGAAAGAATCTAGATCTGCAAACCTTCGTTCTGTTCATTTTCGGGAAACTCCCGTTCGAGAGCCCGATCAATCATGTTAGCGAGACTATCCTCGTTGGATCCCGCAAGCGAGGCATTGCCAACGGCGGTTAGGTTAGTTTCCGGTAAAACAAAATCCGGCTCCGGCACCGTGTTATTCGCAAGGAGAGAGAAAGAGAATGAAGGATAACAGAGAAGTAGATCGCAGAGAATGAGAACTTTGAGAATCGCAATCATCTCCCTGGTTTAGAGAGAGAGTAATGGCGGAGAGTTGCAGCGACACCGCCGGAATTATCAGCACCGTCGTGTTTGGCGCGCGAAATCTCTCTCACTCTTGTATAACTCACAGATGAAGAGAGAGAGATTGTGGAGAGAGAAAGGGAATAGAATGGAGTGGAAGTGGGAATGTACGAAATAGTCCTTGATGTTCGGTGAATGAAAATTGAAAAATATAGTGTGAAATGCACGTTCGTCAAAGCGCGTGTGTGGATGCAAAATCAAGATGCTTCTTTACTTGGATCGTAACTTATGCTAAAGCATCACTACATTATGTTAACTAATACACCTATTGAAGAGATTGAGACACGTTCAACAATAATCAACCTACTTTGATATGAGTAATTGAGTATCTATTACTTCAATTGTGTTGAGTATACTTAACTTACATTTTCTAAAAAAACGGAAAAAGTAAACATTACTTACACATATTAACTTTGCCTTTTTTTCGAAATAACTTCTTTCTCAAAAAATCAAAATATTTTATTTTTATAAAAGAAAACGTTCAACATAGTATTGAAGAAAATTTGTTAAATTAGAACGAGGAATTTTATGATTTTTGAAATAATCATAAAAAATTCACATAAAACTTTGAGTTAATGTTACACTTAATAATATCGCTTTTTGTTAAGAGAAAATGGGTGATGCACTAACAGTGTAGAGTAGTTTTACATTATCAACCAATCACACTCATGTAGGGACGGACCCAGAAATATTAGGTAGCGGGGGCAACATCTTTATATAAATAAATATGTATAATTAACATTTTGACAAATAAAATTTTGAACTATATCTTTTTGTCATTTAAAGATTATATTATATTTTTTTTATTCTCAAAATAATTGTCTCATTAAAATACAAATACATCATTCATAAATTTATTCTATTATAATTGTAATATATTTTCATTAATATACCTTAATTTATTAAAAGATTATACATTTAAAGATTATATTTATATTTTTTTATCTCAAAATAATTGTCTCATTAAAATACAAATACATCATTCATAAATTTAATCTATTATAATTGTAATATATTTTCATTAATATACCTTAATTTATTAAAAGAATATACAATTAAAGATTATATTTATATTTTTTTTATCTCAAAATAGTTGTCTCATTAAAATACAAATACATCATTCATAAATTTTATTAATAGAATACTTTCGAATTTATTAACTATTATAATTAAAAGTATTTTAGAGTTTTTAATATTTATTATTCAAATCAACTCCACTAATTAATTTTTTAAAAACGGTTTCTAACACAAATGTCTTATTTAATTTTAGATTGAATATACTATCATAAACACTTCTATTATATTATCAGAAACGTAAATCATCCTTTTGAAATATATGCATTTAAAACAAAATATAATCATTAATATTTAAATATGTGTTTAAAACAAGTATATAATAATAGGTATATATTAGTTGTTTTGCAAGTGGGGGCCTTTGCCTACAGAAGCATGAATGTAGGTCCGTCCCTGCATGTATCTAATTACACAACACTTTTATTTTAAAATAGTTTTAATGACATGGCAGATTGCTTGTTTTCTATTGGATGACAGTGTAAAACTATTTTGTCAGTGCATATCCATTAAACTCTTTTGTTAATTGATGTAAAACTGATTGAGTATCATCTAATGATCCCCAAGTAAAATATTGAATTCTTTTTTAAATTAGAGTAGTTTTACATTATTATTTTTTACAAAATATATTATTTTAAATAAAAAACTATTTTTTTCATTATAAATATATTTTTATCATAAATAAAAATTATAATATTTTAGAATTATATGAGGCTGGAAAATTTTACTTAAATAATTAGATCACTTCTTTAAGACCAAACATCTATAAATTTCTGGTGTTGTTTCTCTTCCCTTAACTTTTACTTTTCACTTAAATTTTTTATCTTTATTTTTTGCTACATATCCAACCGATTTTTAGAAAGTTTTTTAAACTCTAAATTGAAAAATAATTTTGCTTTAAACTATCATTTTTCAAACCTACACAATTCAGCCTCACTTGTGTATATAGTCACATGTTCAACAAGTGACGGCAGAGTCTAACTCGTATGTAAAGACTGGTCGTGTCAGGAGAAAGATGACTTTCAACATTGTCTTTAACAAGAGGACTTTACTAAACACACATCTACCATTTAATGGTGACATGTTTGAACTATGAAAAGCTAGATTTAAAATTTTCATTCAAAGTTTTGATCCTGAATTATGGGAAACTATAATCAATGATTTGTCTATCCCTACTCACCATGTTAATGGAGAAGTAGTAGATAAACTAGATTTCCTTTGGATCATGTAGGAAAAGAAAAGTTTAAAATTGATTTTAAAATTAAACACTTCTTAGTTATATCCTTAGAAGAAAGTCAATTCTTTTGTGCTCATAATTGTAAATTCATCAAGGACATGTGGGACACTCTTTAAATAATATATGGAGCTTCTCCAAGTGTTAAACAAGAGCAAATAAATACATGAGACGAAGAAGATGAATGTTTCTTTCATAAGTGCTTCTCAAAATTTAGAAATGTTAGAAATAATGTTAGAATTTTTGTCACTGACAAATATCTAAGAATTAAAAATTGAAATAAAAAATCTCATCCAATCCTTAAATTAAGAGATGGGGATGTTTACGAATTTCAGTAAAATTCCAAAAAGGAAGAAATTATTGAAAAGTTGAATGAATTAATTCAAACTGCTAAAGGATGAAGGCATAAGCTTGAGTCTAGAAGAATCCCTAGCAATTTCATCAACAAATTCATGTAAAGACAAATCAACTCCAATAATCTCCTTAGAAACAACAATCTTGGTAGTTGAACGATCCTCGAAGGATTCAACATCAAATGGAGGAAATTCATCTAGAGAAGAATAATAAGAAGAAATTTCATCTAATGGAATATTCAAGAGAATAAAGGAAAATAAAGTCTCAACAAATAACAGACTCAGAGATTCGACATAAAGGAGAAACTTTGAATAGTCTGACCCATGTAGAACCTTCAATAATCTTTGTCCAATAAAGAAGATAAAGTTTGTTTGAAAGAATCTCACGAAGAATATGATCATAAGGTAACAAAGTTATCATACAAGCAGTTGTTCAAATTAAGCGTTAAGTTTATCGTAGAAAATGATAAAATTAAAAATATAACTTTGATGATCTTAAAGATTATCTTTAGTTTCTAAAAAAGTAATGAAACGCTTAAGTACGAAATAGTTAATATTAAAAACCTAGTTGTAGCTTATGAGATTTATGTCTCGATGAAAAAGGAATTAAAATATTTGCATGAAACCCTAAGTAAGTTTATTACGGGGAAAGAAAAATTTGACATGATTCTATCAAGTCAAAGGCATTACTTAAATAAAATTGAATTAGGTAGTCAACACACTAAAGGGACAAATAGGAAGAAAGTGGGTCGACTTGTCTATAAATGTTCTCACTGCAATAGGCTTAGCCGTTTAGAGCCATTTTGCTTTGATAAATTGAGAAGGTCTAGAGGTAGTAACCTTATACCTCTTAGAACTACTAAGGCACCAGGACCTAAGAAAATTTGGGCACCAAAGGTGAAAATATAATATGCTTTGTAGGGATGCTTTACGGCTTTAATGAAGTTGTGGTGCATATTAAATGAAGTTGTACAAAGCAAAAAAGAATACTTTTGAGTACAAAATAGTACTTGTTTGATCTGAAGCATATGGACCAAGGATGCTCGCTGATGGTGTTTATTAATGGTTGTGATCAAAACAAATGTTCGTTGAGGATGATTTTAACATCTTTGGTTTATGATAATCAGCTAACCTCTTAGTAGGTTGAGAGTATAAGTCTGTAATGGACGTATGTATCTTATGTTTAATCAACTCTTGTATCAACGATCTATAGAGAAGAACATACAATAGTTTGTTGACAGTCCCTCGAAAGCAGGGTCGTCTCAAACTATTTGGAGGCCCTGTTCTAATATTTTTAAAAATTCCTAACAAAAAAAAATCAAAAAAGTTCATATATCAACGCTAACAACATTCAGGTTTTTAACCAAAAAATATATGATTTTTTCCAAGATTTTTTTATTTGAGATCAAGTTAATTTATCAATTTTTTCTTATGTTTCTCGTATTCAAAATTAAACTTGTTAATCTTAAGAGACAATTTATGATGTGTTAATGAAGAATCAAAAGAAGAAAAAATAAAACCTAATTGGGGTCTATTTTTGGTTAAATTTGCAACATATTGATATTTGAACGAGACAAACTAAGAGTTAATTAACATTTAACAAATAAAACAATAAATTATAAATTAAAAATAAAATAATAAAATAATAAAATAATAATTAAAAAGTAAACTTATAAATTAGAAACTAAAAAATATTATTATAATGTATGGTATACATCAGAATTTTAAATTAAAATATTTATGCAAAATAATAAAAATGTAATATCAAAAAATAAAAGAGACCAATATTTCATAAGAGCACCTATATATTTTAGCAAAATCATGCAATCCATCTTAAGTATTCAAATTTTAAAACATATAAATAAATTAAGCTTGTATCAGGTATGCCATATTAATTAATTAATTAGAAAATAAATAATTAAAATATTGAATTGATATTCATAAAGAATATATAAAAAGAATTATTACAATTCACAATTCCTATAACTCTATTACTAATTATAAGAATTAATTAAGCATTAATTACATAAGCCTTATTGTATAAAATTTAAAGAAAATCTGATAAAAAAAAGTAAAAAATGAAACGTTTATACACTTTTGATTATTGGTTGAATTTGTTACGGACCTTTATCATCTACTGTAGTATGAAGACAAATTATATAGAAAGTCAAAATTAATTTCTGTGAATTTACCAAGCACAATTTATTCTTTAGTTTTTAATTGGAGTGAGTTATTGAGAGGCCCTTCTATGTTTAGAGGCTCTGTGCAGTGGACCAGACTGCACATATGTATAACCGGACCTGCTCGAAAGTATAGTCATTATCAAGGTTACTTGGTAATTAAGGTAGTACACTATTTAAAGGTTAAATAATAAAAAAATTGATTAACCCTTTACACAAGTGCTTTTATTAATAACTCATCGATTTAAACTTTTTTACTAATAAAATATATGAGTTGTTAGCTTTTATCAAGAAAAGGGTGCAAACAAAATGAACAATGGTGTAAAAAGTATGGGTTCCTGGGCAAGATACAACACAAGGTCAAAAAAGCACCAAGGAGGATGAAAAGTAAAAGGCTAATCGGTTAGGTGACCCACGCACTTCAAATTTTAAACAAAATCAAATGTAATCTTCTCTTCAAAGTCAGTCAAATATGTGCATTAATGGCAAACATGCAATATCTTTAAAAAATCAGGATCTGATCGATTAGGGTAGTAAACAAATCGATTAGATGGTCTATTTTTGGAAAGATTCTGCTCTCATATTTTCTGGGCAGAATCTTCATTAATTTTATGCAACTTTTGCATGCTCAAACCACTAAAAGAAACATTATAAACAGATAAGTACATTCTCTTCCTATGCATCTCAAATTTCTTCTTTTTCTTATGTTCTTGTGTGAGTCATTCTACACCGTAAGTATCACCACTCATGACCTCATCAAAATGCCTTCAATTTGAAGATTCTTCATGTAGAAGACTATTTGTAAAAGGTATATCATAAATAAATCAAGAAATAAGTGTGATGTCCAACCAAAAAGTGATCTAACCCTCTATTATGAAGGAGAATTTCCTTAACAAATTTAAGTCATATGTTCATATCTGCTAAGAGATTTCTTCACTAAGTTATTGGATCGATTGTTTACAAATCCAATGATGGCACGACCACTGTCAAACACCGATAACCACCAGAAAACTCCTAAAAACTATCTTCTCCCTATCATAACAACATACATGCTAGCAAAAGTCAAATGTTGGAACTAAAAGGAGCAAGGGAAGGAGAAAAGAGAAGGAATACAGATAGGTTGTGCGAGCAGGAATACAGAGAAGAGAGAGAAGCGAAAGTGAAAATGGACTCTTCTCCCTCCTATTTATAGAAGACTCATACAACGGGTGTCCGAGCACACGCCTAGCCTAGCCATCATTCCACATTTATTACGATGCGTGGCTCGACGCACGCATGCAACGTTACCCCTTCGGTTCCTATCAAATATTAACTTTGACCATAAATCTTACTCTCTTTTTTTATTATTATTAATCAAATGACTAAGATAAATTTTCTTACAAAACTCATGTGTTAGTTTTAATTGAATTAATCTTATGATATATATATATATATATATATATATATATATATATATATATATATGTGATGATAATGATGAACCAACCAATATTTGGTTGCATGTATAATGCATATCAAAATCCTCCACTCCTAAACACCTCGATGAACCATCTGCCATTGACAAATTTGATTTTTTTTTATAGAAAGAACAGGAAGAAAGAGAGTCACTATCACTATTATAATTTGGGGTGCTCTCGTAATTCCAAATGGTTCTACTTCAAGGAAATTATAATGGATTATTCTATCGATTTATCCGACGTTGATGCAATGATCATATGATTTCATGAACTCCATACCGATCTAAGGTTCAATGCCATTACCCCTCTCGTCTAACTCCATAATAATCACCGTTTATATGAAAAAAATGAAGGTTGAAGAAAAAAGGAAAAGGTTATACCTATTTACGAGGAAGATGAAACTAAGACTAGAGAAGTTTTGAATGCAACTTGACCTACTAGAGAAAAAACTCCAGAGTATCGTGGATAATAATGGGTTGATGATCTCCTCTTATAAGGGCATAAAACCTATGTCACATAGACTATGATTTTTTTCGTGTGCTAGTGACATATCAACAGTTGTTTAATGGCTTCTCGAGACGAATCAATGGTCCTCTGTAGACTTAGCTTTCTGAGACAGATCCGTCATTAGAAGCCTTTAATGATGCACATGATGCCCTATGCAACACTTAAAGGACTTGTCCCATGTTTCTCTTGAGGGACTCACCCTAGGTGACACTTGAGGGACTCAACCTAATGCTTAACTTGAAGGACTCGCCCTATACTTTGTTGGAGAAATTTGTGGAACTTCAAGAAATCGATATGTCGAAGTTAAATGACTTTATCCTTTTTAAGGCCTCCTGGTTGAGAGAGACTGTGAACTGAGATAATTTATTTAAGCTGAATAAGGAATGGCCCATAACAAAGTAGCCTATGGTAGAACCAAGCTTGGGGAAGAAATGGGCTTAAATGCACGAAGTGTGCTAGTCATCCAATGTGGGCATGGGCTCCTGAAGTAACGTGGTCGTCTGAAGGGAAAGACAATTCGTTTGACGAGGCTTGGATTCACCATCCATAATCTGTCTCACTTATCACACATGGCTATGAGGAATAATGATAGAAGATTGTTAAGGAAGGAGAAAAATCGTCTCTCTGCGATATGGGGAGAAAAAGCCTTTTTGTCACACATTCATAATGATGGAGCTATGGGAACCGCTCATAGTCAATTCCATGAGTCTTTATAAATATAAACCTTCAAGATCACATGACAAACATGAATTCCCAAAAAAAAATACGAGGTCTCTCACAATCACTATGTTCGCTAATTCTCATTTTTTCAGTGTTGTAATTCTACCAAATACAAATAGTAAAAAAAAAAGGGTATATTTTGTAAAATTCACGAACTAATATAATCATGTTCACAAATTCAAAGACTAAAAACCTATTTAGTATCACTACTATATTTCACCAAAATCACATGTTAGTAAAACTAGATGAAGCAAAAGTCCAATTAACCCCCCCAAAAGAAACAAACATAAATAGGCCCTAAACTACAAGGCCTCGAGTCTCATGTGCCCATGGTCCCTTTCCCTTAATCTATCTACTATACTCTATACTTATCTCTAAATTCTCAAATTCAGCACCTTCAAAACTCTTATTTCCCAAAAGTAAAGTAAACCAAAAGTCACCAAGTAACTAGTACTAGTATGGCTGTAAGCAACAACATAACCGCAATTCTAAACTTCATAGCAACACTATCCTCCATCCCAATAATAGCCTCCGGCATATGGCTAGCCTCA
Organism: Vicia villosa; assembly: GCF_029867415.1. Taxonomy (NCBI): domain Eukaryota; kingdom Viridiplantae; phylum Streptophyta; class Magnoliopsida; order Fabales; family Fabaceae; genus Vicia; species Vicia villosa. The sequence continues at coordinate 167,478,825 of NC_081184.1, read as the reverse complement.
AAACCAGACAACCAATGCATCGCAAACTTCCGATGGCCAATTGTCATCATCGGCATCCTCGTCCTCCTCGTATCCCTCTCTGGTTTCATCGGTGCTTATTGGAACAAACAAGGTCTCTTAGCACTTTACCTTTTCACTATGGCACTTCTAATTGCTGTCCTCCTCATCGTCCTCGTCTTCGCCTTCGTCGTTACGAGACCCGATGGAAGCTATGTTGTTCCTGGTAGAGGGTACAAGGAGTATGGGTTGAATGGAGCTTCGTCTTGGTTGAGGAAAAGAGTGACTGGCTCTGGGAGTTGGCAGAAGATTAGACCGTGTTTGGCTGCTTCTGATGTTTGTGTTAAACTTAACCAGAATTATATCACTGCTGATCAGTTCTTCAGTTCTCACATTTCTCCATTACAGGTAACCATCACAAGTCTCTTTTTTTATTTCTTCTTTATCTTTCTCACAGTTTGTAGATAAAATAAGATAGTTTCATTACATGCTGAGTCGTCTTAATTTTTTAGAAACTCTGTGTAAGCAAAGATCCTATTTAATTACAGTTTAACAGTATCGGAGTTTAATGTGGTAAATTTACAGTCTATAGTATGGTCTATCTTGCACATCTTCAAAGACGGCTTTGTTACGAGCTGGTTAGAGTGCTGTTACTACTTGGAAACAAACAAGATGTAAATGATTGATTCAATAAAAGGAAATTATTTTGGACTTACTTATTGTTGCTCATTTGTCTGTACCTAAAATTCCAGGCCCACATCACATGGTACCATGTTACTATGTTTAATTTTCAACTACTGAATTCAAGAACTACTGTAATTTTTTACATTCATACATCATAATCATATATGGAAAACTTTAGGCGTATCACCCAAAAAGAAAGTCAATATTATTCGGTGAAGTTTGATACCCAAGAAAATAACATGTTTGTTTATGTACGTGTTGGACCCCAACACCTACAATGATACTTGTAATTATTTTTAATTTATTTATTTTTCAAATTATTACCGATGTTACCGCGTCTGTGTCGCTGTCATGTTTGGCTTCATAGCTTGATATCCTTCTTTCTCTTTGTGAAGTTACTATATTGTTTTGGTAGCTTGTAGGGAAAGATAGTGTCCATGACTTTTTTACTGGGACCAATAAATTGTGCACCGTCCCATTCAATATTCATAATATAATATGCATAACGTATTAGTTTAATAAAATATGTTTGGTGGATCCAAAGTTACTTTTTATTGCTGGTGACAATGATAAACTACGTGTCTTATGATGTGAATTTCAATCCATAGTTTTCAATCTTATTCTTAACTTGACCTACCATTTAGACATTGTATTAATTATTTGTTTGAAATTTAAGGTTCACACTTAACATGTCTATCTTGAATTAACCTGACTTGAAAATCTATCATTAGTAGTACAAGACATTAGACACATCCCTTGTTACAAGCTTGTGGAACCTTTCTTATATTATACGGGGACAATGATTGAGGCACTCCGAAAGTTCCATGACAGATAGCTACTGACTTATTCAGAGAAATCATTAGAAATTTAGACATTAATTTAATCAACTTTGTATTGTTAATTTCTTTGTTTTGTCTGTATTGCACAAGATAAAAATGTTATTGTTGACAGCTTGTGACATGGTTTGGTCGTGGTCTACCATTATGTATTTTTATCATTAGAAATCTAACTCTATATCTCATAGTTTACAACACTCGCATTCTCTACGAGATGGTTCAGGTCGGGCGATCTCATGACGCGCCATGTCACGCCAGCCCGTTTTATCCTCTGACCTCTTATTTTTTTTTGAAACAGTCCTCTAACCTCTTATAATGTTATTTGACTGATTGCATTATAGGCCGGTCTCTTCCAGAGCCCAATCAAAATTATCTCAACCTAGTTTGTTATTTCAATTTTATTATTGAAAAAAATATTCTATTACTTCTGCTAAGGAATTTGTTTGATGGTTTTTTTGTTGCAGTCAGGGTGTTGCAAACCTCCAACTGTCTGTGGATACAATTATGTGAGTCCCATAATGTGGACAAACCCTGTGAATCCCATGGCTGATTCAGATTGCAACTTATGGAGCAATGATCAGAACCAGCTATGCTACAATTGTAATGCTTGTAAGGCTGGTTTACTTGGGAACCTAAGAAAAGAATGGAGGAAAGCAAATATAATTCTCATTGTGGCTGTGGTTGTGCTTATATGGGTCTATGTCATTGCTTGTAGTGCCTTTAAGAATGCTCAAACAGAAGATCTCTTCACCCGTTACAAACAGGGTTGGGTTTGAATTTGATGCTGTTTCCTCAAAACATATGTAACATGGATACTTCAACTTATAATCAATCACTTCCATTTTCTAGTAGTTATTCACAACCAATTAAAATCAAATTCAGTAATGTGTACTCAATTAACTTTATCTTCATATCAGTTGACTTGTGAGTGATGACTTAGCCACAAATTTTCAAAGGTAGCAACTTAGGCTCACCATCACCATGTTTATATTTCTAATAATAGTGACTTTCTACATAGTATATTATTAGAATAGATCAATTATATATTTGTATATTTAGATAAGCTGTTGTTATATATATATTTTTTATTATACATTCATATTCAATGCTGTTATTATCCACAATTTCTACTAAGAGACTCTTCTGGCATATTCAGAAGTTATGAGCTCAAATTCAATTTTAAGAAAACAACAGTAATAAATTTTCTTAAAAAAAGTTTTGTCGGTCATTGTAGTTCTCATTAATTTAATAGATTAGTTGCAAATAGAAAATTTCTTTTAGAGAGAAAAGTTCGAACTTGAAAAATTAATCTATATAGTTATAAGCAGAAGATGCTCCGTTCATTAAAAAAAGGGTTAATAGTACTTCACCCCTGTAATTTTAGCGAATTTTGCTTTTCTCCCCTCTTTACCTTTTGACAACGGTTTCTTTCAAAAAAATCGTTGCCAAAACCTGTCTTTGGCAACGGTAGGGGGTAAATCGAAACACGCTCATATTTAGATAAGCTGTTGTTATTTTTATATTTTTTTATTATACATTGATATTCAATGTTGTTATTGTCCACAATTCTTGATAAGAGTCTCTTCTAACATATTCAAAAAAATTGAGTTCAAATTCAATTTTAAGAAAGCAACAGTAATAAATTTCCTTAAAAAATAGGTTTTATTGGGTATTGTAGTTCTCTTTAATTTAATAGATTAGTTACAAATAAATAATTTCTTTTAGAAAGAGCTTTGCCTCACAGTAGTTATAAGTAGAAGGTACTTCGTTCATAAAAAAACTTATAAACAAGTGTACTAAATATATTTTACTTTAATATAATAGTAACAAACATAATATTACAATTTATTTAAAATATTAATACATAATATTTTAATAATAAAAGTAATGTGATTAGATCAAAGTCCAATTCGTGAGGAGCATGAGACCCACTTCTCTAGAACCAGAAACGACCAGAAAGTGGACATGCTAGAGGCACACATGATATGGGTTGTGCGGCCCTCAACAATCTGTCAAATAAAAAGAGTTATAAGATCTCGTGACACATGCCATGCGAGAATGTTTTTTCTAAGAAAGTTCTAAAGTCTTTAAACCCTAAACTCTAACTATAAAGTATAACGAACGATTCTTACTTAAGTTTACACTATTGTAAACTATATAATTCAAACTTAGAGTCTTTATTGGCTTGATCATTGAAGTATTTGTAGGTACACCCGTCACCGCTGAAATCAACATACAACGATCATTGCTGAGGAGTTTATCACCAGCATCATCACCACTTGAATATCTAGACCCCCCTGGATCAATTAGGCATCATAAGTGGAAAATGTCCTCAACTTTTCCACTTTATATTTCTCTGATGAGGAAACCCCAACAAACTCAAGCAGTGAATTCACCTTTCGTCTAAGAAGTCTATGACCTACTTACAGATCTCCTCGCAATCGTTCAAAGGTAGTTAGAAGTTTTCTAAGGGCATAATGACAACATAGCACGGATAGCCCAAACTCGAGTTCGAGAACAACATGACAAAGTAAGTTAAAGTGTTTCCTTCACAAAACAAACAAGCCCATAATTAGGTGGTTCACGTTAGCGGAATCATGCATAGTATTATCCATGGTTCATTTGAAAGTGAAGTACTTCATTGAGAATAAAGAAGTACGATAATGAATTGCCCTTGAGGCATGTCACACGTGTTTCCTCATATCACTAAAGAATTGAGAAAGAAAAGAGGTACATGATAGTTCTGAAATAGAGCCCATACTTATATAAGCCATAAATATGAAACTAGATGGTTTTGACACTCGTCTAGAGCCATAATTCGTAAGTAACAACGACGAAGATGGTTAAGAAACCAAAGTCAAATGGATATTTTTTAGAAGTTTATATAAGGAATGATAAATCAAACATACTCAAGATTGAGGTCGGTCTACATAAAGAGGTAAAAGATCAACCCACACATTGTTACAAAAAGACACGAATTTGTTCGCTTGGACATTGGGGGAAATGCCTAACAATAACCCTAAAGTTGTTTTATATTCCTTAGCCGTCAAAAAGAGTGTCTTTATGTGGCTCAATATTGTAAAAAGAAATCGCTTGATAAAGCGAATGCATCTAGAACAATGTGATATGATCTCTTAAAAGCTTTTCAAGACTGAAGTTAAGTTTACTAATATCACATGGTTGTGGAAAGTCATATTTGTAAAAAAATAAAACAACAAACATAGGATGCATATCTACTACTATAATCTCAATAGAGTCTTTGTTAGTTGTAATTCAGATGCAGTTAGCATTTACTATTTCAGTTTAATTTCATTTGCATTTGATTTTAGTTTCCTTTGACATGTAGTATATAAACTAAAGTTTGGTCAGTTTGTTGTAATGCAACTTTCATAATTGAGATTGAAAAGTTAGTTAGAAATTCTAATACATTTTTCTCTCTCATTTCTTTCTCTCTCTATTCTTTCATCTTCATCTTTTTCCTCTTGTGCATCAATGGAGGATTGAACTCCAACAAATTGATATCAAGAGCTTCGGTTCTGATTTAGGGAAACACGAGTGTATGTAAGGTGTGTGATTGATCTCGTTCCTAAAATTCACACTAAATTGAAGTTCGAAATTGGAGAAGAATCACATTTCTTGATTTTTAGGGATTGGAAAACACAAGTGTTTGTGATATTTGAATGATTTACACAAGATAGAAGATGAACGACACTAATACTTGAACACAAAGCTTCTAGTATTCGACGGAAAGAATTGGAATCAGTGAATAATTTAGATGCATGTGTTGTTTGGAGCTCAAGATGTTCTTGATTTCGTCAATGACGGTTACACGCCGGTTGTAAAAGATGCAATAAAAGCGCAAACAAACATGCAACGTGGTACAAAAAGATGGATCAAAAGACATTGTTCTATATCTATCAGTGTGTGGATACGAAGGTGTTTGAGAAGATTTTCAATGCGACAACGGCGAAAGCTGTGTGTAATACACTTGTGCGGTGCTATGGTGGCGACACATCAGTAAAAAAGGTGAAGTTGTAGTTCTTACGCAAGCAATACGAGAATCTCAACATGAAGAATAATGAGAAGGTACCAGATTACATCTCTAGAGTGGCTCTGATCACGAATGAGATGAAAGCTTGTGGAGAAAATCTCTCTGAACAAGTAATCATTGAAAAGGTACTTAGATTAGATCCCTTACTCCTCAGTTTGATTACATAGTTGTATCCATAGAACATTCTAAAGACACTAGCACCATGAGAATTAAAGAACTTTAGAGTAGTTTAGGGGCACAAGAGTTGCGTCTGATTGAAAGAAACTCTGAAAGGGAGTCTGAACAGGCTCTGAAGGCTTATTTTGTTAATAAGAACAAGAAGCAAACATGGCTAGAGAACAAGAAAAGAAATGTTCAGAAGTCAAAACCTTCTTCTTCTTCAAAAGAGAAGAAATAGAAGAATGTTTACAAGGTAAATGAGAAGTGAAGAGTTGTTGGAATCAATTTCTTTTTTTGTTTGTAACCTTTACGGCGGCGGCGGCCGTGTGGTATATAATTTAGAGATGGTTAGGGTGATCTTTAGTCCTTCTTTGGGACCTTTTGTCCCCCCCCTTTTGAGTTGTTTATCTCACTAGGATAAGAGACACATATTAGAGGTGAGCTCAACATGATTTAACATTCTATGGTTCAGACGATTTATGAATTCTTGAATGACATTATTTTTTCAAGTTTGTTAATTAATATGAAAAATGTGGAAGAAATGAACATTTTCTAACTTGGCTAGTGCAACAAACGAAAGGAAAAGGAATGCGAGTTGCAGTCCTCAAAATGGTGGCGGTTGAAACTAACTATAAGTTGTGGAAAATTATAAACAACAAAAGTTTTGGTGAACCTATTGATATTACAAAGATAAGCAAATGAATTATAAATACTCTGGTGTATAGGGGGTTAAATAACAAAAAGCTTAGAAATTACATATTATCTTAATAATAGAGAAGTGTTAGTTTTTTTTTTGTATATTTCTTTTTAGTATGCTGGTTTTTTTGTCTGGTTAATGGCTGGATCCGATAAGGATCTCTTGTACTCATTGAACTTTTTTATCTTAATAAAGTTTTTAATTAAAAAAAAATGCTCTTGATGCTTTCTTTAGAGGAAATTGTTTTTGTTGATGGTGGTTTCGTGAAGGCAGGGTTCTAGGTTGTCATCTCCTTATTGGATGTAGTGTTTTATTGCTTTGGTTTTTTTTTCTCTTTGTATTGTTTGATTATTTTGTTTGTTTTATCTATTTGTTAATATTTTTCTTTTTTGATTGTTTTGCTGTCATTTGCTTTTTTTTCATTTTCAGGTTGATACACCTTTGTGTATGATGATGATGTTGTCGTTGTTATATATATAAAAATTGAGGAGGATTATATTTACTCCAGGAGTAGGTTATTATAACTTACTCCAAATCTATATCATTGATTCTTCTCAATCTAATGGTTAAAAATAATAAGTAATTAGATGTGAAGAGAGAAAACTATTACTTATTATTTTTAATCATTAGATTGAAAAGAATCAATGATCTAGATTTGGATTAAGTTATGATAACTTACCCTGGAGTAAATATAACCCCTCGTAAAAATTTTGTTGTAAAATGAATTCATGATCCTAGTTATACACTTTTTTTGTTAAAAAAAAAAATCTATAATTTGTCCCTAAAAAAATTCTTAGTAAGTGCAATTAGAAAGTCCCACTATGGGTGTCTAAATGCATGCATGTATTTGCTTATATTTATTCTTACATTTGGCAAGTACCATCTTACATCTGGCAAACATCATCTGACATAGTTCAGTGAATCTTCAAGAATGGGTAAAAATGTTTGTCCTTTTCCATTATAAACGAAAACGGTTGTTTTGAAAAACTTCTTACAATGTTACTATAATATATATATATATATATATATATATATATATATATATATATATATATATATATATATATATATATATATATATATATATATATATATATATATATTGGTTAAAGTAGAACTAAACTAGTCTCCTTAAATAAATCTTTAACTTAAATATTGCAGACGGAAAAATGTAATTAAAAGGATAAACTTTATTAAAATGACTAAAAATACAATTTTGTTAGCTATTAGTATAAACAAAAAATTATTTTAAAATTTAGTAAGTAATTGTTTATGTGTACTATATATAGATCAATTAAATTAATTGTTTAATAAATATAAAAAATATATATATTTTGATTTATAATTAGTAATTAACCCTATAATATATAGTAACAAATCAACAACGTAATATTATACCTATAAAGTTTCATAATCCTGAAACTACTCTCTTGCATATTCCATTGATACCAAAAAAAAATGGATCGACCCGGATTCACAATCGAACCCGCAAAAGCCAAATCCATGGCGGAAGCTTCCTCTCTCACTCTCACCGAACTCCTCCCTTCCCTCATCACCTCCGCCCAAACTCTCGCCCGCCCACCCATCTCCAACTTCCGCGTCGCCGCCGTCGGACTCTCCCAATCGGGTCGGATCCTAATCGGAGTCAACGTCGAATTCCCAGGTCTACCCCTTCATCACTCCATCCATGCCGAACAGTTTCTCCTCACAAACCTCTCCCTCAACAATGAACCCAATCTCCAGTCCTTCGCCGTCTCCGCCGCACCTTGCGGCCATTGCCGACAGTTCCTCCAAGAACTCCGCGGAGCACCCGATATTCAAATCATCGTAACATCAGAACCCGACCCGAAATCCAAAACCATTTCTCTGTCTGAGTTTCTCCCATACAGATTCGGTCCACACGATCTTCTTTCTCCACAAACTCCTCTTTTCTTGGAGCCACGTAACAACGGGTTAACACTTCTTCTTGCAGAACCAACACCAACACAGAAACTACCCAATGGCGTTTGCAACGGTGGTGACACTCTAGACATGAAGTTAAAGATCGCGGCTTTGGAGGCTGCGAATAAATCTCACGCTCCTTACAGTGATTCACCATCTGGGGTTGCAATTGTGGATTGTAATGGAAAAATCTATAAAGGCTCTTATGTTGAATCGGCGGCGTTTAATCCTAGTTTGGGTCCTCTTCAGGCTGCGGTGGTGGCGTTTATTGCTGGCGGTGGAGGTGAGTATGATGAGATAGTGGGTGCTGTGTTGGTGGAGAAGGATGGAGCTGTGGTGAAACAAGAGGGAAGTGTTAGGTTGTTGTTGGACGCTGTTTCTCCTAAGTGTGTGTTGCAGACTTTTCTGTGTTCTGTTGATCAGTCTAAGGTTTGATTGTAGTAATAGAAAACAAAGACAGAAAAATAATGTTAATATGCATGATGCATCTACGAGGTACATACTGTCTAGTTTTCACGTTTTGTTAATGAAGTATTCATATGTTGGCCACAAGATATGAACATTGTCTTTGTATTTTTGATTTTGTGATAAAAGTTTAATGATTCATTTTGTGTATTATTGGGTTTATACTTAAACTCCATGCAAATAATGATAACTGTTTTTAACTTTTAGTTTAGTTATTATTGTCTTCAATTTGATTAAATAGTTGAATACTAGTACTATAGAAGGATTAATTTGTATTTGTACTTACAAAAAGTACATTGTCTTTGATCTTAATAGTAATGGACCAATAAAACCTCTTTTTTGTGTTGTGAATCCGTCTCTTTCTTCGTTGCACGCTTGTCTATTGTTGTATGCTCGCCTATTTATATTGTGTTTATTTCTTCTCGAGTGAGAGATTATAACACTTTATTTTCGTTTAATGAGATTGTCATATGGTCATCATTTCCATTAGCTTGCCATTAATCGTTTTGTCTAAATGTTTTAATGCCCTTTATTAGAGTGATTATCCGAGTCACTACTGAGTCAGCAGACCGCGTTGAAATTTAGGGTTGAGTTGACTTCAGAGCTTGAGAAAGCCGTCCCTTAATGGCATTTATTGTTGATCCTATTTGAGATTGGCTTGAGCCCATCCATCGCTTTCGAGATATTCTTTAGGGTTTTGGTGAGCTTCTTGTAAAGAGGGTTGGCCTGATTGATGCTAAGTGAACTTATGTAAAAATAGATATACCAGAACAAAGTCCTTTATGTATAAGACGCGTAGGGGCGAAATGCTTTAAGCCATAAACCCCGACCTTTACCTAGGCCCAAAACACGACCTTGTCAAACAAGTTCAATTGTTAGGCCTCCAAATTTATGAGAGAAAATACATATTATGAGGTAATTGAGTCGTGGAGAAGGCAAGGAATCATAAGGGTTTCATCTCTCATCTCTTGTGGCTTATATATTGGACGATCAACCAAACCTTCATCGGTTGTTTCTTCGCCCAAGACATTGCGAGATTGTAATTAGACGAAACAGGTTGATTATGATGCTAATTAAGTGCAGAAACATAACAATGCGAATAAATTCAGTAAACAACAAACATGAAAGGCTACCTAGATGAATTTTCTCAAGAACACGAATAACGCGATAAAAAGTTTTTTGATTGAATTTGAAAGAGATGATTTGTATAATGTAGGGACAATAATCTTAGTATTGAATTTAGAATTTCTTTATCAACAAGAAGAGATTCACAAATCTACTTAGAGTTTCAAACTTTTTTTAAAATTTCTTAAAGATGAAGAAACTTGAAATTTGGAGAGTGATTTGTGCAAGGTTTTGACTATACTTTTATGTATGATTTTTGGTGTCATTTGTGAATGAATTTGTGTTAAGCAATAGATTCTAATATAAGGTTAATCGGTGGTTTAAGAATTATGAATAATGTAAAAAGTGTGAGTGAATTTGGATGAATTTAAGTGCATTTAAATGTGAATTTGAATTTAGCACGAAAATATCTCAATTTCAATATAAAATTATGATGCATTGTTATACATATTTGGAATATTTAGATCGACCAGGAAAATCGAAATTAGAAGAAATCACGGTGGACAATGAACTAGGATTGGTCCTGGAGATCTTGCCTACATGCAACTCGGCCAGGGCCTACCTCGAGTTGCCTACCTGTAACTCGTTCAGGGCCTACCTCGAGTTGCCTACCTGCAACTCGGCCAGGGCCTACCTCGAAGTAACCTCGAGTTGCCTACTTGCAACTCGACCAGGGCCTACCTCGAGTTTCCTACCTGCAACTCGGCCAGGGCCCACCTCGAGTTGCCTACCTGCCACTCGGTCAGAGCCTACCTCGAGTTTCCTACTTGCAACTTCTCCAGGGCCTACCTCGAGTTACCAACCTACAACTCAGTTAGGGCCTACCTCGAGTTGCCTACGTGCAACTCGGCCAGGGCCTACCTCGAGTTGCCTACTTGCAACTCGACAAGTTCCTACCTCGAGTTGCCTACTTGCAACTCGTCCGTTGCCTACCTCCAACTCGACCATGACAGTTATGCACATGCCAAAGGTTGCTGCCATTATGAAAGTTATCGAGTCAGTTACATATGTTATAACATTAATGGGACGTTACAACACTTATGAAACAGTTACAACGGTTACAAAGCAGTTTAATGGTAATTAAGACCAAGGAACACCATAAATAAGGGCTCCCATACAAGGGATAAGCAAGACACATTTTTTTCTTGAGCTTGCATCAATTGTGTTGCTTAAATCCCTAAAGCTAACACCATAAACTCCTGCGTGACCTCGCCGGAATCTTCTTTCGGGAGATAATCAAAAGTCATCCAGAGGAACATTTGGCGCCCACCGTGGGGCATGGTAAAACTTTCTGAGACCTAAAGAACAAACACTAAATTCAAAGTATTTATAGTCTCTTAGGAAATATGTGTCGGTATCATAGTTGTGTTTCTAAGCAAATAAGTGGATTCAGATCTAACGTATTGTATCTGTAGCCGATGGAATTAAAAATAGTGAAAGAAGAAGCCTGTCAAATTGATCACTACTTCCAAACAGTGGCAATGGATGTAAAAATTGAAAAATAAGTCACATCTGCACCGTCAATATTCCCGATCACCGTATCATCATTTACCCACATTGCGAAAGCAGTGTCGTTGTAAAGTTCTAAGTCAGAAATTTTCCACACCACCACCAAAAGATGCGACGCTAGACGTTGTTAGTTTCTCAACCACCAGATCGCTGGATAAAGCTCGACCATGGCCTACCTCGAGTTTCCTACTTCCAACTCGGCCAGGGCCTATCTCGAGTTGCCTACCTGTAACTCGGCCAGGGCCTACCTCGAGTTTCTTACCTGCAACTCGACTAGGGCCTACCTCGATTTTCCTACCTGTAACTCGGCCAGAGCCAACCTCGAATTGCCTATCTGCAACTCGGCTAGGACCTACCTCGATCTAATTGCGACCAATGCTCCACTACCGAAGTTCATATACTGCTACACATCTAACAAATTCCGTGATCGAGAAATGCCGCCACGAATTACCTAAAACATGTTAAAGTAGCGTAATTGATCCTCATCGATTGAGCCCACTGATAAGTTTGCAATCTCATTAATCACCTGTTTACTTTTCCTTCTTTAAATATATTTCTTACTTAATTAAAGGCAACAATAATACTCCCTGAGTTTTGTATTTGTTTGGAGATGAAATTGATATGGTAATCCAGATGAACAGGGGGCTTATAACGCGATGTTCCAGTAAGAAGGATCTTTGATGGACATGTTGAATCCAGCAAACTGAGGAATTTAGGGTTTTGGCAAGCGTCTAGGATTCGGGTATGTTTGCGCCAAGGAGAAGTCACTTACGATCTTGTCACCACCAGAGCGTAAATCAACTCCCAAGGGGGTGGATAACACTACATAATTGAGTTTTGGGTCGGATTTAAAACGTAATTCATAAAACTAAGATTTTAATCATTCATGACGGCAACCAAAATCTGAATGAATCCGTGAATGACAATGGGTTGATGGAATTGCCATTATGCAAAATTCCCCCTTGTCTTAACAAGGTTCAGGTGAGTTTCTTTATTTATATAAATAACATTTTGATCTTGGCATCTGAGCTTATTTCAGACACTTTGGCAGAGTATTCTGTCGGATTCAAAAATTATGTCAGCATCGATTTTCTCAAGTATACACCCTTTCCTGTTTCGATAATTTTGATTTCAGGATCTACAACAAATGTTTAGTCGATGTGCATTCTCAAACTAGGTTGTATCGGCAAGCCACATAAATAAGGGTTAAAACGTTGTCACCGCCAAAAAATCAATAACATTCATGGTTACATTCATGAATTTTATTATAATTCTATGCATAGCTTGCTACAGTCTTTAACAAATTTTATTTTTTATGAGTGTGCGATAGATAACCGGGATGACTTTTGACAAAAAAGCTTCAGCATGTTCCACAAACCTCACGCTTCGGGGGTTGTACAAGTATCTCGGTTAGGAAGATTATTGGAAGAGGCTAAAGGGTGAAACTCTCATTTGTTGGCAAGCATTAGGCTCAAAAGAAGTCAATATGCTACAAAACTGGAAGATGAAAAAGCTAAATCAACTGATTAGACAAAATCAACTCAGTTCAACTAGGAAGGGCCACACATGATCAAAGGAGCAATCAATAAAGGCGACTATGTCATCGCGGCCTCTAGTCGCATTAGTCAAAGTGAACGCCATCGCGGATGCTTTAATCAAGACGACTAAGCCATCGCGGACCTCTTTGTAATAGTCAAAGTGAACTCCATCGTGGGTGCTTTGATCAAGACGATTAGGCCATCACGAACCTTTTTGCAATAGTCAAAGTGAACGCCATTGCGGCTGCTTTGATCAAGATGACTAGGCCATCGCTGACCTTTTCGTATTGGTCAAAGTGAACACCATTGTGGCTGCTTTGATCAAGACGACTAGGCCATCGTGGAACTTTTCCAAATAGTCAAAGTGAACGCCATTGCAGCTGCTTTGATCAAGACGACTAGGTCATCGTGGACCTTTTCTTAATAGTCAAAGTGAACACCATCGCGGCTGCTTTGATCAAGACGACTAGGCCATCACGGGCCTTTTCGCAATAGTCAAATTGTGTCATCGCGGCCCCTTTGATCAAGACGACTAGGCCATCGCGAACCTTTTCACAATAGTCAAATTGCGCCATCGCGCCCCCTTTGATCAAGACGACTAGGCCATCACGGCCTCTGTCGCACCAGTCAAATTGCCCCATCGTGGCCTTTTTATGATGCGTAAGTCGACTATGTCATCATGGCCTCTGGTTGCATCTAGTAAAAAAAACTTTATTTTGCATAATTCGGCGAACTAACCAACAACTGGAGGCACCTCATCTCTTCAAAGCTTGTAAGGGTCTAATCCTTGTCACATCCGGTCAATTGCGCCATCACGGCTTTTGTTGGATCAAAGCCGCTAGGGGCTTAAAGGTATAGCATGTATAAACCACAAGGGGCTTAAGTCATCACGATTTCGAGTCAATAAAATTATGACTCCTTAGCCACGCCAACAGTCTTCTGGGGTCACACGTACAAATACGACTACGTAGGAACGTCTAAAAGTTTTCAAACGATTTGATTTAAAACAAAAAATGCGAAATGTTAGTAAGTTGAATTCTCACTAGGGCTTTACTACGTCCCACGCCTAAATGAGTTTATGCAAAACGATAATGAGCCGAGATCCCATTGGGCTCTCCGACCTCTCCAAAATTTAGAAACTTATTAAATTATGCGATAACGGGAGTTAAAAATACGTAAAGAATCCCCCCGAGCCGAGCGATCTACTAGTTAAGCTAAGAAAGTACGTTTGACATCAGTCAAGGTCAAGAAAACTTTCGTCTAAGACCAGACTATTAAAACTTCTATCAAAATACCAATCTATTAATACGCACTCGGTGCTATCAATAAATAGTTAGGAAGCAGGCCATAAGAACGAAGTCTAGGTCATAAGAACTTTTAATGTGATAAACTTATAATGTGATAAACTTTCTTAAAAAAATCATTAAAAAAACGAAGTCTAGGTCATAAAAACGATGTGTTTGAATTAGCTACAAATTTGCTTCAAATTAGCTACGATTTCTGGGTTTTTTTAATGATGTTCATTTTAGCGACAGATTTTGCGACGAAATATCTGTCTCTACAAATAAAATTTATATAAAAAGTATAAAATGGGGACAAAATCCCACGTGACATCCATGTTAGCAACTTTGTCACGCTAACATTGTCATATCAGCTCTGTTAACGAACGTTAACAGCAGGGACCAAAAGTGTGGAGGGAAAATTTTAGATGGACCATCCTTTGAAGAAAAATTGTAGAGGGACTAAAATTAAAGGTGGACATATTTATGAAGAGCAATAGTATTTAACCCAAATTATTATGCACGTAGTTTTAATCCATACTGTTAAATCAAAGTGTATTTTTGAAAGATTGTTTTACAGACATTCTTGTTTGGCTAGTGGTTGTTTGCGGGACACTTTCCCTTCGTTATTTTCGGCTTCGCTCTTGAAAGACGTCTCGGTGGGTGGAATGGGGGGTTGGGTGGGAGAGGAGTGGAAATGGGGAGATCTTGGAATTGATTTGCCGAATAGCCCCAGTTTAATCGACGATTGGTATTTGTTACAAGGTAAGTTGAACCTTTTTTCTCCGAAGATGGAAGGAAAAGATAAGGCGATTTGGAACGATAATGCGGAGAATTCCTTCTCGATAAAGGGTTGCTATGAATATCTTTTTTTCCTCTTTTATCCCGTGTGGTCCGGCCAATTATAATGATAAGGCTTTTTGTCTTGTGTGGAAGATGAAAATTCCTCTCAAAATAAAAGCTTTTGGATGGAGGTGTTTTATTGAGAAAATTCCTACAAAAGATTCGCTTCTTCGTAGAGGTATTCTCTCTAATTTCATTGATACTTCTTGTGTTTTTTGTGGTGTCAATACCGAATCGTGTTATCATTTGTTTATTGGTTGCCAAGTTGCCTCGTTAGTTTGGAAGGAAGTGGCCGGTTGGATAGATTTCTTAGATGTGGGAATGGTTGATCTCATGGGTAGTTTTATGAGATGGTGTAGTTTTTGTAATCAAAAAAGGGTAAAAAAAGGTAAAGAAGCTTGTGTGTGGCTAGCTACGATTTGGTGTTTGTGGTGCACTAGGAATGAAATTATTTTTAGAGAGGAAGATTGGAGCGTTTCGGATATCGTTTGGAATATTAAAGCTTTGCTTTGGAGGTGATCTTTTATTGAGAATATTACACAAACCAATTGTAATTTTTACGAGTTTTGTAAAAACCCTTTGTTTTATATCTCTTAAATTTCATTTGGGTTGTAATTTTCCTTTTTCCGAGCCTTTTCTCGGATCTTTTGTAACCGACTTTGAGAACTTTTGTTCTCCTTTAATGAAGCTTGCTTAAAAAAAAATGTTATAAAAATTTCTAGAGAAAAAAAGAACTCAAAATTTAATTTCTAAGTCAAAATTTTTATTACTTTTATCATTATCTTGGGAAATTTTAAAAAAGTATATTTAATTTTTCTCATTTTAAAAATTTTTAAAGTTCGATAAATAAATATTTTATCGTATTCTAAACATGTATGAAAAAAATCATTCAAAAATTTAAATATAAAGGATAATTAAATAGTTTTTAAAATTTTAAAAAATAACACAACTAAAACTACATGCATAAAATTTTTGTAGGACTAAAATATGTCATTTTTAATAGAAACTAAAACTAAAATTTAAAATATTTATAAGAATAAAAACATATTTAACCATAAAAATTTAATATGTTTTTGATTTGAATTTATTATTTTTGGTAAATAAATCAAATCGAACTAATTGGATTTTTAATTGCTAAAACTATTTTTGATAAAGGAAAAAAAATTATAAATTAAAAAGATGAAGACTCCCATGTCTTTGAATTTAGTTGAATATCATTAACTTTATCTAATAAAAATAATAAAAAGATGACATTCAATATTATATCATTTCATGTTTTAATATCATTTCATTTTAAAATAAATTAAAATTTTATTTATTTTTATTTAAGGTAACAATACTCAACCAAAATTCATGACTATAAAAAAATATATTAATTGAAAAACTACTCACTTAAATATTCATAGAGCTTTTACGTGGCCTTTGCGTGTTTCTAGAGAGTTGTGAACACCAAGATGTATGTTGTGTGTAGTTGAGTGCTCAAAGAGCATATGACATGATATAATTTGTATTTGTATAACAATATTGAATTGATAAGAACCATGTGTTATACTTGTTTAGGTGCACCATAAAATTCTTAATAATTCTCATTAATGTAGTTTGTTTTTCACTTTTCTTTTAGTCTTTTTTCTTTGTTAGGTATATGTGTGATGTGTCCAGCGCCTTTGTTATTTTAAATATAAAATTTGATAATATCAATTTAAATATAAAATTTGATAATATATTTTAAAAATAATATAAATTTTTTCAATAGATTCTATAAAATTCAGAAGATCGATCATAATTTTTCTAAAGAGTAGAATTGTATAAAAAAAATTAAAATATTTAAAATAATTGGTTATTTAATGGAGATTAATTATTAACTGGTAGATACATTCCTATAACATGAGTTTTAGCATAGGTCAAAATCATGAATTTTTTAACTTGATTTATATATATTTGTCTCATTTCTAATATATTCACTTCTCATTTCTTCATATTTTAATTTTTTTTAAGCAAGATATAATAAAGAGCATTAGGGTACTCTCTCTTCCTTCTTTACAATTTTTTACTAAACATTTATTTTTTATTATTTGATTCTAACGAAGCTTTGTTAGTATATATTTTTTATTTTATATATTTATCTATATATACTTGTATCCATCTATCCTTCTACACCATCATATAAACCTACACTGTCTCTTTTTTTCTTCTTCAAAATTTTGAAGTTAAATTAAATATTTTTCTATTTAATATCTACACTATAATTCTATAATATTTACATTATTTTTCATCTCCCTACACACGATTACTACCTACCATTAACTATCTCTACGTAGCAGCACTATTATTAGATTATTTTATGTTTAAACATCACTATTATTCTTCCTTTTTAATTAACAAATATAATTCATTGCATCATTCAACATATATTTTAATAAAAAGTTCATACAAGTTATTTTTATTTTAATTAAAACTACTTTGGAAAATGAATTACTTGATTACGATGTAATATTCCATGAAAGCTAATAAAAATTCAAGCTTTTTTTAATTGTAATTAAAATTAACTAAAAAAATAGCTATTTAATTCCAAACTTTATGTACACTCAAAATTTGAAAATTTGACTAAGAATATATTCTTCATAATTTAACATAATATACATTGTCATCTTCAACTATTGTTTTAACCCAAAAAAATATGAAAATTTATTTATTTTAATCAAACATAACCACCACCACCAATTAGTTATAGGTATATAAATTCATTAATGTATTTTTAATTTTAATTTTTTAATTAAATATATATGTAATTTAAGAAATACCTCAACCGAATGGCAATATGAATATAAAGTTATGATAAAGAAAATTTTAGGCAGTGACTTTATAAATATAAATAGGTTTAATTGTAACTTTGGTCCTCTCATTAGTTTTTATTTATTTATTTTGATTCTTCTATTTTAAAATCCAATATTTTAGTTATTTTTTAAAATTTTCAGTTTAATTTTCGCCCGTTTAAATTTGGGGTATTTTTGATTATGTGTCATTTTTTCTTTGCACAACATTATTTCCATGTCATTATTCTCATTTAATATTAAATTTTAAATTATTTCATTAAGTTTAATAATAAATTAATTATTAAGTTATTTAATTATTTTTTTATAACTTTTATTTCATTAAATTTAATAATAAATTAATTATTAAGTTATTAAATTAATTATTTTTATAAATTTTTAATTTGAATTTTTTTTAATTATTTAATTTAATATAAATTTCAACAGAATTAATTATTTAATAATAAATTTTTATACAAAGTATGCTTATGTTTAAGAAGAAGGGAGAAGCTTGAGATTAATTCAAACTGAATTAGGTTTGTTAGTTAGATTTAAACTTGTTTATACAGTTAATGAGGGTTAGTCAAAATCAAATTAATCAATCATTACAAAGTGTGCTTATGTTTAAGAAAAATGGAGAAGCGGCTACAATAGAAGCGGCTAGAATAGACACAAGTTTGAGAAGAAGGATAAACTTTGGCAAGGAAGAAGAATAAAGTCCCACATCGATATTTTTATAAATTATAAAAAGGATTATAAGATTGAAACAATCAAACTTTATAAATTAGATAAATTAACATTAATAATGTATTTGAGAAAGCCAAACGGCATTATAGATTTATTTTTAGGTTTTTTGTTTACCCACCTCTCTACGGGGGATCAACCCCAGCGAAAACCCCACTTTACCCCTGTTTCGGAAGTATTTTTTTTTTAAATTTTCCCAGACTTCGGAAGTGCATTTCCGAAAAACACCAAATGGGGGGTGTTTTCGGAGATGCACTTCCGAAAGCACGTTTTTTCAGATTTTAGTGTAATTCGGAAGTGCATTTCCGAATTATGCAGAAGCCTATTTTTTTATGGTTTTTCTAATAGTCCCGTACGAAAGATATATTGCACGTATAATATATACAAAACGAAAAAGTCGAACAAAACAAACGACATATCAACGTAAAATACGAATATAACAAATAAAATTTAAATAATATATACAGACCGAGTCATAGTGTGCAAAATATATAATCCGAATACAAAAAAAATAAACCCGAACCCCTACTGGGTATGCCTAACCCTCTCTCTCTGGGACCTCCTCTGCCGCCTGTATGCCGCCGCACGGCCCGCATCAGTGACGATCCTCTCCATCACGGCGACTGCCTCTGAACCGTCCTGATCAACGATACCTCGATCCAACGCGTCCCGCCCAAGCATCTCCATCCGTTGGCAGATCGGCAGGAGATCAATGGCGTGGTCATCCTCGGCCTGCTGGTTCTCCAGGATCTCCTCGTGTACTGGCCTAGGAGCGTCGGGAGCGTCGGGTCTCATTAGAGGATGTGACACCCGATAGAATCATGTGACATACCCCTCCACACTGTTCCAGTCCTGGGTGACCCGAATGCGACGATATTCCTCCGGGACCACATGACGCTCCAAATCTGCAAATATGTCAGTGAGCTGCACTCAGGTCACTGTGTCGGGAGCAGCCTCAAAAGGTGACCTGGGTATCAGCTGCACAAATCCAAATTGTCGCATGCACCGCTCAGGGAGATACCGCACCATGGTGTTGGTCCCGCATGCCAACCAGCCAGAATATAACGAGATGCTGTCAAAGGGGACAACATCAGTGTAGTCGTTGAATGGCCTCCAACTGATGTCATCGTGCATCGTGCGGTCGAGGTACCCACGGTATGGTCCCACTGCATTGTTCCCCCTCTGGAGAACGTATCGGGTAGCCCTGGGCATCTCGTCCTCGTACTCAGGATCAACGCGGAAGCCGTGGATGCGGGGGAAGTAGGAGATGATCCAGCTCTGAAACACAAACACGATAATGTATTAAGATTAAAAAATAGAATACATAAATAAATGTGAAATAATTAAAATGAAACGTACCGTCAGTAGTGTGCAGGATCCGGTCAACTACCCTCTGGTATAGGTATACCAGAGTAGCTGACCCTCAGTTCCACTGGTGAACAGTAGTCAAGTCCATGAAGTAGCGGAGGTAGGTCACGTCGACATATCTTGCACTCTTGTCCACAAAGATGAACCAGCACCGGAGAGCGCAGGCACGGTGATACTCCACAAATAGGGCGTTATCCGTCTCCTCGGATTCGGCCGCCGCCACCAGGTGGTTCTCAAAATACGCGCCTAGTGTGGTGAACCGGATATGAGGCCCATTTGTCGTCTCGCACTCATAGTCAGCAATATCTGGCTCCATACCCAAATAGAGCGCCATCCACTCACTGGCTTCGATCCTCTGGATCCAGGAATGGTCCAGCAGCATCCCCCTAATCGGCAAGTAGAGAAGACACTGCACATCGTGCAAGGTGATCGTCATCTCCCCAACCAGTAAGTGGAAAGAAGACGTCTCCCTTGCCACCTCTCCACAAAGGCCCCCTGCATGTCGTGGCTGATGGTGGTATACCCCGTCATGCACAGCCCACCTAGCCCTGAAGCTATCACCGCGTCGTTAAACCACTGCGCCTCTAGTTTAAAGAGACTGAAAATCTTCCGGGCGTGGTTCACCTGTTTCAAAGTTTGTCTCTCCTGTTACAACAAAAACAAAAAAAACACTGTTAATTAGACCGTTAACAAAATGTTGAATAAACAGCTAAATTAAAAACGATTAAATAATAAAGTCGGGCAAATTATAAAAAATAACTCTCCCCCTAGATACGCCGAGCGACGTGCTCGTGGTAGGTAATCAGCAAGGTCGTGTCACTGGGCCCTCCCGGGTAGCCCTCCTCCTCCTCCTCCTCTTCCCCGTGCGGAGGGTCAACGTCTGGTACCTCCTCAGCCTCCTGGTATCTAACTGCCTCCTCCTCCTCCTCTTGTACCTCCTGCTGGCGGGAAGAAGAGACCCGAGCCAGACAACTCCTGGATCCTGATGCAGAAGTACCCTCCTCCATCTGCACGGCTACTCGCACACGACGACCCCGTCCCTGCGTCGATGCCAGCTGTGCCTCCCGCTCGCGTCTAGCCGACGCTGTCTGGGTCTCTCTACCCTGTCTGATGCATGCTGGGTTGCCTGCCATGTTCTTGAAAACAATTGAAATCAATAAGAATGCGAAACAATTGAAAAAAAATTCAATTCTGGACCACTTCGGAAGTTCATTTCCGAAACTAGGAATGGAGGTGTTTGAAAATGAACTTCCGAAACACCCCTGCGAAGCAATTTCAGCAACTTCCATGGCAGACCCCAAAATCCAACATCAAAACTAATTTTAATCATTCTAAACAACCTAAATAGCAGTACCAACCTACTCCAATATAATTTTTGCAATTTCTAAACACCCTAATAGAGATATGAATCATAGATCTAAAAATTGAAAAAATTGAAAAACTTACCAATTGAAGAGATTGAGATGATTTAGGTTGAGATTGGGTAGCCTTTGGCAATCTCTGACTAGTTTACACACTTGCTTTTGCAGAAATTTTGAAGAGAGGAAGTTTGAAGAAGATTTAGGGTAAAATGAATGGGGGAGGGGGGCTATTTTTCTTAATCTGCAAAACGCGCAGTATTTCGGAAATGCATTTCCGAAATGCTGTTTTTGGAAATGCATTTCCGAAATAAGACAAATTTTGAAAAAAAAGGCGCTTTCGGAGATGCATCTCCGAAAACACCATTTTTTTGCATTTCGGAAATACATTTCCGAAGTAAGGGGTATTTTGGGTTTTTCACCAGAGGTGACCAAGAAAGTAGGGTGGTGGGTAAAGAAATTTTCTATTTTTAAATAAACCATTACATCACATACTACTAAAAGGGGTAGAATTGAAATTTCCATCAAACAAAAACCCTAAAGTTGATTATAAAAAAGAATGAAATTAGACCAATAGAGGGAGGAAGCCGCCATTTGTAGATCCTTCCTTCACACCATATTTTTCTTTTAAAAAACGAGAGAACAAAAAATCCCAATCCTCTCTCTTGAACTCACGATCTCTCTCATTTTCACTCATCATCTTCCTTCCCTCTCTCACAAAACCACCTCTACCACTTCAACCTCCACCGCCGCCACCAAACATCTTTTCCCTATTAATCATTTTCCAATAAACCCACTCTTTTTTCCTCCCACACCACCAAACCTCATTCAACCTCCAAATCGGCGAGCTCTCCACCTCCCTTCAACTCCATCATTGCCGCTAAACAATCCATTCTTCTTCCTTCATCCTCGCCAACAAACGCAAGGCCGCTCCAATCTCAACAACAACCACGAAACCGAACCTCCTTCACCTCCTCACAAAATCACCACCTACAACCAAACCACCTTCAATTCCTTTCCCTCTTCTTTGCTAACAAAGACGTTGTCGCTCATCATCAATTCCCTCTTTCAAAAACGGACACCAAAACATCTCTTTTTCGACCAACACACGACCGCACAACTCTCACAACGTCCTTCTCCTAACGAATCACATATATTTAATTTTGATTTCAATTATTCTCAAGAAAGTGTTCATTTTTTAGTACCGATATCTCAAGTTTCAGATTTCAAAGTGACTTATAATTTGGAACAGAAGGTATTTACGGAGATGCATCTTCGAACTTAACTTTTACCCATACTAAGATGTATCTCCAAATAAATTTTTGGCATACTAAGATGCCTCTTAAATTTGATGAGGAGTGACTTAAAAAGGTGGTGAATTTTCATACTAAAGGCCTTTCATGAAGATGAGAGAATACATATAAGGTGGAAAGAACAACCCTAGTTTTTTGAGAATAAAATCTATAATGAATACACAGTCAACACACAACAACAAAAAATGACATAAATATTGGGAATTTCTTATTCCACTCTATAGTGTAAAAATACCCTATGAAATATGAAAATGTCACAACGGAGACTGGAAATGCAATTCCGGTACGCACCCTTCACGATACAATACAAGTCCAAAAGTCTATCCACCCTATTTTAAAGAGAAAACAAAACTAGAGATATATCTCTGGTTGTTCACGGAAATGCATCTCGGTAAATTAGTGCGGGAAGAATGGAATTTCTGCCACCTCACTATTTACCTACAAATTGGAAGTGTATACCCGTGAAACTCAAAAGTCACAATGCTTAAAATAGTAACTAACATGATCATTTCATAAACTTCTCCAAAAACCCTTCCATTCTCAATCAAGTTTTTCACTCCAAAGCTTCATTCTTGTCGTTCATCATATCAAAAGAAGCTCAAGGAAGTGAAATTTAAAGTAAATTTTATTCATTTCAATCCTCATTGTTCATATCAATCTGGTTTGTTAAACGTTACCGGAAATGTATTTCTGATTTTGTCTGTGTTGTTTTCCCGAGGTTACTTCTTGTTGTGTATACTAGTTAATTTAATGTTTATTTTTCACATTAGGTATGTTGCATCCTGATGCCATTCCTAAGTCTATTGTATCTCAAGTTGTTTCGCCTCTCGTAACTAAGTCGGTAGTTGTTCGGGTCAATTTTCAAAATGAAGAAGAGTATGAAATCCGTGATGACTTGCTGCAGTGGATTCGTACAGAGGCCAACAAACTAGGTTTTGGTGTTGTGGTTAGAAGGTCTGATAATGGTTCAGATAGAAGAGAGACATTTGTGACTTTGACATGCGACGTTGAAGTGCAAAACACCGAAAAATATCTCAAATATAAAAAAATGTGTACAATAGCCGCTATCAAACCAAATTAGCGCTTAGGAGGGATCGAATCGAAATGCAACACCTCTTGAAAATTCTAGATGATAACAATTATATTTCTAGGCACCAAAGGTGTGAGGATGGAGTAATGGTGAGAGATATATATTGGACTCATCCTGATTCCATTAAATTGTTCAATACATTTCCCTTTGTTCTTATAATTAATTCAACGTATAAGACCAACAAATACATGTTGTCATTGTTGGTGTTACATCGACTGAGAAGACGTATTCTATTGGTTTTGCATTTCTAGAGTGCAAAAAGATGAAAAATTTGCATGGGCTTTGGAGGTTGATCGCTCAATGTTGAAGGACCAAGAAGATATACCGAAAGTCATTGTTACCGACTACGATACCATTTTGATGAATTCGGTTGCAACAATATTTTCACTTCTTATGAATTACTTTGTAGGTATCCTATTACTAAGAATCTATAATGTCAGGTTAACCCTACAGTAAGAACAAAACTGATACTAGGTAAAGATGGTAAACTGGTCAAGTCGGGCATTAGAAAACCACGTCCTACACCGCTTCCACAAAAAATTCCATTCGTCGAGGAGATGGTGGTTTTTATGCACAAGTACATTGAAGGTATCGTCAATGTCGCCGGTGACGGTAACTATGATTTTCGTGTTGTTTTTGCTTTGCTCAGTAAAGGGGAAGAATATCACCAAATTGTCCATAATTCTCTTATAAAAGAGTTGAGGAGTCATAGAGACTTATTCACACGGGTGCTCGGGAGTAAAGAGAGAGTTGAAGAAATTTATCACGATCTTGTACCTTGCCTCACCAGAGAAGTAACAGAAGATAAATGGACGCACTTCCATGAGATAAGACATCTCATAGAAAGTGCGTATAAGAGACCGTGTATTAATCTTACAAGATATGGTTTCTCAGAAACTTATTTCCCACTCCGCACTACTCCACCTCCAAATCAAAATGATCATCTATCTGTGTTGGGTGTATTTTTAATCCTCGACATTTTCTTCAAGTTTATTTGAAATCAGGATGTCTTATACTAGTTACATCACCGGAATGGGCAAATCATTTTACAATCGAATCTGAGACTTGGGCGGACCAATTTATTGAAAGGATACAAGAGTACACCAAATTAAACAACATTGAAACAACAAAAAATAGGTTGTCGGACGACAATTATTTCAGGTCATTTAAGTAATTATTTATCATATTATTATATGTGACATTATGTTAACGTATTATGATGTTGAATGAAAACATATTGTTATTATGTCTCTATGTTGGATTATGTCTCTTGTTTATGTTTTTGTTCTATATTATGCTTTTGTTTCTGTTTTTTGATATCAGGGCAGTTACTAGAAATGTACGTTCATAATAGGGTTTATGTGGTCCATAACATCCTCCAACTATTATATATAACCTCCTTCTTCATATCATTTCATACCAAAATACCAAAAACCAGAATGAGCATCATTTGGCATGTTGATGTTGATTTTACCAGCAATACACAATCACGAGAATTTAAGATCACCGAGTACACCCCTCTTGAAGATCTACAATACACACTGCATGAGATTCTACCATAAGGCGACAATAAAAAAGTTGTGAAGATCGAGTACCGCTCGCCATCCATTAACAACGCAGGGAAGCTTAAGTCATCAATCATGAGCTAAAGACGAACTGGATACAATTATTGCGAGATCGGTCGATGATATTATCAACATGTTGCAATGTCCAACTGGAAGTTGAAGTATAATGTTTGAATTATGTTAAAAAATCCTTAGTGTATTGCTTATGTTATGTTATCAATGTTTGAATTATGGTATTTTGAGTTTGTGAATTTGGTGAATTTGGTTTCTGTTTCTCGGAAAATAGGTTCCTGGTGCGTCCCGAAAATTTATTTTCGAAAAATTGATTCTTAGTGCGTCCCGAAAATGTATTTTCGATAGGGGTGGCAAAACGGGTTGTGGCCTGCCAGGCCGGCCCGCGCACATGCCAAAAAATAACAGGTTGGGTTAGGATTTTGGGTCCGCCGCTCAGCAAAGTCTGTCCTGCCAAAACCCGCTGCTCGCCAAAGACCGCCTCTTCGCCAAAATCCACTTTTTTTTAGTTAAGTCTAGTAATTTTAATTCTCGATGATTTTATTATATACATTTATTTGTGAATATATGCAATAATTTTTAAGTAAAATTAGTTTAAAAGATGCTTTATAAAAATTATTCTAAAAATTATGTGAAAAATCTAATTAAAATGTAAAAAAAAGTCTATTAATCTATTAAAAAATAAAAATAAAAATAAATAAATAAATAAATAAATAAGCGGACAAGTCCGCCGGCCGTCACCTTAACGGGGCGAGTTAGGCTTTTATGCCCACTTAAACATGGCGGACTTGTTTGCCTCGCTCTTTTTTTTTTACGGACATATGACGGAGCGGACAGACCGCTTTACCACCTCTAATTTTCTATTTTCAAAGATATTTTTGAAATTACATTATTGGTTAAAAAAACTCTAATTATTTGATTTTGAAGCAACACAAACACTTGAATAAGACCAAAAGATCACATTTCCGGATATAAATTTTTAAGAAGGCATTGTGAGAATTTTATGTTTCCTCAATTTGACAAAGATTATCTCTATATTAACAATGATTAAATTGCCTATGGCACTGGCAGCAAACATAAACAGAAAATTAGTTCCCAATCATTATGTATCTTCCATTTCTTTCAAATAAATGGAACAAACTTTTATTTTCTAAACAAATTGCATCAAAATTAAAACAAGACTCAACAAAATAAGGCCAGTTAATATAGCTTATTTTTTATATAAATGATTATTTATAATTTTATATTTTTAATTTAAAAGAAATCTATAAGATTTTTGTAAAAAAAAGTTTCAAATAAAAAATTAATTGAAATGGTTATTTATAAAATGTTATTTTCAGTATTTTATCATTTATTATATTTTTATATAAAAAATTAAAAATATTATTTAAATTTATAATTGTTTTAAATAGTTTTAATTAAAAATTAAAATAAAATATAGTATCTTTTTAGAAAAAAATGTAATTTTGAGTATGTTTTAATCTTCAAGAATATTTGTTATGAAAGGTTAAAATTAGTCTTTTAGTTTAAACAAATGAATTTTAATTTTTTTAAAATTATTTTTGAAATTATTTTTTTAAAATTATTTTTTAAAATTAGTCTTTTAGTTTAAACAAATGAATCAAGACCCTCTGAAGAATTACTAAATCTAAAAAAAGGCAAATCAAGCCTATTCTTTACAAAATATACCCTCAAAAAACTAGGAATGCTACTATAATCAGTGTAATCAGTAATAATTAACCCTATATTCGCCAGAGAATCCGCATAACTATTTCCTTGTCGGAAAATGAGATACCATAAAAGAGATATTTTCCGTAATATTAACACAATTAATCAATCTTGTGCGAAGATGCCAAGGAACACAGAAAGGAGAAAGGAGGAGAAAAAGCACGCACATAACAAAGATGGCCAAAGGCCCAAACAAAAGCAAACTGACTAGGGACTAATCTCAAAGGGAAATATCTTAAGCCACATATATTCTTTTTTTTAGGAGTTTGTGACGTTATTTATTTATTTTTAAAATTCAGAGATCCATTTTTGAAAGTACTATATTTTATTTTATTAGAGGTATTTTCGGAGATGCATTTCTGAAATAATCTAATATTTATTAAAAATATTAAAATCAAGGTGAATCAATTGTATTAATTGTAGAGTGAAGACCCATTTTGGTCCCTCACAAATATTACACGAGTCAAATTAGTCCCTCACAAAAAAATTGACCCAACTTAATCCCTTACAAAATTTAACCGGGTCATATTAGTCCTTCTGCTAATATTTTTCTCAAATCGGTTTTTTCTACTTCTAAACCGGTTCTTTTCATACTTCTAAACCGTGACTGGACTGACACGTTAGATTTTTTTTAAATACTAAATTAATTTTTATTTTTAATTTCATTTTTAAACAGCTATCAATGAATAATATCAAAAAAGCCAAAATTATTTCTTAGAAAGTAATTTTTAAACAAATAATTTCCATGATTTCTACTAATATTAACAAATTCTATACATAAATTTTTACCTATGAGGTCTCAAATTCAAGTCCCATTCAAGTTATAAATAATTTTCACTTTACAACTAGACAAATCAATTTCTATCGTTAATAAAGTGACTATCATTTACAACTAGAAAAATCAGTTTCTATTGTTAGTAAAGCAACTATTATTTACAACAAGACAAATCAATTTCTATTGTTAGTAAAGTGATTGTCATTTACAACTAGATAAATCAATTTCTATTCTTAATAAAGTGATTATCATTTACAACTAGACAAATCTATTTCTACGGTTAGTAAAGTGACTATCAATAACAACTAGACAAATCAATTTCTATTGTTAGTAAAGTACTATCATTTACAAATAGACAAATCAATTTCTATTGTATAATTGACTGTCATTTAATCTGAAGAGACTTAGTTTCGAGACCATATTGATACAGCTTTTATATTTTATATTTTAAATTTAGAATTGTTTAAGATTAACTACGTGGGCCTAAGTTCAACTCCTTATAAGAAACAATTTTGGCTTTTTTATATTATTAATTTATAATTGTTTAAAAATGAAATTAAAAATAAAAATCAATTTAGTATTTACAAAATAAAAAATAAATAAAATCCAACGTGGCAGTCCAGTCACGGTTTAAAACTAGAAAAAAAAGCCGATTTGAGAAAAATATTAGCAGAAGGACTAATATGATCCGGTTAAATTTTGTAAGGGATTAAGTTGGGTCAATTTTTTTGTGAGGGACTAATTTGACTCGTGTAATATTTGTGAGGGACCAAAATGGGTCTTCACTCTTAATTGTATAACTAATTGTTTTTTTGTTTGGAAATTGTGGTATCCGGTTTTGCGACCGACTAATCTAAGAAGGACTAATTCCACCGTGGGACCAATCCCACTGTGCACTAGCGGATGCTCCGTTTAAAGCAAGAACAAAGTTCTGTATGGAATAACCAAACACAAGGATTGATAACACCTAGGCTCTGTTTGGTAATACATGTTTTTGAGCTTATAACTTATGTCTTATAAGCTCATATGATAATTTAGACCCGTTTGGTAACTGTCTTTTCATCACGAGCTTATAGCTTATTTTACTAGCTTATAGCTTATTTTCCAGACGCTATTTTAAATAACGTTTTATCTTATGTCTTATAGCTTATTATTTTTTCTTCCTTTTATATCCTTATTATTTTAATTAAAATACATTTTTAACCCTTATAATATATTTTAATTTAAAATAAAATAATTATATATTAAATATATGTCATTTTACATTTATAAGTTAATTGAACTGCTAATTTTACCTAACACTTCAATTAACTTATAAGTTATCAGTCTGAACCATCCGCAATAAGCTATAAGCCATCAGCCATAAGCTATAAGCTATCAGCTAGCTTATCAGTCAACTGCTATTTTTACCAAACAGACCCCAGGATTCGAACTCAGGACCTTGAGAGGAGCACATTCTCAAAATATACAATCGTTATAATTATTATGCATGCAGTTTTAGTCTTATTATTTTTCAAAATTTTGAAAATTATTTAATTACCCTTAAACTTTTAAAATTTTGAATTTTTTTTCATATGTGTTTAGAATACAATAAAATATTTCTTTATCAAATTATAGAATTTTTTAAAATAAGAAGAATTAAATATGAATTTTTAAAATTTTAAAAGATAACGTTAAAAGTAATGTAATTCTCGACTTAGAAATCAAATTTTGAGTTGCTTTTTTTCCAATGAACTTTTTATAACGTTCTAAACATGTCTGTAAAATAATCATTCAAAAGTACACATCGGTTTAACAGTAAAGACTAAAACTACGTGAATAATAATTTTGTAGGGAGCAAAATATTTCAATTTTTTAATAGGAATCAAAAACAAAATTTGATAATCCTATAGGTACCAAAAACATATTTAACCATATATATATATATATATATATATATATATATATATATATATATATATATATATATATATATATATATATATATATAATTTTAACTAAGATATAACAATTATTTGTAAATAACGATCTACCTATTAAATATTTAAATCAACACATTATTCTCATATAAAATTAATTAAAAAAAATTAATATAAGTTAAAAATTATAATGTTAATAGGAGGATATTTTTAACATGATAATTTTATTAATTAACAACATTACTCTAATATTTTTTTTATTGATTAAAGTGTTCTTCATTGCACCTTTAATACAAGAGAAATCAAGTTTATTCGAAACGCACTAAATGCATAATGTTGTAGTCATTTAAAAAATAATTATTTTTATAATTTAAAACAATTTGTGATAAATAAATTATAATTTTTTAATCATTTTAAAAATATTATTTTAACTGATATTTAATCAAAATCAAAATTTTATTTAATCTCTTTAATATTCTTTAATGCTAAATTTAAAAAATTAAATAAACAAAATTTTATTCATGTACACTTGTTGAATATGTGCATTGGAAATTATTCTTTTTATTGTTATAACTTATTGGATGTATGTCGTTGAAGATTAAACACATGATACAATAAACTAATAACGTGTAATGAAAATTTATGGAATTGTTGATTTGTTATTGATTAAGGGTGTGTTTGGTTCGAGGTAGAACGATGGGAGGAGAGAGAATACTTTTAGTGAAATGTGTTTGATTTAAAGGAGAGGAGAGGAGGGAAGGGAAGGGGAGGAGAGCAAAATTCCTACAAATGACACTTTTTGCGTCCCCAAATTGAGGGGGGGGGGATTCAGGCGGTGGTGAGGAAATCTGATGACACTTTTTGCGTTCCCAAATTGATGGGGGGGGGGGGGGATTCGGACGGAGGGGAGGAAATCTGAATTTTAATGTAAATTAAACTTTATTTTTCACTTTCAATTATTTTAATTTTTATTTAATAAAAATTATAATTATTGTAATTTGTTGTTTTTTATTATAATTTATTTTATGTATTCAAAAGTTGTTATCAACGCATATTTTATTTTGTGTCGAGAGTTATAATACTAGTGTACTCAATTATTTTAATGTTATGTGATAAGTTATGACTTTTTAATCACTCAATTATACAAATATTATATCCAAAAAAATATTTATGAAATTTTTACCTTTTAACATCATATCACTTATATAAAATTACAAAGATAAAATTGTAAATTATTATTAAAATCCATCTCATTCCCTCGTGAACCAAACATATATATAATTACAAAAAATACCTCCCCTCCCCTCCCCTCCATTAAAATCCCTCCCCTCCCCTCTCCATCATTTGAACCAAACAGACCCTAAGATACGTTTTAGTATCATTTTTTCAGCATATAAAAAAATAAGAGAATTTTTCAATATGAAGAAAAATCTTTTAAAAAAAATATTCACGTACAAAAGTGTCTTGAAATAAATAAATATTCTTTAATTTTATATCATAAATTTATTTTAATATTTAATTTTTAATTATAAATTTAAGTTATTCTTTATTAATAATAAATCACTTTAATTATATTATAACTATATTATAAATAAATATTTTTTCAAAATAAAAAATTGAGATATTAGTTAATTTGGATAAACCCGAAAATAAAATATTGAAATACTTCGGATAGACATATTTCAAAAACACTTTAAACTAAAAATTAAATGCTTTCAGATATACATATCTGAACCAACCAGACACTGAATTATAATACAGAAAACCAACACCTAAGGTAGTGGCGAAGCTAAGGCCCGGCTAGGGTGGGCCATTGCCCAGGCTGTGGGCCCATTTTTTTTATTTGGAGTAAAAAATAAAAAATGTCAAAAAAGAAAAAAAGTGTGAAAGAGACCGAAAAGAAGGATGAAGAAAAGAAACAAGGAAAAGGGAACGACGACACGCACGACCCATCAGCCACCTCTCCCTTTGAGTCCGACGACGCCCACACCCCTCCGAGTCTGACAGTCCGACGTCCGCCCCACTGCCCACTTGCCTCTAAGCTCCAGCCAGTCTAAATCCGACGCGAATCGCGACCCGCAACCTTCGACGAAACTCCGATATTCTCTTGCTTTAACTTTTCCTTGTTTCATGATTGTCATTGTTCTGCTATTCTGTTTGTGGGTTTGTGGTTGGAAAAGAAATTTTTGATTTTAGATTTGAGGAAAAAGAAGAAAATAATGCAACTTATTTTGCACTTGCAGAGAGAGATGTTTTTTATTTATTTCATGTTTGATTTTTCTGCATAAATTATTATCAATATGGGGTTTGTTGTTATTAATTTTGCAGCTTATTGAGTTTGTTGATTTGGTACTTGTTTACGTTGTCTTAAGAATATGGAGGTATTAGATTTTTGTGTTGCAATTTAAGTTTCAAATGGAGATTGGAGGGGTACTATTCCATGTTCAGAAAATAAGAAGGAAATTTCTTTATCCACCCCCATGTTTTCTTGGTCACCTCTGGCGAAAAACCCAAAATACCCCTTATTTCGGAAATGCATTTCCGAAATGCAAAAAAATGCTGTTTTCGGAGATGCATCTCCGAAAATGCCTTTTGTAATACGGTGAACTGACTTTATTTGAAATGTCGCGGTAAGCAAGAGTCGCCACCGAGTTTTATTTTATCCAAATATCAGAAAGGCTAAAAGAACAGGAAAAACCTTTTAAATAAAAACTGAGTTCGGGGGGTAATTTATGCAAAGGGAAGGTGTAAGACACCCTTTGCATCCATGGTTTTCCATGGGCTCTTAATTGCTTTGCTCTTTGAAGAAAAAGTTTCAGAAATGTAGAAGAAGAAAATAAGGACTTTAGCTCGTAAATGAGCGTAGCCTTATTGAAGTTTTTTAAGAAAAGGATAGAAAAAGGAATTTAAACCAGAGCATGCAATTAAGGGCAAATTACCTTGATATTTGTAAAAAGATTCTTTTAGCCTTTCAGGGCTATCCATGCCATAGGAGGACAAGGAAGTCCTTTGATTTGGAGGTTGAAGGATCGTCGCATTATTATTCGCCATAAGACTGTCCCATGCCATAGAGAGGCAGGTAGTCTAAGGGAAGGATCAGAATAGCCTTTCGTTTAGGCAACCAGAGGATACCTCAGCCTTTCGTACGCAACTTCCGAGGGACGAGATCATATTAGTGTATCGAAGGCAACATCATTAGGGACTTATGATCTTTGCATTAATCGAGGCAACATGGCTGAGGTATCCTCGTATTCGAGGGACATGGCTATTCTGCAAAAAACACAAGGCAACAAGGCAACAGGCAATTGGCAACAGGTAACAAAAGGGGTTACCAAAAAGTGTGCGTGGGTGCAACAATCACGTGATTAATTCAGAAATTATCTTATAATTAGTTATTCTAATCTGATTAACAGACTTGCACTCCCTAGGATTACTAACCACACAATAATATAGGGAAGGGGAAAAAGAAACCAGCGGATTCATAGTGCAATCGGGTTTGGCATAAGTAACAATTAAGCAGAAAAATAAAAGAGATTAGAGTTTTAGGGTTACCGACTATTTGAGCTTTGGCGGTTGGCAAACCCTGAAAAGGTGGGAAAAATAGAAACCAAAAAGGGGTGAGTGCATTATCAATTCAATGGCAGATATGGTTAACCCTAATCAAAATAAAAAAGATAAAATAAAAGGGAAAATAAATATAGAAACTTAGCTTCGATTGATAAGGTTGATAGTCGGAGGTTGCCTCGAGCATTGACTCTGAACATCCGAGAATTAATAAGAAAATAATAGGAAGTGAGTGTATGGACAGTTCTTTTTAAATTAGCAAGGCAAAAAGAATAATTAAAAAAATTAAAAGTGAAAAATAATATTGTATTAGATATAAAAAGAAAAGGAAAAATAAATAATAAAGAAGGTTGAATCGGGACTTAGCTTCGTAATGGGCGTGGCGCGTAATCGGAAGAAACCCTGTTGCTAACCCTGAAAAACGCACAAAGAAATATTTTTTCAGTGTAGGTGTGATCTTCGTAAACCCTGATTAGGGTATGAATTAATTGACAATTAACAGAAAATATAATCGATTTAATTAATTATTGGTTTTTCAACCTAATTAATTAAATCGATGGCAAAATTAAATTCGATTAAATAAACGACCTTTACATAATTTTTATTAATTAAAAGAAATTTAATTATGATTTTATAACATTATTTGAATAAGATAAGAAACAAATTAACAAATTAAAAATAATTAAGATTTTATTATTATTTTTTCTTATATGATTTGTAAAAAAGAATTGAGTAAAAGATCTATTAACATATTTATTAAAAAACAACATATTATATATATATATATATATATATATATATAAACTAGGTTATACAATTAAAAATAAAAAAATTACAAAAATCTTAACTTTTAATCCTATGCGAGCAGGCGTTGCAAGTCCATGGTACACATGCGTTCCCTGGTACGTTAGATGTATGGCTAAGACAATCCAATGGATGGATGACGAGGGTGCATGATATTGCCATGGAACGAGAGGCATCAGATCCGAGGAGAGACACACTCAAGCGCGCGCCATTCTGGTTTTTGAACCGGCCAATCACGCGATGACACGCAGTCATCTTCTTCACGAATGCAGCCTGCAAATTTTGCTACCGTTTTGCTACGATTTTGGTTCGTAGCTGTTTTACCTGCAAATCAAAAAACGATGTATACACATAATAAATTTGGCGCGACCCCCCGTCCTGATCATCCAGACCTCACGGTCGTCATGGTACCTGAAATTGATCCTAATTTTGCCTAACGAGAAAACCCCAATTCGAGTTTGTTAACCCTAACAATGGTAGATCCTCATACGTACGCTCAAACATCAATCAAACCAAACAGAAACTATTATAACATTCAGATAAGCACATGTATACCATCAAATTACATTAATTATGCATGAATTGATGAAATCGAAAAAATCAAGAACCATGTAAATATAGGCTATGCATTCATGAACAAGAACCTGTTAGCGTGTGCAAAGACTTTGGGCTCGATCAAGGAACTTCAAGTGTAATACGGTGAACTGACTTTTTAATTGAAATGTCGCGGTAAGCAAGAGTCGCCACCGACTTTTATTTTATCCAAATAAGAAAGGCTAAAAGAACAGGAAAAACCTTTTAAATAAAAACTGAGTTCGGGGGTAATTATGCAAAGGGAAGGTGTAAGGCACCCTTTGCATCCATGGTTTTCCATGGGATCTTAATTGCTTTGCTCTTTGATTTCAGAAATGTAGAAGAAGTGAATATGGACTTTAGCTCGTAAATGAGCGTAGCCATTTTGAAGGTTTATGAGAAAGAATATGAAAAAGTTTTAGCCAGAGCAAGGCAATTAGGGACAATTACCTTAATAATGTAGAAAATCAGTTCTTTTAGCCTTTCAGGGTGAAAGGGTCTATCCATGCCATAAGAGGGCAAGAAACCTTTCATTTGGAAGTTGAAGGGTTGTCGCAATATCATTTGCCATAAGACTATCCCATGCCATAGAGAGGCAGGTAGTCTAAGGGAATGATCAGAATAGCCTTTCATATGCAACTAGAGGATACCTCAGCCTTTCGTAGGCAACTTCCGAGGGACGAGATCATATTGTGTATCGAAGGCACCATCATTAGGGACTTATGACCTTAATCGAGGCAACATGGCTGAGGTATCCTCGTATTCGAGGGACATGGCTATTATGCAAAAACACAAGGCAACAGGCAACAGGCAACAAGAGGGGTTACCACAAAAGCGTGCGTGGGTGCAACAATCACGTGATTCAATTCAAAATATGTTATCTTGTAATTAAGTGACTCTAATTCAGTTCATAGTTGCACTCCCTAAATTACTAACCACAACAATTAATATTATACAGTTTAAGTGCCTTTAAAAGGCCAACCAATACAAGCCAGGAATAGATACATAATAATGGGGGAGGGGAATAAGAAACCAGCGGGTTTGGCATAAGTAATAATTAGGCATAAAAATAAAAGAGGTCAGAGTTCTAGGGTTACCGACTATTCGAGCTTTGGCAGTTGGCAAACCCTGAAAAATTGACAAAAGGAAAAAATACGAAGGGGTGAGTGCATTATCGATTCATTGACAATTAGGGTTAACCCTAATTAACTAAATAAATAAAGCAAAAGGAAAGTAAATAAAATAAATATGAAAAAGACTTAGCATTTTAATTTGATCTGATATGGTTTGTAGTCGGAGGTAGCCTTCGAGGTTAACCCTGAAAAATGGTAAAAGAGGCAAATGTGAGTGCAAAATAGTCCATTGACTTTCGAGGGTTTAACCCTAATAATAATTTCACAATGTAAAGAAATAATAAGATAGGGTCGGGATTTAGCTTCGTAGAAGGCGAGGCGTGTAATCGGAAGGCACCTGAAAATAAACCCTGAAAAGGATACACACAAATAATATTTTTAGTGTAGGGTTAATTCTTGTAAACCCTGATTCGGGCGTAAATTGAATAAAGTGTCAAATCGATTTAATTAATTATTGGTTTTGCAACCTAATTAATTAAATCAAAGGAAAGAAAATATAATCGGGCAAAAAACATTTTTTATGATTTTTATGAATGAAAATAAAAAATAAATAAGTATTTATAAATAAAAGATATAAATAATAAATATGTTAAGAAAAATAATTTAGATAATATAAATATATTTAGGAAATATAAATAAAATAAATAAAATGAATAAAATAAATAAAATAATTTAGTTTAGTAAAATATTTTGTGAAGAGAG
Organism: Vicia villosa; assembly: GCF_029867415.1. Lineage (NCBI taxonomy): Eukaryota > Viridiplantae > Streptophyta > Magnoliopsida > Fabales > Fabaceae > Vicia > Vicia villosa. The sequence goes on along the minus strand of NC_081184.1, from coordinate 167,442,242 downwards.
AAGAAAATAAGCATATATATAAATATATAATAAAAAACAAGTCATGTAATTAAAAATAAAAAAAAATATGAAAATCTTAGCTTTTAATCCAGTGTGGTTGGCGCGTGTGGTCCACCATACACCTGTGTGATCTGACGCGTTGAACTTGTTGCAAGCATGATCTGATGGTAGATAATACGAGGGTGCATGGTATCTAGATGAGTCACAACGCGCTGAATCACTCTGGCCTTCAAACCAAAAACGCGCGCGCTTTCCTTCCATTCAGAGGACGACACCTCATCATCTTCAACCTTCGTCCGTCGTTTTAGGTCTGCAATAGACCTTTAGCGACGGCCATGTCCATAGCTAGAACCTGCACGTTTACGAATACAGCAAAACCACCATAGAAATATTTCGCGACCATACGAATGAGTTCGTCTCACCTTCCTGAATCTGATTGTGCCTGCAAATACCTCTAATTTTACCTAAAACCAAAAGCCCCTATTTGAAGCTCGTAACCCTAATAATGGCTATTAGCATATACCGGTAGAGAATTGCAATTAATGATCCCGAATTCATCCATACATCATCACAAACTATATTATGCAATCAAAACATGCTAATGTATCATGAATTATGCAAACTAGATCAAGAAAATTCGAGACTTACCTTGGCTTAATGGAGGTAATTCTGGAGGTGCTGATTGCGTGTGAGGGTTCCAGTTGCTTCAGAGAACTTCAGGGAACGTATTGGAAGCCTTGAATTGGATTGAATCTCCCTCAAACCCCAAAACCGAATCACACTTTTTCTTCAAATTTTTGCACTTGGTTAGGGTTATTCTGCAGAAAAGACTTCGTGACCTAGGGGTCTGAATTTGTTTACTACTTATAGTAGTATGAATTAGGTCAATCAAATAAGAAAGAATCTCATTGAATCCAATATTTGAAACCTTGGAAATTTGATTGTAATTTTCTTCACATTCTTTCTAATTTTGGTTCAATTTCAATCTTCATTGAATCAATCTCTTTTGCACAAATTTTTAATGAATATATGGTTTAATTGATGATTGGAATTGGTTAGAAATATAATCAAATCAAATTTCTTGCAATTATATGATTTATTTTGATTTTTAATTTCTTTTAATATGAATAAAAATTCATAATAAATCACATAATTCAAGTAAATTCGTGGAAATTGATTTTTAGGCTTTAGATAGCTTGTGGATCAAGATTGAATCAAAATAACTTGGGCCCATTTGCAAAAATATTTCAATTCTTTCACATTTTTCCCTCCAAAATAGTCCAACTTTGACAAGGCCTATCTCTCTCAATTTTTGAGGTATGGAAGAGTTCTAGAACTTTTTAGAAACCTTAGAGAGTCCTATAATCAGTATCTTTGGTCTCATATCAAAATGATTTTCCATGCTCCTTGTGTGTCCTTTTGAAAAAGTGACTTTTTGTTGACTTTTGGAAAGGACCTATAATGTTTTGGTCCATACCTCTCAAATGAAGCATTTTTAGACTTGGCATGTGAGAGACAAAGTTGTACAGAATCAAATTTCCTTCAAAATAAGAATTGGATGGAAAATTTCTGATGTTCCATGTGGGAGTTATGGCTGGTCAAAGTTCAGTTGACTTTCTCTTATACAAACCCTAATTTAGAAACTTTTTTGAATTGTTGATTTTTTATCTTTCCTTGATGAACCATGATCAATTCTTGATCAAATGGTGGATGATACTTCACTATGAGGATGTTGACAAAAAATCAGGAGTTTTGACTGTACTTTGACCACAGTTGACTTTTAGGTCAACCCAGTCGACTGTTGACTGTCTGAGCAATTGAGTGACCACTCTTTTGAATTGAGCCCTGAAATTTGTCATGGAGGCCATGTGAGACATCATAGACCATATGGAATGCCTTGGAGCTATTGATTCATTGATTTTCTTTTGAACAACAAAAACCCTAGTTCTCTGATCTTTGCTTAGGAGAGTGCATCTTGGAGCTTTGTATCTTGATTTAACTTTTGAATAGGAGAAATAGTATGGGAAAATTTTGGGGTATGACAGCTGCCCCTGTTCAATTTTCTTAAACCTGAAGATGTAGAGTGGTTTGCATACCAGTCGGTATCTGAAGGTAGAAGAGGATTGAACACTAGAATACCCAGGAATTTGCCCTAGCTGATGATGAAGGGAATTTTGTCAGAGATGGGCTTGAAGATGCCATCCAGGTGTTTGGAAAATATGTATGATGGTGATGGGCTTAAAGATGCCATCTAGATGAGCATTAAGATAAGTTATGTATCTGAGCTTGAAGCAGCGGTTGTTTGAATGTTGATCGTGTCATTACTGTTCGTGGTAGATGAATTAGATCTTTGAGAATTGGTCGTGTCAGCACCGTTCGTAGTAACTGAATTAGACTTAGGAAATAGTTGATCGTGTCCACACCGTTCGTGATGATGGAATTAAATCCTTGGAAGTTGATCGTGTCAGCACCGTTCGTAATGCCTGCATTAGATCTTGGAAAGATGATCGTGTCTACACCGTTCGTGATGATAGAATTAGATTCTTAAAGGTCGATCGTGTCAGCACTGTTCGTAGTAACTGAATTAGGTTTTGGAGAGATGATCGTGTCTACACCGTTCGTGATGATAGAATTAGATTCTCTTGTCGTGTCAGCACCATTCGTAATAACTGAATTAGACTTTAAGGGACAATTGATCGTGTCCACACCGTTCGTGATGATGGAATTAGATTTCTGACCGTGTCAGCACCGTTCGTAGTAACTGAATTAGATCTTTGAAAATGATCGTGTCACCACCGTTTGTGGTAAATGAATTAGATCTTCGAGCGTTGATCGTGTCAGTACCGTTCGTAGTAGCTGAATTAGATCCTGGAAAGTTGGAGATTTCGTTCATTTGTCTGTACCTGTATTCTGCAATAGGTGTCGCAATTTACATAATGCCATGATGCATGCGTTATGTAATGAGTCTCTCAAAATAAATGAGAAACGTTGTATGTTATGCATGAGTTTATTATGAGATACTATATGCAATGCATGGATAGGTATGCGATGTGTGATCACAATTCATATCATATGAAGTATCTTGATCGGGATCCCGATGTCTTTATCTTGTATGGAAGATATACAGCTGGGGATTTATGATTTCTGCTTGGGGATGAATAGCGTCTTGACGTACCCAGACTGGGGATAAGAGAAATTGATAAATTCTGTTGGGGAACTATGTCTTTTGTTGAGAGTATTTGAAGATATCTTCTTGATGAGTATTCTGTTGGGGAACTATGTCTTTTGTTGAGAGTATTTGACCACATTTGACTTTTAGGTCAAACTAGTCGACTGTTGACTTTCTGAGCAATTGAGTGATCAATCTTTTGAGTTGAGACCCGAAACTTGTCATGGAGGTAACGTGAGACATCATGGACCATAGGGAATGCCTTGGAGCCATTGATTCATTTATTTTCCCTCAGAACAACAAACCCCTAATTGCTGAGCCTTGTTTAGGAGAGTGTGTCTTGGAGCTTTGTACTTTGATTTTGAATTTGAATAAGAGAAATAAGATGGGCAAATTTTGGGGTATGACACCTTTTTTTTCAAAAGTTGTCTTATTTCGGAAATGCATTTCCGAAAACAGCATTTCGGAAGTGCATTTCGGAAGTGCATTTCCGAAATACTGCGCGTTTTGCAGATTAAGCAAAACAACCCCCCATTCATTTTTACCCTAAATCTTAAACAAACTTCCTCTCTTCAGAATTTTTGCATAACCAAGTTTGAATCCTACAGTTAACCATTCCAAACGCTACTCAATCTCAACCTAAAGCTACTCAATCTTTTCAATTGGTAAGTTTTTCAAACTTTAGATCTATGATTCAAATCTCTGTTAGGGTGTTTAGAAATTGCATAAATGATATAGGAGTATGTTGGTAGTGGTATTTAGGTTGTTTAGAATCATTAGAAGTTGTTTTTGAAAATTCTAGTAACACACGCTCGATGTCAAACTGGATGTTATGACATCCACAATTACGCAGCACAGACAGTAATAACAAAACAGCATAAAACAGTAAAGAACACACAGAATTGTTTACCCAGTTCGGTTCAAACAACCTACTATGGGGGCTACCAAGCCAGGGATGAAGTCCACTATCAGTAGTATCAATTCAAAGCTAAACTTCCCCGTTTACAACTTATCACTTAATCACTACCCAATGATCCTTCTACCTAGATATGGAATATCTCCATTCCACTCCCCCCTCAATCACAGCAGTGATAACACATAAACAATAAACAATTACAGATAGAAGACACACTTCAAAAACACACCTTGATCTGCTTAAAAGCTTCAATCAAGAGACACACACTCGTGCTTAAAAGCTTAGAGTGACACAAGAAAAACACAAACTAATTCCAACGTAATCATCAAAGATAATAGTGTGGATCACACGAGACAGTTACAGAACAGTAGTTCTTCACAATACACAATCTTCTGTCTGGGTTCCAAATTAGGATTGCAGTTCTTTTTATATGCAGTCTTGAACCTTGGGCTTTTTAAGAAACACAATAGGGTTAACAAAGTTAACCTAATTCACACGCCAACTGTCTGTTACACAATGTGCTGTCAGTAGGATCTTCTGAACGAAATTTGCAGCACTCAATAAAAAGTTTCCTAAACAGATAAAAGTGATAAATCAGGAAAGACAATTAATAAACACTAACAGCTCTTGCTGTCACACATGGATGTCATGACATCGATCATGACATTCGCTACAAAACCTGTATTAGCTCCACACATATATGCAACCTGCATATACACAATCAACCAGGAATGTTTTACCAATAATGTAGCCACCATGCAAACACCTTCAGTTTTAATGTTGAATTTTGGGGTATGCCATGGAAGTTGCAGAAGGGAGCTTCGCAGGGGTGTTTCGGAAGTTCATATCCGAAAACACCTTCATTCCCAGTTTCGGAAATGAACTTCCGAAGTGGTCCAGAATTTCTTTTTTTTTTGTTTTTTCAATTGTTTCGCATTCTTATTGATTGCAATTGTTTTCAGGAACATGGCAGGCAACCCAGCACGCATCAGACATGGGAGAGAGACCCAGACATCGTCGGCTAGACGCGAGCGGGCGGCACAGTTGGCGTCGATGCAGGGACGGGGTCGTGTGCGAGTACCTGTGCAGATGGACGAGGGTACTTCCTCATCTGGATCCAGGAGTCGTCTGGCTCGGGTCTCTTCTTCCCGCCAGCAGGAGGTACGAGAGGAGGAGGAGGAAGAAGAGGCAGTTACATACCAGGAGGCGGAGGAGGTACCGAATGTTGACCCTCCGCACGGGGAGGAGGAGGGCTACGCGGGAAGGCCCAGTGATACGACCTTCCTGATTACCTACCACGTGCACGTCGCTCGACGTATCTGGGGGAAGAGGTATTTTTTATAATTTGCCCGACTTTATTATTTAACCAATTTTTATTTAGCTGTTTATTCAACATTTTCTTAACGGTCTAATTAATAGTGTTTTTTTTTGTTGTAACAGGAGAGACAGACATTGAAACAGGTGAACCACGCCCAAGAGATTTTCAGTCTCTTTAAACCAGAGGCGCAGTGGTTTAACGACGCGGTGACAGCTTCAGGGCTAGGTGGGTTGTGCATAACGGGGTAGTATACCATCAGCCACGGCATGCAGGGGGCCTTTGTGGAGAGGTGACACAGGGAGACGTCTTCTTTCCACTTACCGGTTGGGGAGATGACGATCACCTTGCACGATGTGCAGTGTCTTCTCCACTTACCGATTAGGGGGATGCTGTTGGACCATTCTCGGATCCAGAGGATCGAAGCCAGTGAGTGGATGGCGCTCTATCTGGGTATGGAGCCAGATATGGCTGACTTTGAGTGCCAGACGACAAATGGGCCTCATATCCGGTTCACCACACTGAGCGCTTATTTCGAGAACCGCCTGGTGGCGGCGGTCGAATTCGAGGAGGCGGATAACGCCCTATTTGTGGAGTATCACCGTGCCTGCGCTCTACGGTGCTGGTTCATGTTTGTGGTAGGCGCTGCACTCTTTGTGGACAAGAGTGCAAGATATATCGACGTGACCTACCTCCTCTACTTCATGGACTTGACTACCGTTCACCAGTGGAACTGGGGGTCAGCTATTCTGGTATACCTATACCAGAAGCTGAATGAGGCCTCCAACTGGAGGACTAGGCAGTTGACCGGATCCTGCACACTACTGACGGTACATTTCATTTCAATTGTTTCACGTTTATTTATGTTTCGTATTTATTTTTAGTACATTATCGTGTTTGTGTTTCAGAGCTGGATTATCTCCTACTTCCCCCCGCATCCACGACTTCCGCGTTGATCCTGAGTACGAGGACGCCATGCCCAAGGCCGCCTGATACGTTCTCCAGAGGGGGAACAATGCAGTGGGACCATACTGTGGGTACCTCGACCGCACGATGCACGATGACATCAGTTGGAGGCCATTCAGCGACTACACTGATGTTGTCGCCTTTGATAGCATCTCGTTATATTCTGGCTGGTTGGCATGCGGGACCAACACCATGATGAGGTATCTCCCTGAGCGGTGCTTGCGGCAGTTTGAATTTGTGTAGATGATACCCAGGTCACCTTTTGAGGCTGCTCCCGACACAGTTACCCGAGTGCAGCTCACTGGCATATTTGAGGATTGGGAGCATCATGTGGTCCCGGAGGAGTATCGTCGCATGAAGGTCACCCAGGACTGGCACAGTGTGGAGGGGTATGTCACATGGTTCTATTGGGTGTCACATCCTCGGATGACATCCGACGCTCCCGGCGCTCCTAGGCCAGCATACGAGGAGATCCTGGAGAACCAGCAGGTCGAGGATGACCATGCCATTGATCTCCTGCCGATCTGCTAGCGGATAGAGCTGCTTGGGCGGGACGCGTTGGATCAAGGTATCATTGATCAGGGCGGTCCAGAGGCAGTCGTCGTGGGGGAGAGGATCGTCGGTGATGCGGGCCGTGCGGCGGCATACAGCCGGCAGAGGAAGTCCCAGGGAAAGAGGGTTAGGCATACTCAGTAGGGGTTCGGGTTTATTTTTTTTGTATTCGAATTATATATTTCGCACACTATGGCTCGGTCTGTATATATTATTTGAATTTTATTTATTATATTAGTATTTTACGTTGATATGTCGTTTGTTTTGTTCGGCTTTTTCGTTTTGTATATATTATATATTTTGTATATATTTCGTACGGGACTATTAGAAAAAGCATAAAAAAAAGACTTCTGCATAATTCGGAAATGCACTTCCGAAACACCCTAAAATCTGAAAAAAAAGGTGTTTTCGGAAGGGCATCTCCGAAAACATCCCCAATTTGGTGTTTTCGGAGATGCACTTTCGAAGTTTGGGAAAATTTAGAAAAAAAGAAAACTTCGGAAATGCATTTTCGAAGCAGGGGTAAAGTGGAGTTTTTGCTTGGGGTGACCCCATAAGAAGGTGGATAAAAAGTAAACAGATAACTTGTTTCTATTTTTTTTTCATTTGTTATTTTACTATAATTTGTATAAATTGTAAATTGATATAAATATATTGTATAAATTTGTTTTAAACATGAGAGAGATAATTTATTTTTATTCTTTTCTTTATTTATTTATTTTAAAATATTAATAATAATATCAATATACTATATAAATTGTTGAGAGATTGTTAATGATTGTTTGATTTGTTTCGTTCAATGCCAAAGATGAGGAAATTTTTGGTTGATAAAGCAAGTATTGAGAAACTGAGAAACATTTGGTATTTCTAGTTGTTTACAAATTTATCGAGTTAACTTTGATATTATCGGTGTCGACAACATCTGTTGAAAGAGTTTTTTCAGCAATGAAAATTATCAAATCTAAATTGCGCAATAAGATCAACGATGTGGGATTCAATGACTTGATGGTGTGTTACACCGAGCGAATGATATTCAAGTCACTTGATGATATTGATATTATTCGAACATTCATCAGAAAGAAGTCTCAAGACATTTGCCTCGTGATTTTATATAACACTCTATTGTAATATTATATTTCATCTCTTTTATTTTAAAATATAAGTTTGTTGATAAAATGAAAAGTCTGTTTTATTTTGCCCAGACTTTATAATTTTTCTAACTTCACCACTAATTTAAGGTATAACCATAACACAGGGAGCACATCTGCACATTTATTAGCTTCTTTAAAGGAATGCATCACATGAACCTCATGCCAATCTATAAGCTTGCGAATCTTAAAGATAAAACCAACACACTCTAAATATATGTTTTATTGCACACTTGAAAAACTTAGAATTGATTCTTCATGTGTAGAGTTAATTTATATTTATTTGATTGCTCACAAGTAGATTTGATTTTACTTTAAATAATTGATTCTCCTTGAAAACAAGATTTATAGTTTTTGAGTCTAGACACGATTTTCACACTGAAATATAACTCTTAAATTCACTTTTACATGAATTTATTCCAACGTAAACAACTTTCCATTCAACTCAATTTTTGTTGGAATCAATTTTACAAAATCAGCCTACTCAACTTTCCATTAAACTCAACTTTTGTTGGAATCAATTTTACAAAATCAGCCTTCTCAGAATCAATTTTTTCACTGCAAAAACCAAAAACACCCGCACACTAAAAGCGACATCCTTGATATCAGTTAGTAGTGTCTGCCCGGACCCTGTTGCTTGAAGTATAAAGGCTAAGTCACACATGTTTCACAAAGATTTTCCATAGATTCTATTGTTTGAAGAGTTCAAATTACAGAAATAATACAAATCTACCCTCAATTTCTGGTTTTCAAATTATACAAATGGCTCTCAGAAACTCATAATCTTCTGAGAAAGTGACTTTCATCTCATATCAAGAACTACAAATGGCTGATTCTGGTATAATGAGCATCTCTTCCACATAGACAAAACTATGATTCATCTCAACAATCAAATAATTCTACCTACAAAAATTGACACAGTCCTATCTATCTATCTATAATCTATGCAGAAGGTAAAAGAACAGATTCTGCAAATGAGGTAGATCCATTATTAGGAGCACCCTTTATCTTAAGAATAGAAGTAACCAAATTATAAATCTCAACATTCTCAAAAGAAGGAACCTTCCTCCCTCTTGCAAATTGAGGACCATGTCCAATAAAAATACTCCTCATCGAGAAAAACGAGTTGTCATAACCATGCGATCCGCCGCATTCTTGACTCTTCTTTTTCTTCTTCTCTACCTTAAACCCTTCTCCAATCAAACCAATAATCGGCGGAATCCGATCACTCGCCGCATAATGAAGCCTACTAGGCAAATCCTCCTTAAGATACATCCTCAAATTCTCTCCATTCACAACTTTCCCCGAACTTAACCCTTCGTTCATCTTCGCAACAACATCCGACGAATCAAAACCAGAAGCCGGACGAATCGCGAGTACCGGCGTATGCGAAATGACCCAGCTTTCAGGTATATCAATCCAAGAAACCAAATCATCAAGAAAAATCAACTTCTTATCACAAGTACCAACCATTCCATGATCACCTACCATAATAATACTAACATCCTCAAAAACTCCTCTTTGTTCTAAACCACTAATCAACCTACCTATCATCTTATCAATCCTGGAAACAGCTTTTGTAATCTCAGGATCATCAGATCCAACTTTATGACCTTGATGATCAGGGTCCTCAAAATAAAGTGTCATAAAATCCGGAATTTCGTCACTCGCAAAATCGAAAAACTTCAAAATAGAATCAACCCTATTCTCAAAGGAAACAGAACCATTATAATTTAAACAATATTTAGCAGGACAGTTCCAAGTACCTTTGTTCACCTCAGAACCAGGCCAGAAATATGTAGAAGCTTTCAACCCATTGTTCACCACAGTTTCCCATATGGGTTCACCAAGCCACCATTTGGGATCATGGTTTCTCATGTAGAATTGATCACCGGAGATTGGATCTACGAAGTGGTTGTTGATGATGCCATGATAAGCAGGGTAGAGACCAGTGGCGATAGAGTAGTGATTTGGGAAAGTTAAGGATGGGAAAACAGGGATTAAGCCTGTTTCAGCTTCTGTTCCGTTTGAAATCAAACGGGTTATGCTTGGTGTAGGGGTTTTGAATTGGTAGCCGAATCGGAAACCGTCGGAGGAGATTAGAAGGACCACAGGGTGTTTGAGTTTGGTGAGAGGGCGGGATAGGGTGGTGTTGTGAGTGGTTGAAGATGTTTGTGGTGGAGAAGGAGAAGATGATGAAGATGATGATGAAGAGAGGAAGAGGAATGCGAAGGCTGATGCTGCTGAGAGGGAGATGGTGGTGATGATGATGAGAGAGATGAAGAGGGTTTTGTTATGGGAGGAGGAAGAAGAAGGTGAAGGGTTAGGTTCGGTGTTGAAAGAGAGAAGAGCTAGTGATGGTGATGATTGTGAGTCGTGTTCTTCTTGATCTTGGGTTGGAATTGGTGATGGTTTAGTTGCAGGGAAAGGATCAGAACCCATGTTAAGGTAAGTTGAATTTAATGTTGTGTGTTGTGTGTGTTTAATGTTGTTGCTGGTTATGTTGTTACGAGGTGGTGGTTATGGATGAAATGATGAGTTCTGTTTGAGAAAGGGAAAGGTTGAGTGAGAATGAATCTTGAATGGTTAATGGTTGGTTGGTGCTCTCTTCTGGAAGACGACGGGAGAACTAACAAAGGAAGAACCACGTTTGACTTCGAAAATAAGTAAAAGTGTATTTTTTAAGAAATTTCTTTTTAAGCTCCTTAACCTTCTCAAGGCCGCATAATGGGGAAATTCTCTTTTTACTCTTAGAATTCGGAGATATATCTTTGAATGTGTTATGAATATTTATGTTAGTGGATGTCCATCCATCTCTTAGGTTTTCATCTTCCTATTCCATATGTGTGATTTTCTATCTCCCTTGAGTCCTATAAATAGAGACCCATATTACAATGTAAAGCACACTTGAAAGAAGATGATAATACAATATTACCTTTTCTCTCATTCATCTCTTCTTCATCTCTATATTATTTTGGTTAATTTCATAACACGTTATCAACACGATACTCTATAACGCGAGTGATGATATAGCCAGGTTCTACGTTATTTTTCTAATCTTTATATAATTCATGATTTTGTTACTATTTTTTTCTTCATATAAATATGTTTATTTTTTATATATTTTGTAGAGAAATTTATTTACCTTGTACAATAATATTAGACTTTTTTTATCATTCTTGTTAAATTCCGGAAGAATTTAACATTAAAGTATTTCTATATGTTTGTCCGAAATTGAATTTTAACACAAAAGTGTTAATTTAATATTCAAGCAACCCTGAAGGATTGCACAAAGATTAATTTTTCTTGACCGTTGTTTATGGAAATAGTTTGTGATGTGATATTTGTAGAACTAAAGATTATTATTATTAAACTATCTCCAAATTATTATTCAAAGATTCAGTTTAATCGAATATTGTGTTTATAAATAATTGATGAATTCCAGAAGAATTCAACGTTCAATCACCTTTAAAAGGTCGCATCTATAATATTATTGAATCCTAGAAGGATTTCATAATTTTTTTTTTGTATCGATCTAAAAATTCATAATTTGTAATATGCTCATTAAAAGATTGTCATTCCAGAAAAATGACACAAATAATTTTAACGCATCCCAAAAGGATGGTTATATTTTTTTTATAGATTATTGTTTATAACAAGTTTTTTATATAGTTCCTGAAGAACTTATCAAGCATCCCTGAAGGATAGAAAAATAAATTATTTTTATAGTTCTTGAAGAACTTATCCATCCCTGAAGGATAGTAAATCAAATTAATTATATGACGATATAACTTAAGTGATATAATATTGTATTATTAAATATGTTTAATTTTATAAGGGGTAATTGTTTGATAATCATATGATAATATGTTCATATGAATGTGTTTGATTAAAGTGTTTAATACTGAGATACTATTATATTGGTTTTGAATTATATTGGAGGTATCAAATATCTTTGTATTACACAACACAATTTGGACAGAAAATGTGTAATAGAAAAGCTACCGTCTTTTTCCTCGGGCTTGTACTACACTTATATCAGTACAATTTAAGCACATGTCATTGTAAACCAGTAGTTTACAAATTACACTTAAATGTGTCGTTGGTAAAAACCGGTTGGGTCATCTCGGATATAATATGATGCGAATAATTTGTATTGAAGAACCAGAAGTTTCTTCAATCCAGTCAATTTTTGTGTGTTTCTAAAGGAAAATAAAAATTTGAGAAATTGCGTTTTTATGACATTAATGGTTGCATCGACTAAAATATCATGCATATGTCTCTACTCACAACCAGAAGTTTGTGAAATTATTTTCTCAACTAATTAGACTAAGATCTTGTTTTCTGGATTTTTTTAGAAATTCCTATATAAGTATCACATATATTATTAAAATTGATATTGAATATCATGTAATATATGTTCATAAAAAGAAAATGGACCCGAAGATCCATTCTTTAGACGTCTAAAGTTAATTAAATGGTTGATACTTATGAGATCATTAATTCTAAATTATATATTTGAAACACCCAAAATATGATATTAAGATATTTATTCGCATTAAGCCAACAAGATACTATATCTTAGTCCTCCCTAATTTATTCTAATACTTCTCATCTTAGTGAACATTTGGATGTGTTGTGTAAATTCCAATTGCTCCAATATAATACATTAAGATGAGTCATGATAGAATATTGGAAAAATATAATTAATATGACTCTCAATTTTGAGGATATAATTTGAGAAAATAATCAAATACTTGATTGCAGCCCATTAGGCTGATTATCACTTGATAAATTAATCTTTCCAATATTAGGGGGAGGGAAATGAACAGCTGAAATCATGAACAAGAAGTTCAAATGAACAAGTTAAAATAAATTGCTGTCTTGATCCTCGTACAAATCAATATGAACCAAAAGTTCAAAATATTATTCATTTGCAAAGTTTATGAAATAAATTATCAGCTGGTAATACTCCACTCAAAGTGGATTCTCCTATTGGATAATATAATATTGCAAATGAGTTGTAGTTGCGCCTGAAGCGTGGTATGAAAGTCGGTTCCAATGTTAAAAGTCCTCTACTAAGAAAAGAAACTAAAGATGACCCAAGTGAGGATATGAAAATGCTAATAGCACTTTGATCTAATTTAATTTTCAGTTCCAGAAGAACAAATCAAGTACTTGAAATATGAAATAAAGAGATCTCGATAAATTATGTCCTGGATGAAATGGAATGGAATCGAAATTGATATAACCAAATAAAGTCAATATTGACAATGTCTTTGTATACAATATAGCGCTAAAAGTGATCAATGATAACGAGGATCATGAGTCAAAGTCTATTAAAGATTAGAGACTAAGTGAGAATTGGCCAAAATAAATATATTCAATTGAATAAGAATTAAACTCACTTTACAAGTGACTCACTTTTGGACCTATAGTCCGAACACCTCATGGTGTGAAACTAATTGGATATAAATGAGTTTTTGTGAAAAAGAAAATAAGAATGATATAAAGTTTGATTTATTGCTCAATGATTTTCACAAAGACCTAAGATTGATTTTGATAAAACATATTCACCTGTAGTGGATTCAATTGATTTTTGATAATTAATTAGCCTTGTAACACATGAAGGGCTTAATTTAAACATGATGGATGTAATGACATCTTATTTATATGGTTCACTTAATAGTGACATTTACATGAAACTCCCTGAAGGGTTCAATATACCAGAGGCGCGTAATTTTGGATCTCGAGAAAACTACTCCATCAAATTGAACAAGTTTCTCTATGAGCTGAAAGAATCTGGATGCATGTGGTATAATCGCCTCAGAGAATATTTACTAAATGATGAATATACAAATAATTCAATTTGGACTTGTATTTTCATAAAATGATGTGGAAAAGCATTTGCAATACTAGTTATCTATGTGAATGACATACATATTATTGGAACTCCTGAAGAGCTTCCAAAAGCTATAAATTCCTTAAAGAAAGAATTTGAGATGAAGGACCTAGGAAAAACAAAAATTATGTCTAGCCTTACAAATTGAGAATTTGGAGAATGGAATATTTGTACATCAGGAAGATTATATAGAAAAGTGTTGAAACACTTCTATATGGACAAATCTTATTCGTTGTCTACTTCAATGATTGTTATATCATTAGATGTAGAGAAAGATCCTTTTAGGCCTCAAGAAAATGATTACAAAAATTCTTTGGTCCTGAAGTACCATATCTTAGTGCAATTGGAGCACTAATGTACCTTGTTAATTATACACGTCTCGATATATCGTTTGTGGTCAATCTATTACCAAGATACAATTGTTAGCCTACATGAAGACATTTGAACGGAGTCAAACATATACTTTGTTATCTTAGATATGCTGGTTACTTGTCAGATTCTCACAATGGTAGATCAGAAACAGGTTATTTGTTTACATGTGATGGTACAACCATTTCATGGAGATCTATGAAATAAATCATGGCAACAACTTCATAAAATCCCGCATTACTATTAACACTACATGAAGTCACTTCGAAGAAGACATTTTAAGCAACGACTACAAAGAATATCGTCTCACATGTAAATGTCTGCATGAGGGGGAGAAATACATATGTTTTGCACTCTTTTTTCCTTCACCATGGTTTTGTCCCATTGGGTTTTCCTGGTAAGGTTTTTAACGAGGCAATTCACATTCAAAGGATATTGTACTCTTTTTCCTTCACTAGAATTTTTCCCACTGGGTTTTCTCTAGTAAGGTTTTAACGAGGCATATCCTCAATGGACATCCAAGGGGGAGTGTTATGAATATTTATGTTAGTGGATGTCCATCCATCTCCTAGGTTTTCATCTTCCTATTCCATACTTAATATGTGTTTAATATGTGTGATTTTCTATCTCCCTTGAGTCCTATAAATAGAGACCCATATTACAATGTAAAGCACACTTGAAAGAAGATGATAATACAATATTACTTTTTCTCTCATTCATCTCTTCTTCATCTCTATATATTGTTTTGGTTAATTTCATGACAGAATGTATCATATTTTATTTTTTTAAGAGTGTTTTCAGAGATGTATTTTTCGAATTCATCCATTGGTGGGAATTAGAAGTACATATCCAAATTACATAAATATTGAAACCGAAATTTAACATTACATATTGTTATAAACGGGTAGCTGAAGACGTTGCACAATTTTAATGATATCTTCTCCAGATCTCTGAATCTTCGAATCGACTTCAATCGGACCCTTAGTGGAGTATCGGCGAAAAGTACTCCGCATAACCTTTAAATTGTCATTTGTCTTCAGTGCAAACTGGGTGAACTGCACCTTTCCTTCGGTGTCAAGTGATGGCGACACCCAAGCTTGACTACCTTCCAATTTTTTGGATATAGCAGGAGAGAATTGAGTATGGTAATCAGCTCGGCGAACGGCGTGTCCTTGGAGAACCTAAATTAAAGTGGCGGTTTCGCACCATTGAAGTAAACAAAAGCAAGGTGATGATATGTTTGGGTCATCTCTAATTTGTGGTGTTTGATGTTGATGCATTGGTTAGAGACCCTATTTATAGAAGAATTTGAGCAATTTGGTCACAAGATTTCTTATCCTGTGTCAGGGCATGTTTCAGAGATACACTTCCGAATTCACCCCTTATTTTTTAACGAAAAAGGGTGTTTTCGGAGATGCATATCTGAAACATTCCTTGATGGTTTTTTTAAAAAACATTTCGAATATGCATTTCCGAATTATGTAGAACCAGAAATTATTTAGTCAGAATCAGCACCATGAAAACATAAAAACAATTAAATCGATAAAAGTAAGCAGCGGTAAAATGGTTCGATTACATACAAAAATGATTCGATTACATTCTAAAATATATCAAACGTATTGTCACCACTTAATTCTAAAACTGGTTCTTTCTTCGACTTCTCCCTATTTGATTCTCACTCAATCTCCGTCAACATCGTGAATTATTCCATCCTTTCCAAAAAGTGATATGGCCAAGTTTCCTCCTCTTTTGCGGAATGTGTCATCCACTTCAATTGTAAAAATTTCATAAATATTTTCTTGGAAATAATATTTGTATAACTGAGTGATTAAAATGTCATAACTTATCACATAATATTAAAAAAAATGAGTACACTTGATTCGTATTGTAACTCTCGATACAAAATAAACTATGCGTTGATAACAACTTTTGAATATATAAAATAAATTATAATAAAAAAATTATAGTAATTATGATTTTAATTAAATAAAAATAATTTGAAGGTGAAGAATAATTATAATAAGTTGATGGAAGCAATAAGAAAAAATCACAAAAAGAAAAATAAGAACATGAAAGAAAATAATATTTTTAAAATAGTAAAATAAAATTGAGGATATTTTTGTAAATATAATAATTTAATTAATATTAAAACTCAGATCCCCTCCCCTCCCCTCCGAATCCCCCGATTCGGAGGAACGCAAAAAGTGTCATTTGGAGGGATTTTGCTCCCCTCCCCCCTCCTAAAAATTGAACCAAACACATTTCATTTTAAATATTCCCTCCCCTCCCCTCCTAAAAATTGAACCAAACACATTTTATTTTAAATATTCCCTCCCCTGACCTCGCTCTACCTCGAACAAAACACACCCTTAGTGTTTCTATTATACATTATACATTATACTCTACAAATAGATGACCGAAGATCGAAATTTGTGTTGGTTGTTGTTGATTAGAATTTTGATGGAATTAGATATTTAGTCTGGTTTGTGGTTGGATATCGGACAAAAAACATTATTCATATCCAAATTGAGTAGCATTTTGATCAGTCTATTGGTCCGATTCTATTGAGCCGGTTCCCAAGTGGATATCGGATAAACCGGGCCAAAATAGTTGTATTCCAAGTAAATGGTAAAATTTTGTTTAGTATTGTTCTTTGATATGCAAGTAGATGAATAAGCATAACTGAGCCAATTAATTGCAAGTAGATAAAATTTTGTTTAGTATAATTGTTCATGTTGTCTTAGACTATGACAAGATTAATGAAACATGACAAATACATTAAGAGAATTAAGTTAGGCATTGAACGGAGAAATAGTTATGTTGGTGATTTTAGTATCATCAATGTATTTTGGTAGTAATGTGATTTACTATAGGCCGATGCAATTATGCGTTGAGCTTGAAACGAGTTAGGGTAGTGCGGAGTGCACGCTCGTAGAGCAAAACGTGCAATTGAATACGAATAATAGAAACGGGGTTCCAAGGGGCGGAGCCCCTGGCGGGGTCCAAGGGGCAGATCCCCGTTTGAAAATTTTTCTTAACAGTTGTACCCTTTCCCAACAGACATGACCGTTTTCCGAACAATTGTGTCTTTTCGGTTTTTGTTATTGATCTCTTATATAATGAGTCATCTGGCCTCGGTTTTGGTGACACAAAAAATAATACTTCCTCTCTTCATTCCTGATCTGTTCTCTATTGTCATATGGAGATTGCTCTTCGAGAATTATCCCCACAAAGATTTTGTGAACCCAGGCAAGAATAGGGTCAAAATACTTTGTTCGGAAAGTGTACGAACACGATTCTTCGAAGTTATCCAGGATTATCATACCCGGATTTCTAACAAGTTATGCATTCACAATTTCAATTGTACGACAACACCACCAACTTACATATTATTTGTAGAAGATCCAACTTCAAACTTTCCTTGTTGGTAAAGTGTAGTATTGACATCAATGGGAAGCTTTTTAGGGCGGACACAACCTCGCTTGCATTGTACAGTAAAATATTAGCGGGGACGTCGTCATTGCCATCTGCCGGAAAATTTTCCAATAGATTTGTCCCAAGATTTTGAACAGCGTAACACTTCTTTTGGCCCCTAAAACCATGGTTGCTCTCCCGAGGCTGTGAAAACTTCAAACATGGCACTTAGTGTTCGTCCTTCAGCAACCACTTGATCTATGGTTTTTCGGTTAATCATGGATGGTGTAATATCAGCAAGAGGCCTTCTTATCACATTGGTAGTTGGTGTCAGCATGATATGATCCACAACATAAGGAAAAAGAGCAGTTGGCCTGGTGATTCGATGTTGATATTCATGGAAGTTGACGCTTAAGATGTAGTTTTGAGACGTTTAGCGTGATTTTGTTTTTGTAGTAAAAATCTTCGTGCTTGTGCTCTCTTAGCAGCTATCAATGAAGTTTGGTCCATTAGAGGAAACCTACATTTATGAATTATGAAAATCATTAATGAAGTTGCGACCATAATACAAAACACAATTTGATGGACAATGTCAATCAAGAATATGGTAATTACAACAACGTTGAATGCTGAACTTGTGTTCAAAGATCTCAATTGAATTGCTGCCTATTGAAACATTAGTTATAACTATATACAAGACCAGTTCAAAGAGACATTTCAACATGTTGTGGAAGCTGCTTCAGTTGATGTCTTAATATTGTTGGGTTTCTTAAGTATCAATTAAATAAATGTAATAACAAAGGCTGTAAATACACAACAGACATTGGCATTGAATGGGGCATTACCTATTTAAGTTTCATTAAAATTGCATTGACAACATGGAATCATATGCATATTGCTGCAGGTACAATCTCATTGAATTATGGGAACAAAATAGAGATGGACATATTCAATGTCATGACAGTTCATTAACTATGTTCTTGCTATGAGGAGTTAATTGAATTGCTGAGGTTAATGGATGGCTCGAATCGACAGTTTGAAGAAATTTTGTTACAAAAAGTCATAGCAATATTAAACTATTGTTAAATTAAAAATATCTATGTTTATTTTTTCAGTTGGTCAAGGAATTACGTTTAAGGAGTAACATCCCACTAATGTTTAAGGAGAAACTAAGATTTGTATGGTTAGAATTAAACTTTAATGGAATTGTTAGTGCCAACAAAAACAACAAAAGAAATGTTTAAGGAGTAACTAAGATTTGTATGGTTGTAGTTGAATCGCAACAATGTGATTGTACTCTAAAGATGTGTTATTTGTTGATGCTCAGAGTTGTAACATTAGATTGAAAGTGACTTTTGGTGCAAGTAGGCAAATCTTCATGTACTTGAAAGAGAGGATATGGTTTTTTGTTGCAATAAAGTAGTAAGCAAGGACAACCTCAATACGATAAACTAAGCATGTAAAGTAGACTGCATTAAATACCACGATGACCAAAAGTGACTTTTGGTGCAAGTAGGCAAAAGTGAAGGTCGCAGACATGTTTGATTATAATATGTTATCTTGCAAACATTAAAATAATATAATGTATAATGGAGGTTGAACAAAAATGGCTAGAGGATGGCATGGCTTTCTAGTACAGCTGCATTGCCGGACAATATTAACATTGATATGGGGTATTTTCGATATGCAGAGCACAAGAATTAGATTTCCCTTCATAATTAAACCAACCGTATGATGACCAAATGCAGTATATTGCCTTATACATTAGGCAATGGACATTGTAAACTGGCTTTGTATTTTAGACAGCTATTACATTTGAATTACTGAATAGATTGTTTTCCAAGTTGCATCCATAATTGTTAAGTATTTCAAGTGAAACATCGTATGAGTTCTACGTGATCTGTCCAGTGTATTGTATAATCTGGCAATATTAAAATGAGACTGATGACAGCCCATTGATAAATGACATTGCTGTGGCACATAACTCTATCTTAGTTCAATGTTATTTAACGCAGTTACTTTAATGTTTAACTCAGAAATTGAGGCTGGGAAATTTAAAAGATTTAGGAATCCTCATTATTGCTTCTGGCATAACCTTAACCACGACGTTATTTATTAATATATTAAGAAATTTCATCTTCTTGTCCCTCTAAGATGAAAGTGAGTTGATGAATACAAGAAACCAATAGGGGTGGAAAAACATGTTTCTTATATAGATTTCAACTTTCCAATTTCTTAATTTTTAACATGTTTAATGTTTAACATGTTTCTTAATTTTTAATTGACTTTACCAAAATTTGTGATGCTAATCAGTTCTAAGGCTACTGTTTTTGTTGCCTGTTGAACTCAGCCGAATTCTTATATCTGAAATAAACATGTTACATGGTTACTTGTCTGTCCTTTTCATCCATGTTACACGGACACCACTAGTTACATTTTTTTTCTACAACAGATAAATATAGACAGACTTGCTAGTGCTATTAATATACAAACCAATCTTAAGCCAAAAGTGCAGTCACCACCATTTGTAGACAATTACTTGCAGGCAACATCTTATGCAGTATCCAAAAGAAACATATTGTAAACACTGACATATTTAAAAACTGTCGGGAAAGGTTTCATTTGTTTTTAAAAACTGGCATATTTTATAATATTTTTTCAACTGTTTTTAAAAACTGCTAGGTAGTGTTACTTTATAATCATATTAAAATGTTAATATTATTAGTATTATTTTTAACTAAATCGTTATGATTAAATATTTATAATTAAACTAATAGGAAAATATTTTTGAACAAAAATTAATCTACTGAGTATTTTTAAGGTTTTATTATTTTTTTTAATTAGTTTGACTTTTTTCACACTACTATATAAATTCTAATAAAATTTTGAAAGTCTTATATATATATATATATATATATATATATATATATATATATATATATATATATATATTTATTAGAGTCTATTTTTATTTTTTGTACTAGGTCTCCAAATTGTCAGAACCGGTCCTGAGTAAGACATTTGATTCTGACTGGATTTTCAGACTCTAACTAGGGAGCTTGCCCACCTGATTCTGTTTCATCATGGGAACGTCTCTCATCTCCTAGAAAAGCAAAACTTAACACATTGTATCTCTCTCATCCTTAGAGGTGGAATACCGAGCTTTAGCCAACACTACTTGTGAAGCTACATGGTTACGATGTCTTCTCCAAGACTTCAACATTTCCATTACCAAACCAATCACTATCTATTGTGACATCAGAAGCACCATTCAAAATGCAACATATGATGTCTTCTCCAAGACTTCAACATTTCCATTACCAAACCAATCACTATCTATTGTGACATCAGAAGCACCATTCAAAATGCAACATATCACTTATTTTCTTCCTTCATTCTTCCACCAATCGGCGCATTTTTTTTTTGTGGTCTATGTTCGGCGCATTTTTCTTGTGGTCTATGTTGATGGCATTATACACAAAGAAGTGTTGGATTGTGTTGTCCTCCTTTACAGCTCTATATTTTTTTCCTAATCTTTCTTTCTTTGTTGCTTCCTAAATCGTTCATTGAATATTGATGATCACGTGAAATTATGTGTCAACCACTGATTCAACTGTATGAGATCCTCCTGAGAGCTCCTGGTGTATTAGGAGCACGTTTCAGTGGTGCTGAGTTTAGAGCACTTGTGGAGGAGGCCCTTAGCTTGCTACTGAAGCTGCATCAGTTGTGGAGAATATCTCAAGGCCCTTGCTACATAAACAGAGATACTGCAGTTTCAGTATGTGGTTCGGGTGATTGTGCACTTGTAATTTTGAGTACCATTTTTGTTCTCACTTCTCATCAATATTATTTGTTAATTTCATTCTCATTCATCAAATCTTCTTTGTTCTTTTTATTCTCTGTGCACCTTTGATGTTTAAATATCTTATAAATTCTTCCAAAAGATCCAGTAATAAATAATGGATATTATTAACCGTAAAAAAAATGAAGATAAAATGTGTTATAAATGGCAGTAGCCAAGGGACCTTGAACTGATGTTAAATTTTTGTGTTGCTAATTAGTTCAAAGGCCACTGTATTTATTATTTGTTGAGCTCAGTCGAATTCTTATATCTGAAATAAACATGTTACATGGTAACTTGTTTGTCCTTTTCATCCATGTTACAGACACCACTAGTTACTTTTTTGCTAGTTGTTGCTAATATACAAACCAATCTTACAGTCTGCAGCACCATTTGTAGACAATTACTTGCAAGCAACATCATATGCATATGCTGTATCCAAAAAAACATATTGTAGGCATCTTAGCATTATATATACAACAAGCAAAAGGAAACATTGTAGACAAGAACAACTTGTTTCTACAAACTAGTAACAATCATATGAAAATTCAAGTATGGCAAAAGAGATTCCTTTCTTAAAGGAGTACAGCTTCTCCTTAAATTCTTCAATGACCTTTGGCTCATCCAAGCATTCATCAGTAAAGGAGAAACTCATCCTCTCAAGCACTGTACCATTTTCCATTAAATATTTAGCTAATAAAAGCTCATGCTCGTTTCCCCAGACATCTCCAAATTTCACAACTTGGAGACTGGACGTCAAACAATCTGGCACAGCAGCAGAATTGGGAAGCTCATGGTTGGATGTCAATATTCCCTAATGATTTGTAATCAACAAAGTCTAAATAAGATATAAAGGTTAAAATAAAATAAAATAAAGCAAATGACCAACCTTGAAAAGTAGAGTATTGAGAGTAGGAGAGTTTTGAATTAAGCCCAACAAAACTTGAACACTAACATAGCCAAGTTCCAAATAGCTCAACATTGCAAATTTAGGCAGAATAGCCACATTTGGTTGTGTCCGAAACTGGATGACAAACATTACAGAAACAAGCACACGTTATACATGGTTCATCTTTTGTTATGTGGTTAATAATGTTCATTAAACATAACTACTTATGGATTTGAACTATATTAACAATGTAATAAGCATGTGTATTTGTAAGTAAGTTAGTAAATGATAGGAACTTATCTCATATACCTCCAATTTAATCCTCTTCACTTGACTAAACTGCTTGAGAATAGGAGAGACACGTGATTCAGTTTCTTGAACTCTACACAAAGTGATGGTAAAAGTAGCATGGCAAGCTGGAGGTTGATCAGACAGAACAATAGCTTGTGACATACCATCACCGCGATAAGTGAATTCTTTCAAGCATGAATCAGAAATTTTGATTTTGCAGAGCGGCTCACGAGTTGGTGGCATATAGTCTTGTAATATGGAAACACTTTCAAGTAGAGGTGCTTTTAGTTCTAAAGTGACATCAGCCTCACCCGCACTTAACCATGAGCAGTTGTGTGTCTCAAACTTTTTCAATACTGAAAAAATAATCTGCTGAGATTTGTCAATTGTAAATGTAACTCCATACAGCTTGAGAAGTTTTAGACTTGTAAAAAGAAAAACACCATAAATCTTATAGATAGGGATTTTGATAGGAGAAGAATAATGCGTCATGAGCACCAACACTTCTAAACAAGTGGCATGATTGAAAAGGTAGTGAGATGTTAGAGTAGAGAAGGTGAGTTCTTCACGCGAAGAGATAGAAAGTCTTTTTATCCTTTTCTTCAAGATGAAAGTGATCAAGGTATTTAGAACTGTTGGATCATATTTATTAGTAATAACAAGAGAAAAACTTTCCACACTGTGACTTCCGGTAAGAAGAAGTACTCTATTGACAAAGTTTATAAAGCACTGTTTGAGTGTTTTCCTCTCAGATTTCTTCCTCTTGGAAGAATAGAACACACTATCGTTTAACTCCACCTTGGTGATGAATGTCCACTTTTCAATCCATCTTTTAGACAACACACTTGTACGAACAGCATCTTTTGTGGGGAGAAACGAGAGAATGTGAGTTATAAGTGATTCAGGTAGATCGCTTATTATATCATCTTTTGCCTTATGCTTCTTATGAGTTGATGAACCAACAGACTCCATAATCTCTGTAACATTAACCCTAGAAATATCAAAGCAAAGAATAAATACGGAATCTAACCCTAATGACTTAAATTGAAACATGCAATCTTAAAAAAGTTTGTGGGGTTGGAAACTAAAGGATGATACTCACCTTGTTTACCATTGATTCTCCAATACGGCTTTTTAACTTTGCAAGTTTTCTACTCCGGCCAAAACAGTTTCCCAGTTACTCTGTTTAATTGCAAGTTGAGGTGGATCAAAGTGGAGGCGAGGTGACTATACTCTCCTGTTTCTAAACTAGTACTAGATTGTTATGATGGTACTAGTACATAGGGGAGACTGAAAGACTTACAGAGCTGACAGATTAAAATTAAAAATATATTAATACATAATTAATTAATACACATAAAAAAAACAAAGAAAAAATACGATTACATTTGAGAATTTTTTTAAAGACCACCTCTCATCTCGGTCATCCTTGCTGAAATTTCTCAAATATCTTTTTAATTCGAAAATGCACTTTCGAAGTTGAAAAAAAAAGTGATTTCGGAAGTACATTTTCGAAATCACTTTTTTTTAACGTAAAAAAAATATTTCCGAAATCAACACTTTAGAAATGCATTTCCGAAATAATACGTGTTTGGCTGTTTAAATAACACAGTCTCCCCCCATTTCCATTTACCTTAAATCTTTCAAATTTTCCAAATTTCTTCTCAAGTATTTGCATAAACACCAAAGACAAATTCAAATACCATCAAAGGCTACTCCAAAGGCTCTTAAACTACTTCTAAAGCACCTCCAACAAGATCTCAAATTTGAAAGTTTTCAAAACTTTCAATTTAGAATTTAAATTGATATTAGGGGTGTTAGAAATTAGTATAATGTAGTACATTTTAGTTATTATATGTTACTGGATGTGTTACGGGGTGTTAGAAAGTAGTAAAAAAATTATTTTGATGCATTAGGGCAAGGATTTGAAGTTCTACAAAAATGGAGTTCGGAGAGGGGTTCGGAAGTGCATTTCCGAAAACACCTCTCTGACCAGTTTCGGAAGTGCACTTCCAAATTTTACCCAGAGTTTTTTTTTTAATTTTCTTGAGTGTTTCGCATTCTAATGGCTTTTAATTTTTTCAGGAATATGGCAGGCAACCCAGCTAGACTCAGACAGAGGAGAGAGATACAAACAGCATCGGCTAGACGCGAGCGGACGACGCAACTAGCATCAACGCAGGGATGGGGTAGAGTACGAGTACCCGTGCAGATGGATCAAGGAGTCGGCTGGCTCGGGTATCTTCTTCCCGTCAGGAGGAGGTACGGGAGGAGGAGGAGGTGAGATACCAGGAGGCGGACGAGGAGATACCTGATGTTGATCCTCCGCGCGGGGAGGAGGAGGAGGGCTACCCGAGAGGGCCTAGGGACACTTCCGTGTTGATTTCCTACCACGAGCACGTCGCTCGACGTGTCTGGGAGGAAGAGGTATTTTTTATAATTTATCCTTTATTATTTAACCGTTTTTTATTTAGCTTTTTAGTTCACATTTTCTTCACGGTCTAATTAATAATCTTTTTTGTTTTTGTTTTTGTTGTAACAAGAAAGGCCGACGCTAAAAATGGTGAACCACGCACGTAAGATTTTTGATCTGTTTAAATCAGAGGCGCAATGGTTTAATGATGTGGTGACTGCTTCCGGGCTCAGTGGGTTGTGCATGACCGGGTAAACCACAATCAGCCACGGCATGCAAGGGGCTTTCGTGGAACGGTAACATCGAGAGACGTCTTCTTTCCACTTACTGGTTGGGGAGATGATGATCACATTACACGACGTTCATTGTCTGCTCCACCTGCCGATCAGAGGGAGACTGCTGCACCATTCCCGGATCTAGACGGTCGGGGCAATCGAGTGGATGGTCGAATATATGGGTATGGACTCATACATGGCTGAGTTTGAGTGCAGGACGACGAGTGAGGCCCATATTCGGTTCTCCAGCTTGAGAGAGCTGTATGAGAACCACCTAGTGGCGGCGGTCGAGTCAGAGCAGGCGGAGAACGGGCTTTTTATGGAGTATCACCGTGCATGCGCTCTCCGGTGGTGGTTCATGTTTTTGGTAGGCATTGCACTCTTTGTGGACAAGAGTGCAACATACGTCGACGTGACTTATCTCTGCTACTTCATGGACCTGACTACCATTCACCAGTGGAACTAGGGGTCAGCTATTCTGGTATACCTATACCAGAAGCTGAATGAAGCCTCCAACTGGAGGACCAGGCAGTTGACTGGATCTGCCACACTCCTGACGGTATGTTTCCTTTTAATTGCTACACATTTATTTATGGTTCATATTTATTTTTAATACATTATCGTGTTTGTCTTTTAGGGCTGTATCATCTCCTACTTCCCCCGCATCCACGGCTTCGCCATTGATCCTGCGTACGATGACGCGTTGCCCAGGGTCGCCCGATACGTTCTCCAAAGGGGGAACAACACAGTGGGACCATACTGCGGGTACCTCGACCGCACAGCTCACGATGACATTCGTTGGACGCCATTCAGTGACTACATTGCTGTTGTCCCATTTGATTGCATCGCGTTAAACTCTGGCTGGTTGGCATGCGGGACCAACACCATGGTGAGGTATCTGCTGGAGCGGTGCATGCGGCATTTTGGACGTGTGCAAATGATACCGAGGTCACTGTTTGAGGCTACTCCCGACACAGTTAGCCGAGTGGAGCTCATTGCCATATTTGAGGACTGGGCGCATCATTTGGTCCTGGAGGAGTATCAGCATATGAAGGCCACCAGGAGTGGCATTGTGTAGAGGGGTACGTGACATGGTTCTATCAGGTGTCACAACCTCTGATGACACCCGACACTCCCGGAGCTCCTAGGCCAGCATATGAGGAGATCTTGGAGTACCAGCAGGGCGAGGATGATCATGCCACGGATCTCTTGCCGATATGCCACGGACATAGATGCTTGGGCGGGAGGCATTGGACCGAGGTATCATCGTGCACGGCGGTCCAGAGGCGGTTGCAGTCGTGGAGAGGATGGTCGGTGACGCGGTGCGGCAGCATATAATAGACAGAGGAGGTCCCAGGGCTTTAGGGTTAGGCATACTCAGTAGGGGGGTTCCAGTTTATTTTTCTTGGACTTTTTTGTATTCGGTTTGTATTTTTTGACATTTACGTACAGTTTCGTACACTATTAGTTGTATATATAATATTAGTATTTTATATAAATATGTCGCTTATTTTATTCGAGTTATATTTTATTTATATCATTAATGGGAGCGTTATTGTTGTTTAATTAAAAATACGGGAAAAAAAACAAAAAAAGTGTAAGAAAAACAAAATAAAAAACAATTTTTGCATATCTCCGAAATAACCCAAAAATGTGAAAAAAATGTTTTCGGAAATGCATCTCCGAAAATATCCCATTTGATGATTTCGGAAATGCATTTTCGAATTCTAAAATAATCTGAAAAAAAAATAACTTCAAAAATGCATTTCTAAAGTAGGGGTAATTTTGGGTTTTCGCAAGAGATTCTCCCTATAAGGGATCTACAAAGAAAATCCCTTACATTTTTAAGGATGAACGTAGTAATTTAGAAAATAAGGGCCCGTTTAGCACAATAAGAGATAGTGTTATCATTTTTTTTTAATATAATGTTTAATGAAAGAGATAGGATAAATAAATTCTAAATTTTATTTTATTTTACTTATTTTTAGCCTATCATAATAATTTTTCATTTAAATATAATTTAAAATATAAAAATAAAATTTTAATAAAATTCAAAAAATTATAATTATTTTATTGAAATTAAAACATTTAAAAGCAAAATTGCTTTAAAAGAATTTGAAAATCAATACTACTAAGATAGAGTGAACAAGAAAGACACAGTGAAACCGCAGCCTATTCATTAAACTACGGTTTTGATTAAGGTACACGTTTAAAACTGTAGCCTATTCATTTGACCATAGTTTTGATTAAGCTACACGTTTAAAACTGCAGCCTATTTATTAGACCACGGTTTTTAAAATCTATTTTAATTCACAGATTTACTCTTTAAAACTGTTGCCTGTTCTTGATAATATTTATTTATAAATTAAAAATAATATTAGATAGTATTTATTTAAAGATTAAAAGTAGTATTAGATAGTAATTTTAAAAGTTTAAATTATCAATAACAGTATTATTAAATTAAGGATAAGATTCAATTTTGCTATTTATAATAAAGAATTCCACTAAGAATAAGCAACCTATTTAAAGCTAAATATACAACCATAAACATTCATTAAACTATTACAAAATCTTTTTGCCTAAGCTTTGTTTTATATTCCCATTTCCTTATAGATGCATTCCTCCAATATCATTTCTTCCATGTTCTATTTTAAATCAATTCACACACCCTGCAAATTTAAATCAAACAAAATCATTAAACAAAAATGTTAGAATGTTTATTGTGGCATCAAACAAATTTTTTACAATAACTAGTACGCTGCTCTGGTAAATTAACTAGTATGTTGCTCTGCTATTGTGGCAAATTAGCAATTCATGTGGAAAGGATATACTGAAACAATCTTCTTAGTACCTCATTAAAAATTTATCAATACAAAAATAATGGATATAAATACAAAGGAGAAAACATGGTTTAATGATTTACCTGTCAAAAGTTAAACCTTTTTCAACAAAAGTCAGCTTGACATTAACAGTTTCAGTTGAAGGTTTCTAAAAAAGATGGATAAAATGAGAATTTGCCAAGGTTGCAACTGTTAGTAGTTATTATTATTAATATTAATATTATATTGTTTTATTGTATCATTATAAGGGTAATTTAGTCTTTTCTAGCATTTAGTATTTATACTCTGGTGTAACCCTTATTCCCCAGTTTTTGTTTATTCTATTGTAACCCTAATTCACAGGGTCTTTCTCATTCTCTATGTTTATATACGATTACTATTGTTAACATGGTATCAGAGCTCAGTTTGATTTCGGATCGGTAGTAAAGTGGCCATATATTTTTTCCGGTATTGGATTATTGAAGTGTCGACGGTACTGTTTTGAGCAAAATATTCCGATAGTTGGCATTACGGTGTTGGCCAAAATTCACTAATGGTTTGGTAATGTTCACTTGCTTTTTCTAATACTGCTCCTATACAATATAATTGACGTCATCATTCATTCATGTTGTTTCTTTAAGGTAGTGGTACTTGTTTTCATAAGGTGTGATTGAAAAAAAATTGATAGTTGGGAGAAGGAGTATTGACGTGACAATATTTGATTTGGGACCATTTTATTTGATATTTTTCGTAATTGTGGTGTTTGATTATTTCATAGTTAATTACAATGAGTAATGATAAAGATGATTCTCTCCAGTATGTTAGTGTTCAACTCAATGGAGAAAATTATTCTTATTGGAGTTACGCAATGAAAAAATTTTGAAAGGAAAAAGGATGTGGAAGTATGTTGATGGAACCTCCGTTAAACCTACAGATAAAAAGGATGAAGCAAAATATGCAAAAGAGTTGGAAACATGGGATGTTAGTAATTCTAAGATCCTTACTTGGATCAATAATTCTGTTTCCCAGTCAATAGGTGTGCAACTGGCAAAATATGATACTGCTAAGGAGGTTTGGGACCATTTGAAACGTTTGTATGCTTAATCTAATTTTGCAAAACGATACCAGCTAGAGAGTGACATTAGAGCTCTGGAACAGAATAATATGACTATTCAGGAATTCTATTCAGCTATGAGTAATTTGTGGGATCAATTGGCTCTTATGGAATCGACTGAATTGAAAATTGTCAAAGCGTACACCGATCAAAGAGAAGAGCAGCGTTTGGTTCAATTTCTAATGGCGCTTAGGGATGATTTTGAGGGACTTCGTGGGGGTATTTTGCATCGTAACCCTCTTCCCAATGTTGATTCAGTTTTTAATGAACTGCTGGCAGAAGAAATAAGACTCAAGTTCCACTCTAGTTTGATTCCAGATAAAGGAGTTCTTCCCACTCCTTCGTCTGTTTTTGCTGCTCCATTTTACAAAGGAAAACCTCAAGGTAGGATTGGGTTAGGTAGTGATGAATGTGCTTTTTGTAAGGAGAAAGGTCATTGGAAAGCACAATGCCCCAGATTGTTGAAAGGAAATAAGAAAAATTTCAAGAGCCCATCATCCAATGTGGCTGCTGCTGCTCCTACTACCATTGGTTATGGTTTTGATCACGTATATCCATCAGAGACTACTTCTCAAATACCTGATATTGCAGAGCAGCTCCAGAAGCTTCTTGCTACTCAGTCACGTGCCATGTCTGCCTCCTCTAATAAAGGTTCGAACTCTTCTTGTTTGTCAGGTATATCTTCTTCCATATGGATTCTTGACTCTGGAGCATCACACCATATGTCATATGATGCAAAATCGTTTATGTCCTTGAATACTACATCATCTATATCAGTTAAGACTGCTGATGGCACTGATATGCCATTAGCAGGCATTGGTTCTGTCTCCACACCTAACTTTTCATTTTCTGATGTTTATTATATTCCTAATCTCACTTTGAGTCTTTCTTCTGTTAGTCAATTGTGTGATTCTGGTTACTCAGTTATGTTTTCTTCCACTTCTTGTTGTGTGCAGGATCCTCATTCCGGGAGGCTGATTGGGACAGGCCATAGACAAGGGGGCTTTATGTTTTGGATGAGTTGAGAGTCTCAGATACTGCAGCCTCAACCACTACTTCCACAACTGATTTATTATCCTCTTTTCGTTTGAATTCTTCGTCTTCTAGTTTTTATTTATGGCATTACCGTCTTGGACAAGGTCTCTGCTTCTAGATTAAAGTATTTAGCTTCTACTGGAGCTTTAGGAAAGTTACAAACCAGTGATATCTCATATTGTTGTGGTTGTAAACTTGCTAAATTTTCAGCTTTACCATTTAGTAAAAGTGTTTCAATTTCATATGCACCGTTTGACTTAATTCACTCTGATGTATGGGGTCCATCACCGCTTCTTACTAAGGGTGGATCTAGATATTATGTTTCGTTTATTGATGACTATACTCGTTATTGTTGGGTTTATCTTATGAAAAATTGTTCTGAATTTTTTGACATTTATTGTATGTTTCGTGCTATGGTTAAGACTCAGCATAATGTTGTTATAAAGTGCTTCCGTTGTGATTTAGGTGGTGAATATACCTCTAATAAATTCTCTGAATTGCTTGCTTTTGATGGTACAATTCATCAAACATCTTGTACTGATACACCTCAACAGAATGGAGTTGCTGAAAGGAAACACCGTCACATTATTGAGACTGCTCGTTCTCTTTTGTTGTCTGCTTCGGTTCCTAGTGAAATTTGGGGTGAAGCTATTCTTACTGCTGTTCATGTTATTAATAGAATTCCATCGTCTGTCACATTAGGTTTGTCTCCCTTTGAAAAATTGTATAACTCTATCCCTGATTATTCCTCTTTGAAAGTGTTTGGTTCTACTTGTTTTGTTCTTCGCCCACAAGTAGAACGTAGTAAGTTGTCTTCTCGTTCTGCTATATGTGTTTTTCTTGGTTATGGAGATGGACAAAAGGGTTATCGTTGTTATGATCCTGGTGCAAAGAAATTGTATGTTTCTCGTCATGTTGTTTTCCTTGAACACATTCATTTTTACTCTCTTTCTTCTGATTCTATTATTACTAGCCGTTCAAAACTCACTCACATCGATCCTTTTGGTTATAATGATAATGTTTCTAGTGACTGTAATGTTGAGAATTGCAGGATTGATACTACTGCTACTCCAGATACTGACTTCCCTCTTGTCCCCACGGCTACCTAAGAACCTCCTGCGACTGTTGATCCTCCGCCTCTCCGTTATCCCCCTCGTGATCGTAAGTCTACTCAATTGCCTGATTTTGTCTATTCTACTTACTCTGCTTCTTTTGCTTCTTTTCTAACATCTATCCACAGTTGTCTGAGCCCTCTTCTTATAAAGAGGCTATTCTTAACCCTCTTTGGCAGCAGGCTATGATAGAAGAACTTTCTGCTTTGCACAAAACAGATACTTGGGAATTAGTACCTCTTCCTCCTGGAAAACGTGCTATTGGATCTCGTTGGATATACAAGATCAAAACTAAGTCTGATGGGTCAGTTGAGCGCTACAAAGCACGCCTTGTTGCTAAGGGATTCTCTCAACAATATGGTATGGATTATGAAGAAACTTTTGCTCCTGTTGCTAAGATGACTACTATTCGCACTCTTATTGCACTTGCATCTGTTCGTCAGTGGCATATTTCTCAAATGGATGTTAAAAATGCATTTCTAACTGGTGATCTCCAAGAGGAAGTTTATATGGTACCCCCACAAGGTATTTCTCATAATCAAGGGAAAGTGTGTAAGTTGAAAAAGGCATTGTATGGTTTGAAACAAGCTCCACGAGTATGGTTTGAGAAGTTTACCACTGTGATTACATCTATTGGCTTTCGCTCTAGTGATCATGATTCTGCTTTGTTTGTCAAGACTACTTATCATGGTCGTATTTTACTCTCACTATATGTTGATGATATGATTATTACAGGTGATGATATGGAAGGAATTCATGATTTGAAATTAGAGTTAGCAAAATAGTTTGAGATGAAGGACTTAGGCACTCTGCGCTACTTCTTGGGCATTGAAGTTGCCTACTCTCCTAGAGGCTATTTTCTCTCTCAATCCAAGTATATTGCCAGCATTCTTGAACAAACTCATCTTTCTGATACTATAATAGCAGATAGTCCTCTTGAGTTAAATGTGAAATATGCTTCATCTGATGGTGTTCCTCTGCCAGATCCCACCTTATATCGTACTTTAGTTGGCAGCCTAGTGTACCTTACGATTACTAGACCAGATATTGCTTATGCTGTTCATGTTGTTAGTCAGTTTGTTATCTCTCCTACTACAGTGCATTGGGCAGCTGTTCTTCGCATATGTCGTTATCTTCGGGGAACCCAGTTTCAGAGCCTTCTCTTTCCCTCATCATCCTCATTGGAACTTCGTGCTTATTTTGATGCGGATTGGGCTGGTGACCCTACGGATCGTAAGTCTACCACTGACTTTTGTGTCTTTCTTGGAGATTCTTTTATTTCTTGGCAGAGTAAGAAACAAGATATTATCTCTCGTTCTTCTACAGAAGCTGAGTATCGTGCTATGGCATCCACCACTACAGAAATAGTTTGGTTGCGTTGGTTACTTTCTGATATGGGCATCACTCTTTCTGAACCAACTCATATGTATTGTGATAACAAAAGTGCAACTCAAATTGCCCATAACTCGGTCTTTCATGAACGTACCAAACACATTGAGATTGATTGTCACTTAACTCGTCATCATCTTTAGCATGGGACAATTACTCTATTGTTTGTCTCCTCCATTTTGCAGATTGATGATTTGTTTACGAAGACGTATTCCATTAAACGTTTTCGGTTTTTGATTGACAAACTCTCGATGCTCTCTGCTAATGCATCTTGAGTTTGAGGGGATATGTTAGTAGTTATTATTATTAATATTAATATTATATTGTTTTATTGTATCTTTATAAGGGTAGTTTAGTCTTTTCTAGTATTTAGTATTTATACTCTGGAGTAACCCTTATTCCCCAGTTTTTGTTTATTCTATTGTAACCCTAATTCACAGGGTCTTTCTCATTCTCTATGTTTATGTTTATATACGTTTACTATTGTTAACAGCAACAACTCCAAGGTAGACTAGGGAAAAAGAGTATTACTAACACTTATCATTATTCTAAATCAATTCATATGATCTTACTTCCAAATTTGCTTTGACATTCAGAATATTATCATGTTACATTTCTCATGGGAGCATGGTATCACCAGGTAGATCACACACAAACACACCAGGTCACAAACAGCAATTCCCTATTTAGATCAAATTGAATATCACAAATATGCAGCTTTTTTTAATGGTACACGGCTGCAACTTAGGCTATTATATTTATCTCACATATGAGGTGAGCCTACACATTTTTTTTTGGCGAAAAATGTATATAAGAGGAGCATTTGGGACATATATGCTAAAAAAACAATTACACAATATACAATAGTAGCAATGTTTTTTTTCTTTGTATATACCAAATGTATCAGGTTTGACACTTAACTTGGCTAATTTTTGTCTTATAGTCATCAAATATAACATCTTTTGACAAGCTCATAACCACAATCTCCCTATTGAATAAATAGTTTTGTCATAGGAGGCACCAAATGTATTTGTAAGTAACTTATCTCATATAATTTGATCCTCTTCACTTGACTAAATTGCTTGAGAAGAGGAGAGACACATGATTCAGTTTCTTGAACGCTAGACAAAATGATGTTAAAAGTAGCATGGCAAGCTGAAGGTGGATCAGACAGAACAATAGCTTTTGACATACCATCACTGTGATAAGTGAATTCTTTCATACGTGAATCAGAAAATTTGATTTTGCAGCGACGTGGCTCACGAGTTAGTGGCCTACAGTCCTGTATTATGTAAACACTTTCAAGCAGAGTTGCTTATATGTGCCGAAATTAACTAAAATCTATGGAAACTTACACAAATAACAGAATTATAAGCAAGCTTCTGAACAAAGTTCAGAAGAACATTTACATAATTGATAATTTTATATTTAATCTGCAAGTAGCTAGCTTAGAATAAATAAGTAATCAAAAACCATAGACAACAATCTTCCCTTTTTCTTGGCTAAGACACCAAACATATTAATTGGCTCTATGATGAGATCTTTTCTTTTCCTAATATAATTCACATTTCACAATAACAATAACTTTAGAGGCATTTCCGTAATTCCGTCGATCTCTTTGGCTTTCCGCCAACGGTTTCTATGACTATAAGTCCTTACAATATACAACACTTAGCATCCAAATGTTAGTAATCACTTTTCACAAAGCAACACATTAGTTATAACTGAATTGGTAATTACAACAACGTTGAATGCTGAACTTGTGTTCAAAGATCTCAACTGAATTGCTGCCTATTGAAACATTAGTTATAACTGTATATAAGACCAGTTCAAGGAGACATTTCAACATGTTGTGGAGGTTGCTTCAGTTGATGTCTTGACTAATATTGTTGGGTTTCTTAAGTATCAATTAAAGAAATGTAATAACAAAGGCAGTAAATACACAACAAACATTGGCATTGAATGGGGCATTACCTATTTAAGTTTCGTTAAAATTGCATTGACAACATGGAATCATATGCATATTGATGCAGGTTACTTTTGTGAAGAAAAGTTCTCTTACATTCACCACTGTCAAAATTGATGATTAATGATGCTTTATTTAAGCGGTGGGAGGGAGGAGAAATTTGAACCGAACTCCCTGAACAAAACCTTGAAGACCAAACCATTGTCGAAGACCAACACCGCCTTTCATTGAATGCCATGAAATGGAACAATGGTGTAGGTACGTTGCGATTCTGCAGTCAAATGGCCAAAATCCATGTGCATATTCTAATTGACGGAGGAACTTAGAATACGTACCTTCAACCATAAATTGTTGAATTTATAAATTACTCAATGAAATGACGCCTTACTTCAAAATACTGGTAGGAAATATATAGAGCCTAAAAGTTGAAGGCACGATGAAATAACTCCATGCTCATATCCAAGGGAATGATATCGTGGTTCCATATTTCTTGCTCCTTATGACTAGAACAAATTTGATATTAGGGTCTTCTTGGCTCGCAACACTGGGTTCTCACATCACCGACTATGCTAGACTCACACTGAAATTTTATTTACAATACAAGTTTGCTACTCTGCAAAGGAAGATAACAATAAGTCCACAATAACCCAACTACACCAGTTGAGATAAATACACCAAACACACGAAATAGATAAATGTTTCATAGCGCAGTTACTTCACAACGAGAAAAGTTTAGTAGAACTAAAAGGGCTTTCAGAAAAATGATCATCTCCCAAAACATGTTGATCCATAAAAAACTTAAAGCATTTTAGTTTGTTTTCACAATTAAATGTTGCCCCATCAAGCAATTATGCCATTTTTGTATTACCATCACAATGGTCATCACTTCTCTTTCATAAACGGACTTCCGTTGAGCACGATCTGACAATGGTTGACTCAAGAAAGACACCGGTCGAACATTCTGCATTAAAACAACACATAAACCTTTGTTATAAGCATTTGTTTCTATCACATATGGAAAACTGAAATCTTGAACCGTGAGCACCGACAATTCGGTCATTATTGTCTTCAAAACAGAAAATGTACTATGCGCCTCCTCATCCAAATGAAAATTATCTTATTGAGGAATTCGGTTAGAGGCCTTGCTAACTTACCATAATTCTTCACAAATTTGCGATAATACCCCATTAAAACCAAGAAGCCTCTTAGGGACTTGAGATCTTTGGGTGTTGGCCAAGTAAGCATCGCTTCAATCTTTTAAGGGCCTGCTGCCTAACCTTGAGCTGAAATGATATGGCCTAAATAATCAAGTTTAGACTGGCCAAAAGTTACTTTCTTGAAAGGCCTTGCATCTGCAATAATACAAGCAGCCAAAGTCCTTCACAATGAATTTTTCGGCCATCCCCACCTTTCACCGTGCAAGCACGCGTCGTTATAATTGGCAAACATGTCTCTATTCCACCGCAATTTGACCTTCTATCTCTCACCACAATTTGATTGTTTTCTTGGAAGTAAAACCTGAAATGTTGGACATGGAAAAGTGCATATATTTTGAAAGTCATTGGCTACTATTTAAATATTATTAGTGTCACCAGAATCAAATTCCTCTATGATTAACAACATATGAAGTTGTTTATTAGAAAAAATATGCCACAATTCAAATTGTTCATCACAACAAAAACAAAGGCATTTGATAAGTTATCCTGCATTTCAGTATCATAAAGCCTCTTCATAGCCTGATTGTTATAAGGCTATTTTGTGGTGGTTTCTTAGTAATTATTGTTTGGAAGAGTTTTTTGGTGGGTTGTTTTGGCCGAGAGTTCCCAAGAAATGGTGCAATTTGATGGAAATGATTTGGTGGATTTTTGTGGTTTGTGGTTGCTCTCTGCAAGTTTGGATAACATTTTATTTATTTTGAATAATTAACATGATGAAATGTTAGTTTAAATGATTTTGAAATTCTCATTGCTGCTTCTGAATGAAGTTCCATTCAAAATTATGAATGTGGTAAGAACCTTAAGCACAGCGTTCTTTGTTGATATATCCTAAAATTTCATCTTCTTGTCCCACTAAAATGAAAGCAATTGAGTACAAGTAATCAAAAGGGGTGGAAATACATGTTTCTTGTATAGATTTCAACTTTCCAATTTCTAGTTGCACTTCTTTTTAGCTGAAAATTCCATGGTTGACTCCGATGTAATCTATATAGGCGTATAGCCTAATTAAATTTCTTAATTTTTAATTGACTAAATTTTTTTGATGCTAATTAGTTCAAAGGTTACATAGTCGAATTCTTATATCAGAAATAAACATGTTACATGGTAAATTGTTTGTCCTTCTAGAACAGAAAATAAAGACAAACTTGCTAGTTGCTGCTAATATACAAACCAATCTTACAGCCAAAAGTATAGTCACCACCATTTGTAGACAATGAATTGCAAGCAACATCATATGCTGTATCCAAAAGAAACATATTGTAGGCATCTTAGCATTATATAAACAACAAGCAAAAGAACCATTGTAGACAAGAACAACTTGTTTCTACAAACTAGTAATAATCATATGAAAATTCATATGAAAATTCAAGTATGGCAAAAGAGATTCCTTTCTTAAATGAGTACAGCTTCTCCTTAAATTCTTCGATGACCTTAGATTTAACCAACTCTGCACGAGCAAGGGAGAAACTCATCCTCTCAAGCACTGTACCATTTTCCATTAAATATTTAGCTAATAAAAGCTCATTCTCGTTTCCACGGACACATCCAAATTTCACAACTTGGAGAGTGGATGTCAAACAATTTGGCACAGCAGCAGGGTTAAGAAGCTCATGGTTGAATTCCAATATTCCCTAATGATTTGTAATCAAACAAACTCTAAATAAGACAACATATAAAGGTTAAAGTATAATAAAATATAATAAAAAAACTACTAGTAATTACTAACCTTGATAAGTAGAGTATTGAGAGCAGGAGACTTTTGAATTAAGCCCAACAAAACTTCAACACTAACAAAGTCAAGCTCCAAATCGCTCAACATTGCAAATCTAGGTAGAAGATCCAGAATTGGTTCTTCCAGAAACTGGATGACAAAAATTGGAGAAACAGGCACACATTATACTTGGTTTATCTTTTTTTATGTGGTTAATGATATTTCATTAAACATAATTATTTATGGATTTGAAGTGCATTAACAATGTAATAAAACTCATGTGTATTTGTATGTAAGTTAGTAAATGAAAAGAACTTATCTCATATACCATAAATTTGATCCTCTTCACTTGAGTAAATTGCTTGAGAAGGGGAGAGACACATGATTCAGTTACTTGATCGCACCACAAAGTGATGGTAAAAGTAGCATGGCAAGCTGAAGGTGGATCAGACAGAACAATAGCTTGTGACATACCATCACCGCCATAAGTGAATTCTTTCAGACGTGAATCAGAAAGTTTGATTTTGCAGGGCGGCTCACTAGTTATGGTATTGTGTACTATGTAAACACTTTCAAGCAGAGGTGCTTTTAGTTCTAAAGTGACATCAGCCGCACCCGCACTTAACCATAAACAGTCTTGTGACTCAAACTTTTCCAATACTGAAAAAATAATCCGCTGAGATTTATCAATTGTAAATATTACTCGATACAGCTTGAGAAGTTTTAGACTTGTAAAAAGAAAAACACCAGAAATCTTATAGATAGGGATTTTGATAGGAGAAAAACAATATGCATTGAGCACCAAGTCTTCTAAACAAGTGGCATGATTGAAAAGGTAGTGAGATGTAAGAGCGGAGAAGGTGAGTCCTTCACGCGAATAGATAGAAAGTTTCTTTACCCTTTTCTTCAAGATGCAAGTGATGAAGGTATTTAGAACAGATGGATCATAATTGTTAGCAATGGCAAGATAAAAACTTTCCACAATGTGACTTCCGGTAAGAAGAAGAACTCTATTGACAAAGTTTATAAAGCACTGTTGGAGTGTTTTCCGCTCAGATTTCTTCTTCTTGGAAGAATAGAAGACCCTATCATCCAATTTCACCTTGGTGATGAATGTCCACTTTTCAATCCATGTTTTAGATAACACACTTGTACGAACAGCATCTTTTGTGGGGAGAAACGAGAGAATGTGAGTCATAACTGATTCCGGTAGATCGCTTATTATATCATCTTTTGCCTTATGCTTCTTATGAGTTGATGAACCAACAACCGACTCCATCTCAACAGTTTCTCTAGAACTATTTTTCTGCATTTTAAAAACACTTTCAAGGATCAAAGAAAAGAATAAAAACTGAATCTAACCCTAATGACTTTAGTAGAAACATGCAATCTTAAAAATGTTTATGAAAGGATGATACTCACCTTGTTTATCGTTGAGCTTTTTTACTTTGCAAGTTTTCTGTAATTTTTCTACACTGGCCTAAACACTTTCCGCAGTTACTCTATCTCATTGCAAGTAGAGCTTGATGGTTATGTAAGCTAGTTTATGGGAGATTCATAGAGCTGACAGATTTACTTATAGCCTAAAAGCTTCTTCATCACGAATCCATTACTCGCCTCTCGATATATGAACCGAATCATTTTAACTATTTTATAAAATAAAAATTATACTATTTCAGTTCAATTTTTAAATAGAAAATTTATGTTGAATAAATTATATAGATTAAAAAAAAGTTACTTATAATAAATTAAATTTATTAATAACTTATAAAATTATTCTAAGATTAATTTATTATTTCAATTTTATTAAATTTCAAAACTGTTTCAAATAAAGTTTTAATTTTTTTAAATAATGTTTTTATAATTTGAATATAATATAAATATGATGTGAAACACATGAAATGATAGAATATTTTTATGACATTTGCACTAATATATTTAATTTAGATTTGAATCCTCTCATCATATCATTTGTTTAGTGTTTCTATTATACTCTGCAAATAGATGACCGAAGACCGAAATTTGTGTCGGTGGTTGTTGACTAGAATTTGGATGAAATTAGATACTTATTTTGATTCTGTGGTTGGGTATCGGACAAAAAAAATTATTCACTTTTAGATTGAGTAGCATTTCGATAAGTTCATTGATCAGATTCTGTTGGGTCGGTTCCCAAGTAGATCTCAAATAAACCGGCCCAAATAGTTGTATTACAAGTAAATGGTAAAATTTTGTTTAGTGTTCTTTGATATGCAAGTAGATGAATAAGCACAACTGAGCCAATTAATTGCAAGCAGATAAAATTTTGTTTAGTATAATTGTTCATGTTGGCTTAGACTATGACAAGATTAATGAAACATGACAAATAGAGTAAGAGAATTAAGTTAGGCACTGTACGGAGAAATAGTTATGCATTCACATTTTCAATTATACGATAACAACACCAACTTACATATTGTTATTTGAAGAAGATCCAACTTCAAACTTTCCTTGTTGGTAAAGTGTAGTATTGACATCATTGGGAAGCTTTTTAGGGCGGCCACGGCCTCGTTTGCATTGTAAAATATTAGCAGGGATGTCGTCATTGCCATTTGTCGAAATTTTTTCCAATAAAGTTGTCCCAAGATTTTGAACAGTCGAATACTTTTTTTGGCCCCTAAAACCATGATAGTTCTCCTGAGGTTGTGATCCTTCAAACATGGCACTTGGTGTTCGTCCTTCAGCAACCACTTGATCTATGGTTTTTTGGTTAATCATGGATGGTGTAATATCAACAAGAGGCCTTCTTATCACATTGGTAGTTTGTGTCAGCATGGTATGATCCACAGCATAAATAAAAAGAGCAGTTGGCCTGGTGATTCGATATTGATATTCATGGAAGTTGACGCTTGAGATATAGTCTTGAGACATATAGCTTGTTTTTTTATTTTTGTAGTAAAAATCTCCGTGCTCGTGCTCTCTTAGCAGCTGTCAATGAAGTTTGGTCCATTAGGGGAAACCTACATTTATGAATTATGAAAATCATTTATGAAGTTGTGATCATAACGCATAACACAATTTGATGGACAATGTCAATCAAAAATATGGTAATTGCAACAACGTTGAATGCTGAACATGTGTTCTAAGATCTCAAATGAATTGCTGCCTATTGAAACATTAGTTATAACTATATACAAGACCAGTTCAAAGAGACATTTCAACATGTTGTGGAGGCTGCTTCAGTTGATGTCTTGACGAATATTGTTGGGTTTCTTAAGTATCAATTAAAGAAATGTAATTACAAAGGCAATAAATACACAACAAATATTGGCATTGAATGGGGCATTACCTATTTAAGTTTCATTAAAATTGCATTGACAACATGGAATCATATGCATATTGCCGCAGGTACAATCTCATTGAATTAAGAGAACAAGATGGAGATGGACATATTCAATGTCATAAGAGTTCATTAACTATGTTCTAGTCATGAGACTATGTACAATGGAGGTGTTGAAAAAATTATTCAATAGTTGAATAGTTGCAATGGAGTGTTGAAAATGATGTGAATTAATTTGTGTTGAAAATATAACAGGTTGAATGAAGAGGAAGTGGGGGCCAATATAATACTTTGCAAAATCTTATTGGTTGTTGTAATTGTTTAAATTTTTATCTCACTTTAATTATTTAAAATTAATTATTTTATTTTAAGTCAATTATTTATTTATTTTTATTTTCATCAAAATTTATTATTTTTTTCCCTCTATAAATAGAGACTTGGTTTATTAGATTTGAACACTAAATTGAGATTTCTCTCTCTAATTTTTCTATTTAGCCTCAAGTAAAATCTTGTTTGTAGCAGTAGCACTAACAATCTTTTTAGTAAAATAGATCCCAATAATAACCTTTTAACACCCAAAATTCTACAAAAATATAAAATTAGAAAAATAAAATTCAAATAAGTTATTAAATTAGAAAAAAATTTATTTAACTCTTAATTATTTTAATTTAATTTCAATAAATAATTGTTATTAATATATAATCACAAAAACAAAAACATAAAAGAAAATATGAATATGAAATAAAAGTGGTGGGGTAGGGTGTTGAATTTTATTAAACAAAAATCATTGTAGTGAGTAAAAGTTGAATGAGTGTTGAATTATTAGGTGGAAGAGAGAGAAGATGATGTGGAGGGTAAAAAGTGAAAAATTAGGATGTTGAATCCATAAACCATTGTACATAATCTGAGGAGTTAATTTAATTGCTGAGGTTAATGGATGGCTCGAATTGGCAGTTTGAAGAAAATTTGTTGCAAAAAGTCAAAGCAATATTAAACTATTGTTAAATTTAGAATATCTGTATGTTTATTTTTTTTCAGTTGGTCAAGGAATTACTAATGTTTAAGGAGTAACATTCAACTAATGTTTAAGGAGTAAAATTTCAATTGGCAGTTAGAAATGACTTACAGCAGAAATATTAAACTTTAATGGAATTGTTAGTGCCAACAAAAACAACAAAAGAAATGTTTAAGGAGTAACTAAGAATAATGTAGAAACATAGTTTGACTTTGTAGAAGTCAAATGTATCTAATGACTTGTAATAATACAAAAGTTCTCTCCTAGCCTATATAGAAATATCGAATGTTAGTTAAATGTTAGTTAAGTGAAGCCATTTTGAACATTTTCACCCAAAAAAACACCATCTTCACTGCCACCACTTTTTTTATAAACAAACAAACTTAGAGTTTGCGATATTTGAGAATCAACTTGCAGATGTGTTAACAAAGCCCTTGAAGCTCGATTATTTCTACAACATCAGGCAAAACTTGGAGTTTGTGATCTTTGAGGATAATAAAATCTAGACTGCACCCTCAAATAACAAATTCCTCATGCGCTTCCATAAATCTTAGCTTCATTGGCAAGTTTGTATTCTACTCTGCTCATGTGATTTAATGTAGTTACTTTAATGTGTAACTCAGGAATTGAGGCTGGGAAACAGGAAGTTTAAAAGATTTAGGAATTCTCATTATTGCTTCTGGGATAACCTTAACCACGACGTTCTTTATTAATATATTCGGAAATTTCATCTTCTTGTCCCTCTAACATGAAAGTGAGTTGATGAACTTGGGGTGAAAAAACATGTTTCTTACATAGATTTCAAAGATTTCAACTTTCCAATTTCTGGTTGCACTTCTCTTTAGCTTAAAATTCCATGATCGACTCGGATGTCATTTATATAAGCGTATAGCATGACGAAACGTGTTTCTTAATTTTTAATTGACTTTACCAAATTTTTGTGATGCTAATTAGTTCTAAGACTACTGTATTTGTTACCTAGTGAGCTCAGCCGAATTCTTATATTAGAAATAAACATGTTACATGGTAACTTGTTTGTCCTTTTCATCCATGTTACAGAAACTACTAGTTACTTACACGTAAAGAAGTGTTGGATTGTGTTGTTCCGTATACTACTTTGAAGCACTTTATTCATGATTTAATCTTTCTTTCTTTGTTGCTCCCTAAATCTTTCATTGAATATTGATGATCATGTGAAATTATGTGTCTGCCAAGGTCCTGAACCACTGATTCAACTGAGAGCTCCTGGTGTATTGAGAGCACATTTCAGTGGTGCTGGGTTTAGAGGATGCTGCATTGCACTTGTGGAGGAGGCCCTTGCTACTGAAGCTGCATCATTTATCAGGAGAAAATATCTCAAGGACCGACCTGAGTTAGCTAGTCACATAAGCTTTAGTATGTGGTTCGGGTGATTATGCACTTGTAATTTGAGTACCATTTTTGTTCTCACTTCTCACCAATATCATTTGTTTATTTCATTCTAATTCATCATATCTACTTCATTCTTTTCATTCTCTTTACACTTTATTTCTTCCAAAATACCCAATAATAAATAATGGAAATTACTAACCGTAAAAAAAATAAGGAAAACAAATGAAGATAAAATGTGTTATAAATGGCAGTAGCCGAGGGACCAAACAGATGATAAATTTTTGTGTTGCTAATTAGTTCAAAGACTACATGGCAACTTGTTTGTCCTTTTCATCCATGTAACAGACACCACTAGACACCACTAGTTACTTTTTCTTTTTCTTTCTAGAACAGATAAATATAGACAGACTTGCTAATTGCTGCTAATATACAAAACAATTTTATAGCCAAAAGTATAGTCACCACCAATTGTAGACAATTACTTGCAAGCAACATCATATGCTGTATCCAAAAAAACATATTGTACGCATCTTGGCATTATATATACAACAAACAAAAGAAACATTGTAGACAAGCACCACTTGTTTCTACAAACTAGCAATAATCATATGAAAATTCAAGTATGGCAAAAGAGATTCCTTTCTTAAATGAGTACAGCTTCTCCTTAAATTCTTCAATGACCTTACGCTTACCCAAACATACATAAGAAACGGAGAAACACATCCTTTCAAGCACTGTACCATTTTCCATTAAATATTTAGCTAATAAAAGCTCGTACTCGTCTCCATGAACATCTCCAAATTTCACAACTTGGAGACTCGATGTCAAACAATCTGGCACAGCAGCAGAGTTAAGAAGCTCATGGTCGGATTCCAATAATCCCTAATGATTTATAATCAAACAAAGTCTAAATAAGATATAAAGGTTAAAATTTAGTAAAATCAAATAAAAAATTAACTACCAACCTTGAAAAGTAGAGTATTGAGAGCAGGAGAGTTTTGAAATAATCCCAACAAAAATTTAATATCAACAAAGCCAAGCTCCAAATAGCTCAACATTGCAAATTTAGGCAGAATAGCTACATTTGGTTCTGTATAAAACTGAATGACAAACATTACAGAAACAGGCACACATTATACATTGTTCATCTTTTGTTATGTGGTTAATGATGTTTCATTAAACATAATTATTTATGGATTTGAAGTGCATTAACAATGTAATAAAACTCATGTGTATTTGTAAGTAAGTTAGGAAATCATAAGAACTTATCTCATATACCTGCAATTTGATCCTCTTCACTTGACTAAATTGCTCGAGAAGAGGAGAGACACGTGTTTCAGTTTCTTGAACGCTAGAAAAATTGTTGGTAAAAGTAGCATTGCAAGCTGAAGG
This sequence comes from Vicia villosa, assembly GCF_029867415.1. NCBI lineage: Eukaryota > Viridiplantae > Streptophyta > Magnoliopsida > Fabales > Fabaceae > Vicia > Vicia villosa. Next base: position 167,397,325 of record NC_081184.1, on the reverse strand, counting down.
TGGATCAGACAGAACAATATCTTTTGTCATACCATCACCTTCATAAGTGAATTCTTTCAGACGTGAATCAGAAAATTTGATTTTGCAGGGCAGCTCACTAGTTAGTGGCACACGGTTTTGCATTATGTAAACACTTTCAAGTAGAGGTGCTTTTAGTTCTAAAGTGACATCAGCCACACCCGCGCTTAACCATAAACAGTTTTGTGACTCAAACTTTTTCAATACTGAAAAAATAATCTGCTGAGATTTGTCAATTGTAAATGTAACTCCATACAGCTTGAGAAGTTTTAGACTTGTAAAAAGAAAAACACCAGAAATCTTATAGAGAGGGATTTTGATTGCAGAATAATAAGTCTTGATCGTGAGCACCAATTCTTCTAAACAAGTGGCATGATTGTAAAGGTAGTAAGTTGTAAGAGTAGAGAAGGTGAGTTCTTTACTCAAAGAGATAGAAAGTTTTTTTACCCTTTTCTTCAAGATGCAAGTGATCAAGGTATTTAGAACAGATGGATCATAATTGTTAGCAATGGCAAGAGAAAAACTTTCCACACTATGACTTCCGGTAAGCAGAAGAACTCTATTGACAAAGTTTATAAAGCACTGTTGGAGTGTTTTCCGCTCAGATTTCTTCTTGGAAGAATAGAAGACACTATCGTCTAACTCCACATTGGTGATTAATGTCCACTTCTCTATCCATCTTTTAGACAACACACTTGTACGAACAGCATCTTTTGTGGGGAGAAACGAGAGAATGTAATTTATAACTGATTCCGGTAGATCGCTGATTATATCATCTTTTGCCTTATGCTTCTTATGCTTCTTATACTTCTTATGCTTCTTATGAGTTGAGGAACCAACAAACTCCATCGTCTCAATAACAGTTGTAATAGAACTAGTTTTCTGCATTAATAAAATACTATCAAGTATCAAAGCAAAGAATACAAACTGAATCCATTAATTTCTTACTTGAACAAAATCCACTATTAGTCAAGAACCATGCCATACATATACAAATTAAATTTCACATTCGAAGTTATATAACACATTACAAATAAATTAATTAAATGAACTGACAAAGAAGTAGTATACTAAGAAGTCCATTTCAAGATTAGGTAAAACTAAAACAATCACATGATAAAATCAGTCTACTAATACATTAAATTACTGCATAATATTTTCCACAAAATAAATATAACTAATAGTCAAATATAATTTACCTCTTAGGTCACAAGACTCAGCAACCTTTTAGATCAATAACCTACACAATGCTACAACCATTTCAATAACAAATGGAAATCAGTTGAAAAAATAATATTAAAATATGTTAACAATGCATAGAAAAGATGAAGAAATATAAAATCTTTAAACTTGGTGTGTTTCAAAACAAAGATAGTGAAGACAAATAAATATAAAAAAGAAAAAAATAATTACCTTTTTGTAAATGAAGCAGAATATGAAAGAATAAAAAATCAACGGAAGCGAATTGAAAATGGAAAACATAGTGACACAGAAGATGAACATGAGATGGTCACTACAAAGGAGAAGAGGTTTTAAGATGGGTACGACAGGCAGCGGCGGTAGATGGGTTACGGTTAGGATTAAGGTTTGGATGTGAACAAGAGGGAAGAGAGAGAAGATAAATAAATAAATAAGATAGTTTTATCAATTTTTTTTAATATAGTAGTAATGTTTAATGAAAGAGATGGGATAAACAAAGAGAATCTCACAATATTGGTGATTGACACTGAGGGAGAATCACATAATCAATTGATGCCAGAATTGATCTCCAAACCAGACTAAATCGGTGGTGATAAACCAATAAAAAAAATTAAAAAATTAAGATATTGTCTACGGAATAAACCAACTAAAATTAAAAAAAATTACTTCGCTAGATGCACCTAGGAAAGCGAGGGACAAAAATGAAATTTCGTCAGTTACCTAGACTATTATAACGTGGATTGAGATATTATCTAAATAAATTCTAAATTTTATTTTATTTCACTTTTTTTAGTATATGATAATAATTTTTTATATAACATATAATTTAAAATACACAAATTGAAATTTAATATAAAAATAAAATTTTAGTAAAATTAAAAAAATATATAATATTAACAAATTACTTTTAATATTAAAATGAGTAGGAAATAATAATTTCGTATTATGATCATACATGTATAATATGTGATCAATCATTTTAAATATAATAAATTCTTGCACAAATAAAAATATACAATTGAAACATGTCATAGATGTTTTTAACATTTTATTTACATCATTTTATGTTACTAATGCATGCACCATAAATTCAAATTCATGATTTTTTAAATTTAATTTTTACTAAATTATTTTCTCCAGAAATAATGCATTATTATTTAAAATAAATTACTTGCACCAAGGAATTATTTTTTTGCCATTTATTTGCTAAAGTAACATATAAATTTCAAAATGTATCCAAACAAAGTATCAAACCCATGACACTTTAGGTTTTAATTCAAAGTCAAACCATTGCACCATTTTAATAATTTGTATTCCAAATGTTTCATTAAATGAATTTAATCATTATCATTCCTCACATAAATATTTTGGAAATCCTACCAACAGGTTCTTACGGTGCTTAACTTGACTCACTCCCAAATCACACCTAATAACTGAAGCTAGATTAGAGAATTTGAGATCATATGTCAGTGGTTACAGGTTTAACCTACCATTAAAATGTTTTTCTTTTTTTAGTGTTCTAAGACATTTGTTCTCTAGAGTTGGGTAATCTTTACCGACTTGCATAGGAAAGTCTTATTCAAGCATCATTCAAACCACTTCAAAGGTTGTAAGGAGAAATTTGTGATAATAAAGAGGAGGGATAATTCCTCATTAGTTACTACTGGAGCAGATGGTGTCCCTAGTGTTGGACGTATGACGCCACACATAAGAGGAGGCTGAATTGTGTGTTTAAAAAAAAATTGAATTTGAAAAACTTCTAGGATGAATTTCAAAGTTTGAAAATATTTTTGAAAGATTTTTAGCAGTAAGCAACGAAAAGTAAAATGTAAATAAAAATTTTAAGGGATAGAGAGATAATTACACGAAAAATTATAGAGGTTTATTCTAAAGAAAAAAGGCTTGATCCTCTCCCAAAGATTTGTTCTTGAGAGCCAATAAACTTAAAAGTTTTTAGTAGGTTAATTTTTGAACCCCTTTATATGAAAAAAAAATCTTGTGGATAACTTCCAACCAAACAACAGACAATGAGTGAAGTGGTGAGTCTTTCTTCCAAATGATGGATCGAAGCGGTCAGTCTTCTTTCCAAACATAAACTTGGAGTAGTTAGTCTTCAAGCTTCAGAACAAGATTTTACACGAGATGATCTTGAACCTAAGTAACTTTTAATTGGGCTTAGCTCACGAACCTAGAAGATTTTATAGAGGGCTTATCTTCAACCTTAGAAAACTTTTAACATCACACTGAAATTACGGACAGATGAAGACTTTTGAACAGGCTGAGCCTTCGAACAGACCGGTGACTTAGTAACTAAATCCCCAAACAAAATCTTTTAACGGGTTTAGTTTCAAACCCAAATAAATAATCTATAAATGGATAAATTATTCAACCAAGATAGAAACAAATATTTCATGGTGCATTTACAATACTACCCTTCCATTATTTCAAATGCCTCACTTGCAAAACGACATTTTTGAAAGTGCTACGACTTAATTTATAAGTGAGAGAAAGTAAAAGATATTTTTAGAGAGAGTGAGTTGTGAAATCTCACGTTTCTGGATGTTAAAATATGTGGGAAGAGACCTCTATTTATATGTTAGACGTTAGCCCAAAAAAGGAAACTTTTGGGGCCACAGTTGATGAGCCAATCGATTGACCTAAAAATAATCGATTAGAAAGTTTTAAAAGGAAAGAGAAGATATATACCTGTTACCCTTCATTAAGATATATCCTGAACATTTAGTGAGCATTTTCGCACTAACCCAATTATTGGGTAAAGTTCAAATCGATTGGCAAGAACAAAAAATCATCCAAAACATTTATGACAACTCCCAAATCGTCTGGCACGACTTCAAGACATTTTTAGAAATATTTTTTTGAGAAAAATAAGTTTAAAAGGTTATTTTTGTGTGTGTGTGTGTGATTAGTCGTACATCTTTACGAGAAAGCCCTTATGATTTTACAATATTATTCACTCAGATGTGTTAGAGCGAGCTTCCATACACTTCAAGTCTTGTCTGATATTTCAATCTGGTAGACACTTGCTTGTGCTTTAATTTGAGATGAGGCTTGAGTTGTATTCTATTTAGATGCCATCATCAGCGGATCAAAGCTTATCAAACCCTATTGATCTGATTGCATCTTTAACCGCTTTATACTTGACTTTAGTTGTTGTTATCAAAGACTAGTTGTCATCATAAAAAATGTGTTCATCTTCGATAGTTTCCTTGATTAATAACCTGCAAAACATGGTTCCACATTCTCCCTCTTTTTGATGATGATAACATATCTATTGGGGAGGTGGTAATAGAAACATTTGATATATGTTTTCGAGTGATAAACTCCCCCTCAAATAAGTAGAAAGTATACTCTACTCCCCTTGAGAATATACTTTTCCCCCTTTGTCAAAATAAAAAATGTGGGTAGAGAAACATTGCGATAATTTAAATATAGAAACATATTTAAAAAATAAACATTTAGGAAAAATAACATACTTTTATTAATTAAAATTTTCTAACAATTCAAAGTACAAAAGAAAAATTACAGAATTGAAATAGTATAGAAAGCAGAAAGCAGGAAATAATAAGAAATTTAAAAACAATTATACACATAAGTGAGTATCATCATCTTTGAGATGATTTTCTTGATCTCTTTCACGTCTTTTTCTAAACTCTGGTAGATTTCCAAGACTTGGTTGATTTATGTGCCTTTTATTTCTTCTAGATGTTCTTTCTCAATTATCGAGTCGTCCCTCTATTCTTCATTCTTTATATGAACCATCATATCTATGAGGGTAGTGTGGTCAATTCTATTGTTGGATGAACTTGCTTCTTCTCCCTGGATATCAATGTCGAAGGCAGTTAGGATTTTTGTGATCATTCTTCCATATGGAAGTTCTACTAATGGGTTTTATTTGAAGTGAGACATGTGAAGAAATATTCCATCCACACAGTATTTTGAAATGTTTTGGGTAAGAAGCAAGATAGGGACAATATCATCTTTGATAACATAGTTGTTATTGATGTTTTTTGGGAGCAAGAATTTTTATTAAAAGGTAATGGATGATTCAAACTTTTAGTTTAAAAGTTGATTTTGAAAAGGTTTTCGATTAAGTTGTTTGGGATTATCTCTTTTGTAGTGGCTTGGAGTATTTGGTTGACTAGAAATACAATTATATTAAAAATATCAATTGGACATTAATATTGTGATTTCTTATAGTTAAACTATAATATTGTTCTGTTTTTCTCATACATACTTGAAACTCTTACCAAACCCATATTAGAAAACCCTACTTTTTCAAGATGATCAAGTTTTTCCCATATTTCGGGAATCTCACCGGAGAGTTTATTCCCGCTTAAATAAACTTCCTTCATTTTGGTAAACTCAGCTAAGAACAAAGGGACACCAAATTGACCAAAATGGTTGAAGCTTAAATCAAAATACTTGATGTTTTTCAACTGAATAAAACTCTCTGGTATTTTACCGCTAAACTCATTCTTGCTCAAGTTAAGTTCTGAAAGAGAAACGAGATTTCCAACCTGTTCAGGAACACATCCTTTAAAGTGGTTGCCACTGAGATCAAGAATCTTAAGTTTCTTCAGCCTTTCGATAGTCGCCGGAAGCTCGCCGCATATAGGCCTTTTTCGTAATCCCCCGAGCTTGTTTACAGATACACATGAATTTTATTACACTGTTAATACGGTTTAAATACCTAAGTAATTATGTTTTTTTTGTACATATAGTTAATTATGTTTGATAAATATTATGTATTTGAACATCATTAACCATATAACAAAAGATAACAATGTATAATGTGTGTCTGTTTTTGTATTCCATTTGTTAAAACAAATCAGTTTCCCCTAATGTTTGTCACACAGGTTCTGACACAACCAAATGTGGCTTTTCTGCCTAAATTTGTAATGTTGAGCTATTTGGAACTTGGCTCTGTTAGTGTTCAAGTTTTGTTAGGCTTAATTCAAAACTCTCATGCTCTCAATACTCTAATTTTCAAGGTTGGTAATTGTTTTGTTTTTTTTTTAATTCAACCATGAGCTTCTTAATTCTGCTGTTGTGCCAATTTGTTTGACATCAAGTCTCCAATTTGTGAAATTTGGAGATGTCCATGGAGACGAGCACGAGCTTTTATTAGCTAAATATTTAATGGAAAATGGTATAGTGCTTGAAAGGATGAGTTTCTCCCTTGCTTATGCATGTTTGGGTAAGCCTCATTGAAGAATTTAAGGAGAAGCTGTACTCATTTAAGAAAGGAATCTCTTTTGCCATATTTGAATTTTCATGTGATCGTTAATTACTAGTTTGTAGAAACAAGTGGTTCATGTCTACAATTTTTCTTTTGCTTGTTGTATATATAATGCTAAGGTGTCTATAATAGAAAAGCAGTTGGGCAGCATAAAAGCTCTATATAAGGCATGTTTTCAGCTAGTTCTAGGTATCCAAGTTGTAACGAAGCTGTATCGAATTGAGTTCTAGGCATAAATACTTTTCAAAGTGATAATCACTCACATTGAGGGATTATCACAATTTTAGTTTTAAGTCACTTTACTTTGTACTATTGGATCGTGAAGCTTGTCGGCATAATAGAAGCATTTCAATTATGTTTTTATTTTCAAGTATCGCAATTATTTCCAGTTTTTACAGGTTTCCTTTTACTGCTTTATTTTTATTGTTGTTTAAAGTGTGTTTACGTTTAATCCAATGTTTAGCTAAATAGTCTTGAGTCCAGTATGTGAGGCTCGTCGTTTTCGAAGGGACTCAGTAATGAAGTTGGTTTAACTATTTATAAATTTTTGTTTTGGTCTTTGTTTCTAAGTTTAATTAAAATGGTTTGTCACGAGAGTGAAACCCAAATAAGGTTCGAACCGACATTTTGAAAGGATGGAGTTTGAACCAGATAGTAGGAACGAGGCATCGATCCTAAAGAGGACAAGAGCACTTTAGGTATTGATTATGATTTATTTAGTTTTCAAAATACGTTTCTTAATTAGAATGAGCGAGCGAGAGAAAAATCTCATGGTTAAGGAACATGGCTTTATTCAATAGCGTGAGAGTGAGTTTAGCATTTTAACTAATATTTTCTACTAAATATGTTTTTAACATCATTATAAGCCAAGCAGTTACAGAGTCCCTGAGGTACACGAAAAACACATTTCAGTCTCTCTTTGTTATCATATTTTATAATTTCACTTTAACTCTAGATTTAGTTTCGTTTAATCTAAGAAATTACTCGCCTTAGCTTTACATAGCACCAATTGATAACATTAGTTAATTATTAGTCCTTGTGGATTCGATATCTTTTAAAACTACCGCGATAGACTATGCACTTGCAGTTAGGTAATCCAATAGACTCATATAGTCACGCGAATAATAGGTTATCTAGATCCAACTGCAATCCCTCAAATGTGTTCCAATAAAGGACATTAGCCATACTAGTTGGGTTTCAAGTGTGAAACTTGTGCAAAGTCCCACATCGACTGGGAAAGGAGGAAATGATGGATTTATAAGAGATGTGACCCATACCCCCATTTCCTTAATGTTTTAGATGGATATGTGGTGTTAAGGTCTCTTCTAACCATGGACATTTGGCCCATTGACACTTTTGAACCTCACTCCTCGGACTTCTCCAACAAGTGTTGGGTTTGGTTGAAAATATACATATTGAAGAAGTCCCACATTACTTAGTTATATGAAGGAATAAGGATTCCAATGCTATATATAGGATTCAAGTTTTTCGTTACAAGATGCACCAATCAAAAGCGCTTTAAGCTTGTATTTGACTTTCTTTGTTCTCTTATAATTTTGTATTAGAGTGTTGTGAGATGTAGTTAAATTTTGCTTTGGAGGGTGTGGTGTGGCTTTAAGTGATTATACTTTATGTTGGAGTATGATTTTCGGTGAAGACAATGAAAGCTTATGTATTATTTTCAATCAAGGTGGGGTTGATTTAAAATATACATGTTGAAGAAGTCTCATATCACTTAGTTTTGTGAAGGAATAAGGAGTCAAATGCTATATATAGGACTCAAGTTCTTCGTTACAAAATACACCAGTCAAAAGCACTTTACGCTTGTATTTGACTTTATTTGTTCTCTTATACTCATGTATTAAAGTGTTGTGAGATCTAGTTAAATTTTGCTTTAGAGGGTGTGGGTGTATTGGGAGCCTACATTAATTGAGGGTATTATGTGTTATAACAATTTTCACATAGTGTTATTCTCTGGTTGTCTATTAAAAATGGTCTCTTTTTTTTTCCGGTTTTGGAGTTTCCACGTTATGTCTTTGTGTTTTTATTGTGTTCGTATTTTTTCTCTATGTTTGTTTTTCCCAACAATTTTTAGTCAGTACTAAAACCTTCTTGACGCCCCAATCATATTGTGGTATGTTTATGACTACAGGGTCATCTTCCCGAAACAAAACTCATGTCACATCTCTACATGAAAGGGTAATTTTGAGTTTAAGAGTTGAATTTGGTTTAAGATGCGAGTCCATCACATGCATTACTTGGCATGTATATCTTCTATAAGAGGAGTTACATTCTCCTCCCCGATGAATCCTTTGGCAATGGACTCCTTTCTAGAGGATCAATATATCATTCCTCCTTTCTTCTGGCTCTTTATCCCTCATAGGATATGGCTCTTGGGTTGATCTCCTTTTGAGGGACGCGATCTACTTCTTGAATGTTGTGGGGTGCCCTGAAGGTACCTTCTCACACGCCCTTCTTGGATGAGGCAATTTATCTCTTTCTTCAATCGATGGTTGCCATCTTTATGGTGGATCTTGACTTTGTGGTACTTACATAACTTGTTTGGTTTGTTCCCCATGACCTCCCACTTGGGTGTAAGGGACGGTGAGAATGAGTTGTCCTTTGTGTGAAGTACTTTCGCGCCAAGTTTGTCCTCACCTAGTGTTGAGTAACATGTCGCTTCCTATGGGTTTTTTATAGGCTTGAAGGTCACCCAACCAAGAATGGGCGACATCTGCGGTGGTAGGAGAACTCGAACCCTCAATGCCACATTCCTTCGCATCCATAGCTTTCTTCGCGGTGTTGTTTTTCTCGCCTTTGCATTCAACTCATACCATAATATTTTCCAAGGAACCTACGAGCTTTTAGGTGATAAACTTGTTGAAATCAAACTTTAAGCCCGTTCTAGAAAGCTCCCACAAAATTTTCTTGATTGTGGTGAATCACTTTAATGGGTCATCTCATTAAATTTGGCTAGATAGTTTCTCAGGGATTTGAAGTGTCCTTATAATATAAATTGAACAAACATGTTGAAACCCTTTGGTTTTTGCTTGAAGAGAATTGATGAATAAGCTTCATAGAGAGGTTTTGGTAGTTGGTAAGAGCAAACCTAGACAGGTTCATGTACCATCTTAGTGCCACCTCTATAAGTGTTTCGAAAAAGAGTTTGCACTTAATCTTATAGCCCTCTGTCCCAAAATAAATGTTACATCTATAAAAATTATTTGTCCCAAAATAAGTGTCACTTTTAGTTTCCATTACAATTTTAACTTTTATCTTCCAATTATATCCTCTAATTAATACTCATAATTTACATTTATCTCACATTGCATTAATGATAAATTGATAATTAGAATAAACCAATAATCAATAAAGATAATTTGATAAAATTGCAATTCTCTCTTTCATTTATCACAGTTTCTTAATCAGTGTGAAAGTGATAACTATAACACATATTTTGGGACAGAGGGAGTATTATATATTATGAATGAGTAAGAAATTCATTTTATAACTTTACAACAAATATAGGAATCTTCTATTATAAATATATAAAAGCTAAAGTACTTGGAAAAATCATGTATACCCTTCTGAGTTCACGTTATAACTTTTCTGATTTCAAGGTTAAAAGTGTCTAATTATACCCTTGCTTCATTTTAATCTTGCCGTCATTTTTATTCCAGTCGCATTTATTTTTATTTGTACAAGATTCAAGTCTCTGATTTGGAGCAGGTTCCTTATTTACAGTCTTACTTTTATTTAATTGCTTTTGTCTTGCCCTTGCTTTAATTGATTTATTATCTTGCTTGTCTTTATTGCTATTTTAACATGCTCAACGTTAATATGCTTACTTTCATTTCCATGTCTGTCTAAACTTTTAAAGGTTAAAATATAAGGATCGTCGTCATGATAACATTCCATATATTGTATCTGTAGAAACGCTTTAGGGGCTGTTTTAACTTTTAACACAAATTTTTTGTACTAAATTGTTTGGATAAGATCGAAAGCCGTCCTATTTTCAAAGTTAAACTTGGTTAATTTTTAACCATTCAAGAAGGGCGAAAGCGTTTTGTCTAGTTAATTAGGAATCTTTGACACTTTTAGAAAATGATTTTGAAACTGTTTTCAGACGCGTTTATGGTTTGAAATCTGATTCTTGAGCGAAGGCCATGAATCTCTTTTAAGTTAAATGTTCCAAGTTAAAACTACTTTTTTACTAAATCAAGGAACCAATTTCTTAAAACCGGATTTACTTCTTTAACGCTAAAAGCACCTTTTATAAGTGACAATAGAAGGAATTGATTAGAGAGTAAACTCGGTTCTTAGTCCGCGAAAGCGACAAGTTCCTGTTAAATTTCTTTTCAAGAGTAGAAAATATTGCCCTGTAAGTAGTTCTATTTAGAAACAATTGGAATATTATCTTAGTGATGTGAATTACATTCGAACCTGTCTTTTATCTGCAATTTACTTTATCCCTTTTATTTCATTGCACTGTTTACATCTCGAACAACTAAATTGATCCGCCTTAGATAAACACCCTAACAATAGAAGTCGATAGATTGACAATTAGTCTCTGTAGGAACGATAATCTTTTATATTACTTTGATGTGATTCGTATACTTTTATATAAAATTTTGCATTCGAACTCGGATTTCAAAATTTCTTTTATACCACAAATATTTATTGTATATGTGTTGATTGGTGAATATTTTTAAAATATAAAAGAGTTTTTATTTTTAAAACATTGAGATAATAAAAAAATTGAGAGTTTTTAAAATTTTATTAGAAAATTAATGATGATGTGGTAACAAGTGCAGTAAGAATGGCTTAATCCATAAGTGCAATATGTTAACCGGTTAGAAATTAGTAAAATTCATGGGGGATAAAAGGGAATGCTATTTATGCATAGTTTCAAAATTTCATTCCTTTAACTTCGGTGGTCACGTGGTTAAAGAAAAAATCAACTATTTAAAAAACTTTAACGGTTATTGACAGCATAAATTTTTTTTTTTTTATTGTCAGTGCATTTTAATTAAATTTTTAGTTTTATTATCTTTTATTGAGTGTAAAGGTAAAAAATTTGTGCACTAAAAGTGTAAATTAACTTTACACATACAACCAATCAAACTTTTTACACTTGTCATGCCATATTTGTCTTTTTAAATCAAAATTGTGTTTTAGTTGAATACATAGTTGTGATTGGTTGACATTGTAAAAATATTTTACACTATCAATGCACATCCATTTCTCTTTTCCCATTATTTAATGAGTTAAAAGTTAGCGTATTGACAATGTAAAATCTAGGGATGTCAATTGCATCTGTTAATGGGGATCCCTGTGGGGAATATCTGTGCGGAGATCCGAAGTTGAGGATTTTTTTCCCCGTGGGGATGGGGATGGAGGGAAAAGTTCTCCCGATAACACTTTGGGGCGGGGATTGGGAAAGTATCCTCCGTCCCCGTGGATTCCCCGACTCCGAAGATATATGTTAATTTATATATTTTATATATTATATAATTATATAATTTTACAATGTATTAGAAAATGAAGAGTCATTAGAAGTTATAGATTTGTCACACATAATCAACCACTTGCGCTGGACGACTTCGGTATTATGGTAGTAAATTAGTGGAAGCACGGTAGCAAGAAGTTATGTTACTATTTATTTATTTTTTCGTAAAAAATATTAGCAACATCAAGTTTTTTTTGCTTTTTTTATTTATTATTGATGCAAGATGTATTTTGATTTTTTTTATAAAATAAATATGCAAATATATGCGTTTTAAAAAATACGGAAAAAAAACAAAATACTAGTGTCATAGTTTTGATCAAAAAGTGTAGAAATTTTCTTAAGATTCGATCTCCGTGGATATCCGTGGGGATCTGTGGGGATGGGGATGGAGGGAAATATTCCCCCGTGGCGGGGATTGGGGATGGGGATGGGGACTAAATTTGGGGGCGGGGTGGGGAGTGGAGAAGCATCCTCCGAACAATATCTGCCCCGTTGACATCCCTAGTAAAATCATCCCATAAAAATTTATTATTTAGCTATATGATATAATTTATTTAAAAATAACATTAATATTTGACATTTAACAATTGTGATTGATTAATACTCCCCCTATCTTAAAATAAATGTCTTGTAAGGTTGTTACACACAGATTAAAAAATAATAATGGTTGAGTCAATAAAGATAACATTTTTACAAAATTATCTTTAATTACTATTGGTTGTTAGTATATATTGACATGACTTGAAAAGAGTATAGATAATGGGTAAAGTTGGTAAAAGTTAATTAATGTTGCATTGAAAAAAATAAAAAATAAAGAGACTATTATTTTAAGACAACTTTTTATGATTAAAAAGACACTTATTTTGAGATAGAGAGAGTATAAAATTGTAATTTTTAAATCTGAGTGAATATCGTTTATTCTCTTAATTAATATCCTCTTTATTGGTTAGAATTGCATGATTGAATCACATTCACGTATCATATCCATTTTTTAATTCAAGATTCATTTTTTTGGACAATCATATAATGTTCATGTAACGTATTATACGACTCTATGCTCTTAGCTGTCACATTTGATGAACATTCGCTCAAAAGCTAAAGTGGAATGAAATCACTTACTACCTTACAATTGAAACCGATTTTGGCGCTACACCAACCATTCACCAACTGCAATTGATTTCTTTTCATTTCACGTTATCATCATCATCACTTTCATGCATCGCTTCTTCTCTCTGTGCTGAGTTTTCCGATCTCATTTCCTCATTACATCGCTCGCCGACCGGAGATGGCAGAGTTATGCTGGCCTTCTAATACAGAGGTGCGTTATCTTTTCTGATTCGTTTCGATTTGATTCACCGCATTGCTATTTTTTACGCTCTGAAACTGTTTGTTTATATGACTCTGTGATTTTTAACCGATAGATCTATCTTGCAGTTACCTATTTTGTTGGAAACTGATCAATAATTGCACGCGTGTTTAGTTTTTGTAGTTCAGTTTAGGGATCAGATTGTTCTATAGAATGCATGAATAATGAATTTTCATATTGGTAACTAACAACTTGTGAATCTGTGATCCATAGAAATGAATAATATATAGGGTTTGAGTCTTTGTGAATGTACTATTGAAATAAGATTTATTGATCTTTGAGCAAGGAGGATCGGGTGATTGATGCTAGTAATCGATTTGTGGCATAATGCGACGAGATCTCGTGATTGTGATTAGTATAACCATAATTTACTGTTAACTTTTTTAATTTACTACTAGGTGACCAACTTCACTGGACTTTTTTTTTCCGTTGTTGAGATTTGTTTAGACCTTTGAAAGTTGAGGGTAGAAGTTTTTTTATAGGCAAGGAATAACTGAAAAATATGGAGAGCCTGAAATTTGGAGTGGAAGAAACATTTCCTTTTGGTCAAATCAAACTGTCCTCATTCATTCAGTCAGTACATTTTGATACTCAATGGTTAATTTGTATGTAAATTTATAATCTGCAGCTAAATGAAATGAGAGAGAAAGTTTCTGAAATGGCAAATGTGAAAAAAGAGGAAGTTCGAGTTGTAGTATCACCGTATCGAATTTGTCCTTTGGGGGCACATATTGATCATCAGGTACTTTTATACATCTCTCTGTTTTGTTATTGCTACTGAAAGTCAATTATTTAGTTTGGGCATGTTTTATAGATAAATTTTTGACTGGGAAGATAACTTTCTTCTGATCAATTGTTACTCAATATTCTCGTAAATTTCACTTGAAATTTGAAGCGTTATTTTGCACTTCGGTGTCTGCAGGGTGGGACTGTTTTAGCTATGACAATCGATAAAGGCATACTTCTGGGGTTTACTCCTTCTCGAAGTAATGAGGTAAAATTTGATCATGATCTCAATAATCAATCTTGAAAAACACGATAAAACATCTGGAAATTGCTTTCTTTTCTTTCATATAGCAGTTAAGCATGCAATTAAACAGCATGTGTTCTATTTATAGTGGTCTTTCTCTGTCTTTCACACACGCACACACACACACACACACATATTTCACTCGGCCTTTGTTTGTTTGGGGAATGACTTGTGGGGATTTATTTTTTTGTAGTGCGTACTTCGTTCGGGACAGTTTCAAGGAGAAGTTAAGTTCAGGTATCTGGCTAGTTACCATAAGGCTTGCTGTTTCCTAGTATTTATTTTTTATTAATTTCAAAATTTCTATTCCATTGCTCAAAAATCACGAAGGATTCAACAATACATCTGTTAACAAACTTTTATCAGGTGATATTTAACGGTTACCACTAAACCACATGAATCCTACTTCTTATACAGCAGAACCCGCTTCTTTTGTTCAGTTGGATCCTCATCAGTTTTATCCAATGATAAATAGTAGGTCTAAAAAGCATGTTAGAAAATACGTTGTTAACATTTCTCAATATCATCTTAGGTTAATGAAAGTGCCAAAATGCCAATCAAGCTTCTAGCTTGTTGGCATTTCAATGACAATTATGTTAACGGGCTGCTTCATTTTTCATTGTATAACTTTGTCATTTTGGACATCCATAATAACACTACATAATTTGCCCAATGTTGAGTGAAGTGGTTGGTATTTGATAGAGTTGACGAGATTCAGCGGCCATGGCAAACTACTAAGACAAAACATGATAATTCAGCAGAGAATTCTTCGGAGGCACGGGAACAATGCAATTGGGGGCGTTATGCTAGAGGAGCCGTATATGCATTACAGAGTAGGGGGCACAATATTTCAAAGGTAAGAGATAACACCATGATGATTCACCTTTCTATTTATCACCTATGCTAAGCTAGTGTTATACATAAATAGCAGCTTTCTATGATAGTTTAACACACTTTTTTATTACAGCATTTTAAATCGAATATCTTGGGTCTAAAGTGTAATTTACCTGGGCCATAAAAATTGTTTATAAAAGGCATGCTTGATGCCTGACCCCTAATCTCCATGTTCAATATATATTCATGGGAAAAGTATACATTCATTCTTGTTGGACTTTCCGCCTTAATTGCTGTGCGCCCGTAGTCGCCTTAATTGCGGCACTTTGGCTTTGCCTCATTGCAGCCCCCAACACCTTCATTGTGTTGGTTTTGAAGGGGGTGGATTTAGTCCCACATTGCTTAGAGATATGACCTGTGTTGTATTTATAAGTGGAGACAATCCTCACTCTCCAAGCCGGCTTTGTAGGGATGAGTTAGGCTCAACCCAAATTCTGAGAATTCTACATTATGAATTTATAATATTGCTTTGGAATGAAGCAATAGGTTGTTGTCAACTTCCATAGTAGATTCTCTGAAACACAAATCAATCAAAAAATCAAACCATTTAATACTGTGACAATAATTTTAAATGCGCCTTTCCTCTTACTCTTAGTGTTTAAAGTCAACCCAGCTATTAAACTTTACATATTCCAGGATGATATGATCCTTACTTTTTTTGTACTTTGCTAAATCTCGATGTTAACTTCCAGTGACTTATGTTGTATTAAAATGTTCCTTCCCTCCTAGTGTTTAAAATCAACTCAGCTATTAAACTTTACATATTCCAGTTGATATATGATCTTTACTAATTATGTATTTTGTTATACCTTGATGTTAACTTCCAGAGACTTGTGTTGTATTTATGGGGATAAATAATGGGCTTATATTTATCCGCGTAAAACTAAGAGGTTCATGGTTTAATTATAAAGAACATATTCTGCGGTTTTGTTGGACCTTACCGTTTTATTTTGTGAATGATGGCACGTGAATATACCACTTGAATATACCATGATACTAAAACGTTGCAGTGACCGAACTATACATAAGTAATAAAAATAGCTTGAAATAACCAGAGAATTACCAAGATTTGCAGTATTCAGAAACACTTGAGTCAAGGAGACTGATTTATTTTGGAAATTTCTTAGTACACCCTATGAGGTGGAAAAGAACCCTATGGAAAATTGAAAATGCCTCAGATTCCGAAAATGCATTTTTGGACGCACCATAAAATACACCAAATACATGCGTAAGTGAACCGCACCTTAAGTTTGTAAATAAAATCGTCAGGAAATACATTTCCGGAATATTTCCTTACTCTACCCCAATTTACTGTTTATCTTCATCATCTCTTTTCAAGTTTCAACGAGAGGTTTTTCCACTTTTACATATGATTCCTATAAGTGGCCCATCTCTCTCTTGTTACTACTCTAGACATAACCATCTACCAAAACAAAGTGTCAGAAATTAGATGCCTTGATGTTTTTATTATTTCTATCACATCAATTTTCATGGTATGAGAAATCATAAATATCTTAGTTCATCGCCACCCATTTCCATGGTATTTCAGTGGTTCCGGAAATGCATTTCCGGAGTGTTTCTGGAAAAGTATTTCCGGAATAAATTCAGTCATAAAAATGGGGCTTGATTAAAAAACGATTGAATTGTGTATGTTTAGGGTGCGTCCGGAAATGTATTTTCAAAATCTGGAGGTATTTTTGGAATTTCACGCGGTGTGTTAGGAATACATGGGGTGCATTGAGAAATTCCCTTTATTTTTCCATGCAGTCTCATGTATAAGCAAATTCACCAAAAAATACACTCTGAAATCAGCATAAGTGTATCAGAAGGACAAAAGGAGAAAATTTGTAAACGCTGAGCCTTGATAAGGTGGGGTTAAAGAAAGATTTATATAATGGCCGTGTTCTGTTTCTAGGTTGCTTAAAGTTCATGACTTCACGGCAGCTATACTGTTTGTGATGGGATTCTTTTTCTCAGCATGCCTCCAGATTTTAAGTGTCGAACAAGTTGTTCTGCAACTCAGTAGATCCTATGTTTACAGGCCTTGTTATCGGACACTTTTCAGCACATATTTTTTCATTTTATTTTAATTATGTTAAAAGTTTTTGCTCTTCAACTATGGTTATGAATGATGGCATTTGATATATGTACTCTAAAAAGAACATGGAATATATCCGTGAGCTTGATCCTTCCTAGCTCTGGTTGTTCTCGAGTACTACTAGACAGGTGCAGATGTAATTGTAACTCTAAATACCTTTTCTCAAACCTTGTGGGTAGAAACTAAGAAACAAGTTGAAATTTATTTCTGGTTTTCGTGCTATGAAGACTATTGCATTCAGGTAATTTCCATTGTTTTAAAATGTATACCCATCCTTACTTGTCACAATGTTTACAGGGTATCATTGGATACATACGTGGTTCTGAAGGTCTGGACAGCTCAGGCTTAAGCTCTTCTGCCGCAGTAAGTAGCGACTCTCTCTCCCTATTTTTTTGTGAAACAAAAAATGTGAATACTGTTAGTAATTCATTATGCTTGGAGTGGGGATCGCACCCTCGACCTCCTTATCATTCTACTCCTTAGCACTCCTACCCCAGCCACCAAAAGCTCATATCCCCTTACGAATATTCTCTTTCCTTAGGTCCTTCACATTATGAAAAGTATGGACCAAAGGCCCTTCTAGTGAGAATTGAAATAGAGTTCATCGCAACTTGGTTCGAGTTAGTATAGCTTATTAAGAAGGATTCATTTTGATTTAATTTGTTTAGTTAACTGGCTGCTCATTTTTGGTTTCTTTCATACTACACCATGAAATATCCATCACTGCTCATGCTTTCTGATTTTATGATGGAAACTTCAACTTTCATTTTTTGACAGGTTGGAGTAGCTTACCTCTTGGCTTTGGAACATGCAAATGATTTAGAAATATCTCCTACTGAAAATATCGAATATGATAGGTTAGTAAATCAAATCATTGGAGACATCACAATGTATTATTCTTAAACCATGGGTACATCAGCACATGTATGAATCAATATATTCAAAGGCATCAGAAGACACCAAAGTTAGGCATTAGGAGGGGACATCACATTTTGGCATTTATAGGCGCCTTTATGGATAACAATAAATATTAAATGACCAGTCATCTAACTTGCTAAATAGTCAGAATGATAAAAGGATATGTTTTTTATTTGTTGGGCTTTGGTGGCAAGCAACTAATGGCTCTGTAAATTTATTATCTTAACCTTTTACTTTTATTATGAATTCATGCCAGTAATGTAAATTCATATGGAAAACTACTGCAAAAAATCAAGTAATTTGAATGCCTTTTTAAAGTAGGTGTTTATTTTCTTTCTCTGGCAAGGCTTTGGCGGCCTTCAGCTCAAGGCATGGAAACCCTCGAATGCCTTTTGCCTCTAACTACCTTGATATTTGTTTGTTAGAAGAAGGGCAATATTGTTTACAGACCTTTTCTTCTTACAGCTATGTTAGCCCTTTTTATGCCAGCTAGTTAGACATATTATGTTGATTGAATAGTAAAAATAAAAAATGCTTCTAAAACGTTACCATCAAAGTTCAAAACAAATGCTGCCTCCATCTTGTCAGTCATTATCCTTACAGATAAGCTACAGTTAATTTTTTTATTGTTTTGTAATATCAACTCTCTAAGTGTTTCATTTCTCATTATAGGTTGATTGAGAATGAATATTTGGGTCTGAAGAATGGTATAATGGACCAATCAGCCATATTACTTTCATTCCACGGTTGTTTGATGTGCATGAATTGTAAGGTAATATCTGTATTAGTGTGTTTTTGTTGCAATTTATCATACCTATCAGTTGGTACTTTTATTTTTTTAAAAAGCATACCCATCAGTTGCATAATCAGATTTTCTGTCTGGCATCATGTTGTTCATGTACACTTTTGTTGGTTTGTTTCCCAACCTTCCATTTGTGTCTGTCATTTTCTATTATGCATGTATCTTTTTGTCTTTTTCACATTGATAGAAGGCTGTACAGAAGGAAAATGTGTCTGAGAAGAATTGGGATGGGAAGGTCATTTTAAACCTGATTTGCACTCAATATCATCCATCCAAATACCCATGGGAAATGTTTTTATATATATTTGGGCTCTTTGGTTGGATCTCTTTCTTTGATTTGGAATATCTGATGTATAAAATGTCTCAATGTACAAGACAATGCATTTTAATAACTAGAAAATGCTGTTCTCTCTGCTATCACTGTCACTCCTCTGTTTCATGTCTTAGTATGGCATATGCAGACGAAAGAATATAAGCTTATTCATCGGCCAAAGGTGCAAGAGTACAAAGAGGGTGAACAACCGAAAGCAACCAAAATGTTGCTGGCTCTTTCTGGGTTAAAGCAAGCTTTGACTACCAACCCTGGATATAATAAGCGAGTTGCAGAATGTAAAGAGGCTGCACGAATTCTTCTTGAGTAAGTTGTGTTTCTATTTTTTCTTCTCGTAAATTATGACTGTTTTCATTCATATTTTTTTAACAATGACTTGCATTTGCTTTACATGTGTTGCATGCAAAATGTTGGATATTTCTGAACCTTTATTGCCATCAAAATCTGTCAACATTTTTTAAGTCCGAAAGGTCCCATTTACTTCCAAACAAGTACGGGTTTTGAGATTAAGATCCTATAAACTATTGTAAGAACCAAAATTCAGATTTGTGAAGACTGTAGAAAATACTTTTAGTTTTAAACTTCCATGCTCATCAAATGTAAAACACCAAAAGCACATGCACCCTAGCATTTACCTTTAATTTCTTTTCTAGATAATTTGGCGCGGTAATTGTTCCAGGGATTTTAAGTTATTTTTAATTCATTCTGCAGAGCATCTGGAAATTATAAAGCAGAACCCATCTTATCAAATGGTAAGTATATTTTTCTCCTCGTTTTTAAACTATGTTATTATATCTTTTTTCAAAATACTAACTAGTCTAAGTTATTCTTTGCATTTTCTACCAAGCAGTTGCTCCAGAAGTTTACGAGGCTCACAAGGTACAGAGCATTTAAATGCTGAATTCCGTCACATAAACATATACCGGTCATGGTTAATTTGAATGTTATAATGCACAATTGATGTTAATTTTATACAAGCTTGATTGAACGGATACGAACTTAGAGCTATATATCTGAATACGTACCTTTTTTTATTAGAAATTTTTTTATAGTGTAAGTTCAGGAAATTAGAGAACAAATTTCAGTTCTCTTTTTTATGCACCATGTTATCAAAAATCATCAATCATGTGATGTTATGGAGAGATACATAAGTTATGGAAAGTTATGGAAAACCTTGAATGATTTCGGAAACTGAGACACATAAACGAATTAAACCAATTGAATTGGCCCATATCATTTTCATAAAAGAAAGAGCTTTTTTGGTATTCTGAATGCTGGACATCCAAGCCATTTTGTGTTTAAAGAATAATTACTTAACTTGTGAAGCTCCTCACAATAGAGATTGGATGAAATTGAGAAAAGTATTTTTTAAGATCTAATTAAGAGCATATATAGTTTTCTGACAGTGAAATCAAAGGGCTTATCATGATAAAATTTATTTCTGTTGTATGTAGTTCTCGTTGGATCTGTAAAAAAATGTGATGATTGCTATTTGCTATTCACTCTAAATTGGAATTCCCTCGAGCTCAAACAACATAATGAAAAACTCACATGGAAAGTAGTATATATGTTTGAATATTTGCATCCAGCTTCAGCAAGCTCTCATGCATTCGCGTTAATGCTCTTCAAGGTAGATATGGCAAATTCCATATGCCACAGTTAAATGGCACTTGTGGTTTCCAATGTTGCCATTTTGAGTGCTCAAATTCTGATTAATTGTTACATTGACGTTTGTGAAAATATATTGTGATATTCCTGCCATAGTGTCCTACCATGTTAGTTAATTTAGTGTGCGATGGTTAATGCTCTTCATACGTGTCATATGTCTAACTTAATTCCATTTATGATTTTAGCATAATCAAGTAGTCCTACATTTTGTTTGTGCAGTGCAAATTAGAACCCGATCACGCCAAAAGAGCAGAGCATTATTTCTCAGAGAATATGCGTGTTATGAAAGGTACAATCGATATTACTGCTTCAATAAATCTCAACTTCATAGGTGAGTTTGTATTCTACTCTGCTCATGTGATTTAATGTTTAACTCAGGAATTGAGGCTTGGGAAACAGGAAGTTTAGAAGATTTTGGAATTCTCATTGCTGCTTCTGGTCGGAGTTCCATTCAAAATTATGAATGTGGTATAACCTTATCCCCGACGTTCTTTATTGATATATTCTGAAATTTCATCTTCTTGTCCCTCTAAGATGAAAGTGAGTTGAATACAAGAAACTAATAGGGATGGAAAAACATGTTTCCTATATAGATTTCAACTTTCCAATATCTAGTTGCACTTCTTTTTAAAAGTATCGAGTCTTGCAAAAGTTAAAATGCTTCCATAAGCCGTTAACATTGTGCCCAAAATAAGTGTTGAACTGTGTTGTTCCGTATACTACATTGAAGCACTATTCATGTTTTTTTCCTCCTCTACTGCTCTATACTTTCTTCTAATCTTTCTCTCGCTGTCGCTTCCTACATCCTACCTTCCAAACCCTGGTAAATGATGTCCTGTACGTAAGTCCAGTTTCTCAGCAAAGTAATCTGTTTTATTTTCTATTTTGATTCTCCCATTCAATTTTACCTGATCTCAACAGTAATAGATTGAGGGGTAAACAAAAGACCAAATAAAGCTTCTTAGGTGAATTGTCAAGAACATTTTAATTATTCAAGCCAAAAAATCATGAGTAGTTTTTTCACAGGCCTGGATTTTAACTGCTGGACATTTTTAATGTGAACAGTTGGTGGGGGGTGACTCATAAAGTGATCAAAATTCCAGAGTGGACTCAGATGTCATCTATATAGGCATATTACCTAATGATACATCTTAGTAGTGTTTAACAAATTTTAATTGCTTCATAAGTCGAATTCATCTTGTTAAAAACTCTTCAACCACTGCAAGTCATTCACCTTGGGAGCTTTACTGATAGCTGGGCACAGTAGTATTAGTATTGCTATTATACAGCTTTCAGATTTGAGATTTAGCTCTTAACCAGCCCAGTTTGAGTTAGCATTTACAAATTTTTAATTGACTTTACCGATCCCCTCTGAGAAAAAAGCAAAAACTCCATCCATATTAATTTCTTCCAGTTTAAGTTTAACTCTAACTCAAATATTTGAATTCATCAAATTCATCTGGAGCATGTGCACGGTGGAAGCTTTACTGCTGAAGTTCATTGTATTTAATAAAACCAAATTTCAGATGATAGGTGTTTAGTTTGGATTTGTTTTGATTTTGGTGTATGCATTAAAAGTAAAATTTTCTTTTGTTTACAAGACATAACTTTGCATACCTTGTGACCTTTATATAATTTGAATGTCTTCAAGTAAATACTGAATATTGATGATCATGTGAATTTATGTGTCTAACAAGGTTCTGAACCACTGATTCAACTGTATGAGATCCTACTGAGAGCTCCTGGTGTATTAGGAGCACGTTTCAGTGGTGCTGGGTTTAGAGGATGCTGCATTGCACTTGTGGAGGAGGCCCTTGCTACCGAAGCTGCATCATTTGTCAGGAAAGAATATCTCAAGGTCCAGCCTGAGTTAGCTAGTCACATAAGCAGAGATACTGCAGTTTTAGTATGTGGTTCTGGTGATTGTGCGCGTGTAATTTGAGTACCATTTTTATCTTCGCTTCTTATCAATATCATTTGTTTATTTCATTCTCATTCATCAAATTTTTTTCATTCTCTTCATTTTATGTGCACCTTTTATGTTTAAATATCCGATAATTTCTTCCAAAAAAATTCAAAAATAAATAATGGTATTTACTAAACAGAAAAAAAGGAAACGAAGATAAAATGTGTTATAAATGGCAATAGTCAAGGGATCTGGAACTGTTGTTAAATCTTTGTTTTGCTAATTAGTTCGAAGGCTACTGTATTTGTTGTCTATTGAGCTCTGCCGAACCCTTGTATCTGAAATAAACATGTTACATGGTAGCTTGTTGTTCCTTTTCATCCATGTCTCGAGGCTTACATAATTTCATGGAATCTTTTTGATTATCAACAAATGAAAAAAACACGCCTTTAAAATAGTAAAGTTGAGATTAGTTTGCTAGCACTCGCTCTATCATCATAAATGTTGTCAAATTTGTGGTCCTACCCAGAATTGAGAGGGACTGAAAGATCTACCTGAAAACCACAAGATTCTATCTAAAATAGAGAGAGTATACTCAATAATAGTGCATATAAATAAAAATTACAAATTATTGAAGAGTAATTCATACTTTTCTATCAGCCCGGGTACGCGTGAACATTCGAAAGATTGGCAAGGATGAGATAGTGGAATAAATAAGGGTCGGGAAGAAACTTCACTGCAGGGGAAAGGCTTATGTCACTCTCAAAAGGAGCGATAGACCAGAGAAGTTCTGATGTGGGCTGATCTTCTGATGGTTACTCAGAAGATAGTGCTGACCAAAAGTTCTATCTTATGGGTCCTGTTAGTTTAGCTATTTAGTTAGTAAGGATACTTTAGTATTTCCTAGTACTGTACGGTTTGTACCCTAAACTTGTTCACTAAGTTTAGCTTTTAGGGCTGAGGTGGCAATTGCTTTTTGTATAAATAGTCTTGTAGTAGCTATCATTAATAGCAGAGAACACAAGTAGTATAATACATCAGTAACATTTATTCTCTCATCTCGTTGCGCCGTTATTCCTTTTGTTTATTCTCTTTGTCATCATCTTTCATTCTTGTGCATCAACAATTGGTATCTAGAGCTCCGGTTCCAAACACAGGGAAACACGAGTGAACGTGAGTTTGTGTGACTGTGTGATTGATTTTGTTTCCGGGAAACAAAATTGTGTTGAATCACATTTTTCTTGGTTGTTTGTGGGTTGGGAAACACTGTGTGAGTGTGAGTGAAATCTATTTTTCTACACAAGTTTAAAGATGAGTGGAAGCAACTTGAATACCAAACTTCCAATTCTTGATGGTAAAAATTGGAATAGATGGATGATTCAAATGCGTGTATTATTTGGTGCTCAAGATGTTCTAGATCTTGTCACTGAAGGATATGTTCCGGTTGCAGCGGATGCAACGGAAGAACAAAGAGATGCGCAGAGAGAAACGAGGAAGAGAGATCAAAAGGCGTTGTGCTTCATCCATCAGTGTGTGGATGTGAATGTGTTTGAGAAGATTGCTGATTCAATGACGTCAAAGGAAGCGTGGGATATACTGGTCAGGTGTTACGGTGGTGACGTATCAGTGAAGAAGGTGAAACTTCAATCCCTGATGAAGCAATATGAGAATCTCAACATGAAGAACAATGAGAAAGTTTCTGAGTATATCTCTAGAGTGATTTTGATCACTAATGAGATGCAGGCTTGTGGAGAAACCCTTTTTGAACAAGTAATCATAGAGAAGATATTGAGGTCACTTACTCCTCAATTTGATTATATTGTTGTATCTATTGAACATTCTAAAGATCTGGAAACCATGAGAATAGAAGAGTTGCAAAGCAGTTTAGAAGCACAAGAGTTGCGTCTGACTGAGAGAACTTCTGAGAGAGAAGTTGAGCAAGCTCTGAAGGCTTCTTTTGTCAAGAAAGACCAGAAGCATAGACGTGGTGATAGATTCCAGAAGGAAGCCTCTACTTCTGATGAGAAGAGATATCAGAAGGGAAAGGATAAGAAGAAAGTTCAATGTTACTGTTGCAAACAGTTTGGCCATTTTGCTAGAGACTGTTTGACAAACAAAGGAAGGAAATCAGAAGAAGCAAATATAGCTAGAGGTGATTCAGAGGATGAACCTGTCCTATTAATGGCTTCAGAGTCCGACGGAAGATGTTTGTCAGAGTGGTGGTATATGGACACTGGGTGTTCAAATCACTTGACTGGAAACAAACAATGGCTAATAGATTTTGACTCAGAAAGGAAGACAAAAATCAGATGTGCTGATGACAAGTACCTGTATGCAGAAGGTATGGGAAATGTCAAAGTCAAGGTGAAGAATGGAAAGACTGTTCTAATCAAAGATGTTTGGTATGTTCCTGGAATCAAAAGCAATCTGATGAGTGTAGGTCAGCTCATTAAGAAAGGTTTCTCAGTTGTTATGAAGAACAACCTCTTGAAGTTGTATGATTCCAATCAGAAGTTGATTATGCAATCTGAACAGGGAAGCAACATAACATTCAAGGTGAATGTAGAAACAACTGAAACATAGTGTTTGAGTGCTAAAGGCTCACATGGTGATAGTAAGCTATAGCACAAGAGGTTGGGGCATTTGAACTATAGAAGCTTGGGGCATCTAAGTTCTAAGAAGCTTGTACATGGCATTCCAAAGATTGTGAAGCCTGAGAAGTCATGTGAGGTATGCATGAAAGGCAAGCAACCCAGATCGCCATTTGTATCAGAAGTTGCTCCAAGAGCAAAGCATGCTCTGGGAGTAGTGCACTCTGATGTGTGTGGACCATTTCCAGAACCTTCACTTGGAGGAAATAGGTATTTTATGTCTTTTTTGGATGAGTTCACAAGAATGGTGTGGGTAACACTTATCAAGTTTAAGACTGAGGTGTTCACATAATTCCAAAAGTTCAAGGTGAAGGCTGAGAAGCAGAGTGGTTAGAAGATAAAGATTCTCAGAACGGATGGTGGAGGTGAGTATAACTCTACAGAATTCCAGAAGTTCTATGATGATAATGGAATTGAGCATGAGGTTACTGCTCCTTATACTCCTCAACACAATGGTTTGGCATAACGTAGAAACCGTACTTTGCTTGATATGACGAGAAGTATGCTAAAAGAGAAGAAACTTCCTCACAACCTCTAGGGAAAAGTTGTTGCTACTACAGCATATGTGCTCAACAGGTGTCCAACGAAGAGGCTGAAGGAAATTGTTCCTTTAGAGAAGTGGACTAAAGAGAAGAAAAGTGTTAGTCATCTAAAGGTGTTTGGTTCTGTGTGTTACAAACACGTTCCAGAAGCTAGAAGGAAGAAGGTGGATGATAGGAGCAAAGTGATGTTATTGGTGGGGTACCACAGTACAGGTGCATACAAGCTCTATTGTCTAGAGACTAACAAAGTTGAAGTCAGCAGAGACGTCATTGTGAAAGAATCAGAAGTTTGGGATTGGAGAGAGTCTCAACCAACTTCTGATGTAGAGATAACTTTTGAAGAAGAGTTAGAGTCAGAAGATAAAGAATCTTCTGAAGGTGAGTCAGATGGTGAATCTGATTCTGATAATGATCCAGAGTCTGGTGGTAGTCATGATTATGGAAGGGAAAACTCTGAAGATGTAGAGTCTGGAGGACAAGCTTCTGGAGATGATCATGAAGGAGGTGACTCTAGAGTAGCTCAAAGGCCACAAAGAGTCAGAACTATACCTAGATGGTTTGCAGATTTTGACATGTTGCAAGACACAGAAGTTGACTCAGAGGGATATGTCATTCAGTGTGCCACGTTAGTAGACTCTGAACCAGTGGGTATTGAAGAAGCGCTCAAGAAGAAAGTTTGGCTGAATGCCATGAAAGAAGAACTTGAGGCTATAGAAAGAAACAAGACTTGGAAGCTGACAGAACTTCCAAAGAAGAAGAAAGCCATCAGCGTCAAATGAGTTTTCAAGGTAAAGCTGAAGCTAGATGGATCAGTTGGTAAACACAAAGCGAGGCTAGTGGCAAGAGGTTTTCTACAGAAACCTGGGCTAGATTACTTTGAGGTGTTTGCTCCTGTAGCTAGACATGAAACAATCGGACTGGTGATTGCTTTAGCTGCAAACAGAGGTTGGTCCTTGATGCATCTGGATGTAAAGTCTGCATTTCTGAATGGTCCATTACAAGAGGAGGTATACGTGTCACAACCCCCTGGCTTTGTGAAAAAGAATCAGGAAGGGATGGTGTACAAATTACACAAAGCTCTGTATGGATTAAAGCAAGCACCCAGAGCTTGGAATTTGAAAATTGATTCATTTTTCAAGAAGCAAGGGTTTCAGAAGTGTGAGATGGAATATGGAGTTTATGTGCAACACTCTGAAAGCAATATGATTCTGTTGTGTCTTTATGTTGATGACATATTGCTTACAGGGAGTTGTTCAGAAGATATGATGAAGTTCAAAAAGGTGCTGATGAATGAGTTTGAGATTACAGACCTTGGGAAAATGTCATATTTTCTAGGGATGGAGATTCTGTGTAACACCCCTCTAAATAACCCGCGGCAATTAAACAAATTATTAAATCAGAGTAACATGTAGAGAGGTATCACAATTCATAAATAACAAAATACACGTCACATAGGTCATGCATCATTGGAACACCTGAAAATCATAACTCATTATCCAACCCATGTTCTACGCAGCGGAAAAGTACCACATCAAGTCTACATTATTACTAAATGTATCAGACTTCAACCAAAACAGATAAATATAGAGTTACAATCAAAACTACAAACAAACGTTCCCAGTGTTACAACTACCAGAGCATGACACCTGACGCTAACTAAAAACACTGACTCATGAGCTAATCCTCACCGAGTCGAACAGCCACTATCCTCAGTCTGCAAATGACAACATGTAAGGGTGAGTCTCGTCATAATTAACAAATGTTATAAGGTTATAAAGCAATAACACGTCACAGTTGCATCATTCACCCAATTGTTTCATAAACAGACAATCAAAACAAAACAAATAACAACCAACGCATCATCAGCATTTACAACACTGGAATACCTCCAATCATGTCATAAATCATGCATATGAATGAACTGACACTATGCATGTGGTACCAACGTCATCCAATGGGAATAACCCATGACCGATCTATCATCATCCAGATACGGCCCTGCCAGCACAGATTCCACACAATGGGAATCATGCCCTTCACTGATCCAACACTTCCCTTATGGATACAGTATCAACAATGCACATGAATGAATGCAACATATATAACATACTTATATCATTATCATCATCATCCTCAATAATCATCATCATTCAAGTATGTTCATATATCTTAACATCATTCAACCACAATTCTATCATCATCATGTCGAAAACATGCACATATTTGCTACAATCATCATCATCATCAAGAAATAGCAACATATATTATCATCATTCTAAAACCAGTCAAATCATCATCACATAGATCGTTTAATAAGGTTCACTTAGCCCAAAACGGCGCATCAAATGAACCAACGGTTAGAAAGTTATGCCTCTTTGAATTTTCTTAAAATATCACAAAACATCAACAGCACGCGGCGCCATCACACATTCGCGGCGCGGAACGAATCGAAACAACGCCTTCGCGGCGCGGTCACCTGTTCGCGGCGCGTACTGAACGCAACCAGACTTCCTGACCTTCTGCCTTCAGGTTCGCGGCGCCTCCTCTATGTACGCGGCGCGAACCGCGATTCTAAAAACCCCAATCTGCAGAAAAGAACAGCATTCCATGTATCCCAAACACCCCAACACATACCAGTGCGAACATGGAGAAATAAAATGCACAAACAACACAAATTACGTCTCGTAATGCACCAAATATACATCAATTGAGATTATAACAACACATACATCATAGATTCAAACACAGGGGTCAAATATCATACAATTGACACAATCCCTAAACCTATCATATGACTCAATTGATCCGAATTCTACATCTATTCAGCATTACTAACCCCTAACCCGATAATAGATGATAATCAGACAAGTCCCCCCTTACCTTAGATAATTCTGGATTCTTGGTCTCTCCCTCTATCGTTCTCCTTCACGTTCTTCGTTCTTCAGACTTCTTTCTTTCACGCTCTTTCTTTTTCCCAATTCCAATGTTTATGAAATAATAAAATTAGAAAAAAGGTTTTTCAGAATTACCCCCCCTTCTTCCTCTATTTCCACATATGGTCCAAAAGCCAAAACCTCATTTATTCATTATTTCCACAATTTCTTTAATAATTCTAATTATTAATTCAATAATAAAATTAAATTAATATTAAAATTATACGGGCGTTACAACTCTCCCCCACTAAAAGAGTTTTCGTCCTCGAAAACATACCTCAAGCAAAGAGCTCCGGATAGGAATCTTTCATCTGGCTCTCTAGCTCCCAGGTAACATTCCCTTCAGCTGGTCCTCCCCAAGCTACTCTGACTAAAGCTATTTCCTTGCCACGCAATTGCTTCAGTCTTCTATCTTCAATCCTCACAGGCAATGTTTCAACCGTTAAGTTGTCTTTTACCTGTACATCGTCTACTTGGATCACATGGGACGGATTTGAAATGTACTTCCTCAATTGAGACACATGAAACACGTCGTGCAAGTTTGCAAGCATCGGCGGCAAAGCGACACGATATGCCAATTCTCCCACCTTTTCAGAAATTTGGAACGGTCCAATAAAACGCGGAGTCAACTTCCTTGACTTCAATGCCCGACCAATTCCTGTCATAGGAGTAACTCTCATAAACACATGATCTCCCTCTTGAAACTCAAGTGTCTTCCTTCTTTTATCATAGTAACTCTTCTGACGACTCTGAGAAGCTCTCATCTTCTCCTGAATCATCTTAATCTTCTCCGTAGTCTGTTGTACAATTTCTGGCCCAATCACAGCACTCTCACCAGATTCATACCAACACAACGGCGTCCTACATCTCCTACCATACAAAGCCTCAAACGGAGCCATACCAATACTCGAATGATAACTATTGTTGTAAGTAAACTCGATCAAAGGCAGATAGCTATCCCAAGTACCTCCTTTTTCCAGCACACAAGCACGTAACAAATCTTCTAACGACTGTATTGTCCTCTCCGTCTGTCCATCCGTCTGCGGATGATAAGCAGAACTCAACCTCAGTTTAGTACCTAAAGCCTTCTGCAAACCTTCCCAGAACTTAGACGTAAACCTCGGATCTCTGTCTGACACGATACTTGAAGGAATACCATGAAGACTAACTATCTTCTCGATATACAACTGAGCTAGCTTCTCCATCGGATAATCCATCCTCACCGGTATAAAATGTGCAGATTTCGTCAACCTGTCTACCACGACCCAGATAGCTTCACAATTCTTGCCAGTCCTCGGCAAACCCGACACAAAATCCATTGATATGCTATCTCACTTCCACTCAGGGATAAACATCGGTTGCATAAACCCAGACGGTTTCTGATGCTCAATCTTTGACTTCTGGCAAATTAAACAAGAGTACACAAACTCGGCAATTTCTTTCTTCATTCTCGGCCACCAAAACAACTTTTTCAAATCATGATACATCTTGGTAGCACCAGGATGAATACTCAACCCACTACGGTGTCCTTCTTCTAAAATACGTTTCCGGAGTTCAACAATATCAGGGACACACACTCGATCACCACACCTCAGTATACCATTTTCATCAATTCTAAATTCACCACCCTTGCCTTGATTAATCAAAGTCAACTTATCTATTAATTCAACATCATCTTTCTGACCCTCTCTGATCTCTTCAAGAATGCCACTAGTCAACTTCAACATACCCAATTTGACACTAGTAGGAGTACCTTCACATACCAAACTCAAGTCTCTGAATTGTTCAATCAAATCCAATTCCCTCACCATTAGCATAGACATATGCAAGGTTTTCCTACTCAATGCATCAGCAACAACGTTTGCCTTACCCGGATGGTAATTCAAACCAAAATCATAACCTTTCAGGAATTCTAACCATCTTCTCTGCCTCATATTCAACTCTTTCTGGTCAAAGAGATACTTCAGGCTCTTATGATCACTGAATACCTCAAATCTCGAACCATACAAATAGTGTCGCCACAACTTCAAAACGAACACTACAGCTGCCAACTCCAAATCATGAGTCGGATAATTCCTCTCATGTACTTTAAGTTGTCTCGACGCATAAGCAACTACTTGCTGATTTTGCATTAACACACCACCTAAACCCATTAGTGATGCGTCACAATAAACCACAAATGATTCTGTCGGACTTGGCAAAATCAAGATAGGAGCACTAGTCAATCTCCTCTTGAGCTCTTGGAATCCTTCTTCACACTTTGCATCCCAAATAAAGGCTTGTCCCTTCCTGGCCAGTTTAGTTAACGGCAATGCTAACTTTGCAAATCCTTCAATAAACTTCCTGTAATAACCTGCAAGGCCAAGAAAATTACGAATCTCTGATACTGACTTCGAAGCTTCCCACTGAGACACGGCTTCTATCTTTGTAGGATCAACAGCAATACCATTCTTAGAAATCACATGTCCAAGAAAACTAACTTCTTCTAACCAGAATTCACACTTCGACAGTTTGGCAAAAAGTTGCTTCTCCTTCAACAGTTCTAACACAGTTATGAGGTGTTCGGCATGTTCTTCCTCATTCTTGGAATATATCAGGATATCGTCGATAAATACCACCACAAACTTGTCGAGATAAGGATGAAATATTCTGTTCATATACTCCATAAAAACACCAGGTGCATTAGTAACTCCAAACGGCATTACAGAATACTCATAATGTCCATACCTTGTTCTAAAAGCAGTCTTCTGAATGTCATCATCTTTCACACGTATCTGGTGATACCCAGACCTCAAATCAATTTTACTAAATACCCGCGCTTCAACCAACTGATCCATCAAATCATCAATCCTCGGCAATGGATACCGATTCTTGATAGTAACCTTGTTCAATTGTCTGTAATCTACGCACAGCCTCATCGAACCCTCTTTCTTCTTTACTAGTAACACAGGCGCACCCCACGGAGAAACACTAGGACGAATAAATTTCTTCTCCAGCAATTCTTCTAACTGCTTCTTCAGTTCGGCTAGCTCAGACGGCGACATACGGTACGGTGCCATCGACACTGGACTGGTTCCCGGAATCAAATCAATAGAAAACTCCACTTCTCTTTCCGGTGGTAATTCATTTACATCTTCGGGAAAAACTTCTGGAAATTCACACACCACAGGTAATTCGCTACTAGCCACCTTTTCTTTCACATTCATCATTGCGAACAACATAAATACTGTTGCACCATCTCCGATAGCCTCATTCACCTGCCTAGCTGTCATTTCCAGATTATCAGCACAACCCTCTTCAGGAAAAATTACCGTCTTCTCAAAACAGTTGATATGAACACGGTTGAACTCCAACCAGTTCATTCCCAGGATTTCATCAAGTTCTTTCAACGGAAGGCACACTAAGTCCATTCCGAATTCTCTACCAAAAATATCAATCGGACAATTCAAGCATGCAGACGAAGTAGTTACCGAACCCGACGCAGGAGTGTCAATAATCATACTTCCATTTATGTCAGATATCTCAAGATTTAACCTCGTAGCACAGTCCAAAGAAATAAAAGAATGAGTTGCTCCAGTATCAATAATCGCAACTAAAGGTGTGCCATGAATGAAACACGTACCTTTAATCAATCTGTCCTCTGGAGTAGTCTCTGACCCGGTCAAAGCAAAAACTTTTCCTCCCGATTGGTTCTTCTTTGGCTTAGGACAATTAGGACTGATGTGACCCTCTTCACCACAGTTGTAACAAGTCACAACCCTCTTCTTACAATCAGCCGCGACATGACCCATTTCCTCACACTTGAAGCACTTCTTCTGGTTCAGCTTACACTCATTCCTACGATGTCCCATCTCACCACAATTGTAGCATCTGATACGAGCACTGGAATCTCCCCCACTGGGTTTCTTCCAATCAACAGGTTTACCTCTACCATATGGTTTACCTCTGTCCATAGGCTTCTTCCCCTTTCTGTCAACCAACTCGCGAGAGTGAGATGACTTCAGCTTGACGCTATCTTCCTCAAAAATCCTGCTACAATCCACCAGATCAACAAATCTCCGGATCCTCTGGTACCTGATACCCTGTTTGATCTCGTCACGAAGGCCATTCTCAAACTTGACACATTTCGAGAATTCACTGGCTTCGTCGTTGTTGTAGTGCACATAGTACTTTGCCAGTTCCACAAACTTGGCAGCATACTCTGGTACAGTCATGTTACCTTGAACCAACTCTAAAAATTCCACTTCTTTTCTGCCCCTGACATCCTCAGGAAAATACCTCCTCAGAAACTCCCTTTTGAATATAGCCCAAGTAACCGCTGCACCGCCGACATCCAGTTCAGCTTTTGTTGTCAACCACCAGTCATCAGCCTCCTCAGACAACATGTGGGTACCAAACCTCACCTTGAGATTCTCAGCACAATCTATGACTCGGAAAATCCTCTCGATCTCTTTGAGCCATTTCTGAGCACCCTCAGGATCGTGCGTGCCTTTGAACAATGGAGGATTGTTCCTCTGAAAATTCCCCAGTTGCCTATCAGCACCAATCCCTGTTCCTACAGTCCCTCCTCCAAGCACACCAGCAATCATGCCCAGAGCCTCAGCAAGAGCATCATCGTTTCTTCCTCCTCTTCCAGCCATTTGTTCTGCTTAAATGCAACAATCCAGTCAGAACAAAGCATCGACAAATAACTCGTATTAGTCGTATACACAGGAAAACTGACACTGACACTAAGACTCTGGTCACAACGACCGACTATGCTCTGATACCACTATTGTAACACCCCTTTAAATAACCCGCGGCAATTAAACAAATTATTAAATCAGAGTAACATGTAGAGACGTATCACAATTCATAAATAACAAAATACACGTCACATAGGTCATGCATCATTGGAACACCTGAAAATCACAACTCATTATCCAACCCATGTTCTACGCAGCAGAAAAGTACCACATCAAGTCTACATTATTACTAAATGTATCAGACTTCAACCAAAACAGATAAATATAGAGTTACAATCAAAACTACAAACAAACGTTCCCAGTGTTACAACTACCAGAGCATGACACCTGACGCTAACTAAAAACACTGACTCATGAGCTAATCCTCACCGAGTCGAACAGCCGCTATCCTCAGTCTGCAAATGACAACATGTAAGGGTGAGTCTCGTCATAATTAACAAATGTTATAAGGTTATAAAGCAATAACACGTCACAGTTGCATCATTCACCCAATTGTTTCATAAACAGACAATCAAAACAAAACAAATAACAACCAACGCATCATCAGCATTTACAACACTGGAATACCTCCAATCATGTCATAAATCATGCATATGAATGAACTGACACTATGCATGTGGTACCAACGTCATCCAATGGGAATAACCCATGACCGATCTATCATCATCCAGATACGGCCCTGCCAGCACAGATTCCACACAATGGGAATCATGCCCTTCACTGATCCAACACTTCCCTTATGGATACAGTATCAACAATGCACATGAATGAATGCAACATATATAACATACTTATATCATTATCATCATCATCCTCAATAATCATCATCATTCAAGTATGTTCATATATCTTAACATCATTCAACCACAATTCTATCATCATCATGTCGAAAACATGCACATATTTGCTACAATCATCATCATCATCAAGAAATAGCAACATATATTATCATCATTCTAAAACCAGTCAAATCATCATCACATAGATCGTTTAATAAGGTTCACTTAGCCCAAAACGGCGCATCAAATGAACCAACGGTTAGAAAGTTATGCCTCTTTGAATTTTCTTAAAATATCACAAAACATCAACAGCACGCGGCGCCATCACACATTCGCGGCGCGGAACGAATCGAAACAACGCCTTCGCGGCGCGGTCACCTGTTCGCGGCGCGTACTGAACGCAACCAGACTTCCTGACCTTCTGCCTTCAGGTTCGCGGCGCCTCCTCTATGTACGCGGCGCGAACCGCGATTCTAAAAACCCCAATCTGCAGAAAAGAACAGCATTCCATGTATCCCAAACACCCCCAACACATACCAGTGCGAACATGGAGAAATAAAATGCACAAACAACACAAATTACGTCTCGTAATGCACCAAATATACATCAATTGAGATTATAACAACACATACATCATAGATTCAAACACAGGGGTCAAATATCATACAATTGACACAATCCCTAAACCTATCATATGACTCAATTGATCCGAATTCTACATCTATTCAGCATTACTAACCCCTAACCCGATAATAGATGATAATCAGACAAGTCCCCCCTTACCTTAGATAATTCTGGATTCTTGGTCTCTCCCTCTATCGTTCTCCTTCACGTTCTTCGTTCTTCAGACTTCTTTCTTTCACGCTCTTTCTTTTTCCCAATTCCAATGTTTATGAAATAATAAAATTAGAAAAAAGGTTTTTCAGAATTACCCCCCCTTCTTCCTCTATTTCCACATATGGTCCAAAAGCCAAAACCTCATTTATTCATTATTTCCACAATTTCTTTAATAATTCTAATTATTAATTCAATAATAAAATTAAATTAATATTAAAATTATACGGGCGTTACAACTCTCCCCCACTAAAAGAGTTTTCGTCCTCGAAAACATACCTCAAGCAAAGAGCTCCGGATAGGAATCTTTCATCTGGCTCTCTAGCTCCCAGGTAACATTCCCTTCAGCTGGTCCTCCCCAAGCTACTCTGACTAAAGCTATTTCCTTGCCACGCAATTGCTTCAGTCTTCTATCTTCAATCCTCACAGGCAATGTTTCAACCGTTAAGTTGTCTTTTACCTGTACATCGTCTACTTGGATCACATGGGACGGATTTGAAATGTACTTCCTCAATTGAGACACATGAAACACGTCGTGCAAGTTTGCAAGCATCGGCGGCAAAGCGACACGATATGCCAATTCTCCCACCTTTTCAGAAATTTGGAACGGTCCAATAAAACGCGGAGTCAACTTCCTTGACTTCAATGCCCGACCAATTCCTGTCATAGGAGTAACTCTCATAAACACATGATCTCCCTCTTGAAACTCAAGTGTCTTCCTTCTTTTATCATAGTAACTCTTCTGACGACTCTGAGAAGCTCTCATCTTCTCCTGAATCATCTTAATCTTCTCCGTAGTCTGTTGTACAATTTCTGGCCCAATCACAGCACTCTCACCAGATTCATACCAACACAACGGCGTCCTACATCTCCTACCATACAAAGCCTCAAACGGAGCCATACCAATACTCGAATGATAACTATTGTTGTAAGTAAACTCGATCAAAGGCAGATAGCTATCCCAAGTACCTCCTTTTTCCAGCACACAAGCACGTAACAAATCTTCTAACGACTGTATTGTCCTCTCCGTCTGTCCATCCGTCTGCGGATGATAAGCAGAACTCAACCTCAGTTTAGTACCTAAAGCCTTCTGCAAACCTTCCCAGAACTTAGACGTAAACCTCGGATCTCTGTCTGACACGATACTTGAAGGAATACCATGAAGACTAACTATCTTCTCGATATACAACTGAGCTAGCTTCTCCATCGGATAATCCATCCTCACCGGTATAAAATGTGCAGATTTCGTCAACCTGTCTACCACGACCCAGATAGCTTCACAATTCTTGCCAGTCCTCGGCAAACCCGACACAAAATCCATTGATATGCTATCTCACTTCCACTCAGGGATAAACATCGGTTGCATAAACCCAGACGGTTTCTGATGCTCAATCTTTGACTTCTGGCAAATTAAACAAGAGTACACAAACTCGGCAATTTCTTTCTTCATTCTCGGCCACCAAAACAACTTTTTCAAATCATGATACATCTTGGTAGCACCAGGATGAATACTCAACCCACTACGGTGTCCTTCTTCTAAAATACGTTTCCGGAGTTCAACAATATCAGGGACACACACTCGATCACCACACCTCAGTATACCATTTTCATCAATTCTAAATTCACCACCCTTGCCTTGATTAATCAAAGTCAACTTATCTATTAATTCAACATCATCTTTCTGACCCTCTCTGATCTCTTCAAGAATGCCACTAGTCAACTTCAACATACCCAATTTGACACTAGTAGGAGTACCTTCACATACCAAACTCAAGTCTCTGAATTGTTCAATCAAATCCAATTCCCTCACCATTAGCATAGACATATGCAAGGTTTTCCTACTCAATGCATCAGCAACAACGTTTGCCTTACCCGGATGGTAATTCAAACCAAAATCATAATCTTTCAGGAATTCTAACCATCTTCTCTGCCTCATATTCAACTCTTTCTGGTCAAAGAGATACTTCAGGCTCTTATGATCACTGAATACCTCAAATCTCGAACCATACAAATAGTGTCGCCACAACTTCAAAACGAACACTACAGCTGCCAACTCCAAATCATGAGTCGGATAATTCCTCTCATGTACTTTAAGTTGTCTCGACGCATAAGCAACTACTTGCTGATTTTGCATTAACACACCACCTAAACCCATTAGTGATGCGTCACAATAAACCACAAATGATTCTGTCGGACTTGGCAAAATCAAGATAGGAGCACTAGTCAATCTCCTCTTGAGCTCTTGGAATCCTTCTTCACACTTTGCATCCCAAATAAAGGCTTGTCCCTTCCTGGTCAGTTTAGTTAACGGCAATGCTAACTTTGCAAATCCTTCAATAAACTTCCTGTAATAACCTGCAAGGCCAAGAAAACTACGAATCTCTGATACTGACTTCGGAGCTTCCCACTGAGACACGGCTTCTATCTTTGTAGGATCAACAGCAATACCATTCTTAGAAATCACATGTCCAAGAAAACTAACTTCTTCTAACCAGAATTCACACTTCGACAGTTTGGCAAAAAGTTGCTTCTCCTTCAACAGTTCTAACACAGTTCTGAGGTGTTCGGCATGTTCTTCCTCATTCTTGGAATATATCAGGATATCGTCGATAAATACCACCACAAACTTGTCGAGATAAGGATGAAATATTCTGTTCATATACTCCATAAAAACACCAGGTGCATTAGTAACTCCAAACGGCATTACAGAATACTCATAATGTCCATACCTTGTTCTAAAAGCAGTCTTCTGAATGTCATCATCTTTCACACGTATCTGGTGATACCCAGACCTCAAATCAATTTTACTAAATACCCGCGCTTCAACCAACTGATCCATCAAATCATCAATCCTCGGCAATGGATACCGATTCTTGATAGTAACCTTGTTCAATTGTCTGTAATCTACGCACAGCCTCATCGAACCCTCTTTCTTCTTTACTAGTAACACAGGCGCACCCCACGGAGAAACACTAGGACGAATAAATTTCTTCTCCAGCAATTCTTCTAACTGCTTCTTCAGTTCGGCTAGCTCAGACGGCGACATACGGTTGTTAGGTGCCAAATTGTGTTTATATTTAGTTTAATTAATGGCACCTTTCGACCGTTTTTATCGGATATTCGTACAATTCCCTGAAGTTTTAGATAATTATTTATAGTTTATAATATTAAGCTTTCATTTTATGTTAATATGTGTTTTAGTTATGATTGTGTAGGTTTTGGCCAATTTTGGGATGTTTGGAGCTTGTCTTGATCTTGACAAGAGATTCACTGGCAGAAGTATGCGCGCGTCGCGCTGGGATGTGGGCGCGTCGCGCCCTGGGCAAGATATTTTGGAGCTTCCAGACAGAGAGTTGCGCGCGTCGCGCGCATGGGCGGTTTATAATTTTAAGTGTAATGGCGCGTAGCGCGCTGGAGGGCGCGACGCGCCCTGGACAGAATTCAGAAATGCTATATAAAGGGGTTTTCAGATATTTTGTGTTGGTTGGTTGATCTTGAGAGCTAAAGAACACTTGTGCACTGTAGCAAACAAAGAATTGAAGATTGGAAGCTTTGATCGTCGATTAATCGCCTTTGATGCTTGTTGATCTTCATCCTTTACTTCTTGAGCAAGCTACCATTCTCATGGATAGCTAAATCTCTTTTGTATCAAGATAAGAT